>NW_027206290.1:52599702-52782202 GCF_024711535.1 Dipodomys merriami | reverse complement strand
GGAACTCTGTGTTTAATGCTTTGTTGTTGCCCTCTTGACAATTGTGTGTGTGTGTGTTTGTGCTGGTCCTGGAGCTTGAATTCAAGGCTTGGAGCTCTTAGCATTTTTACTTAAGGCTGTTTTTTTTTTTTAACCACTTGAGTCACACTTCTACTTCCTGCGTTTTGGTGATTAATTGGAGATAGGAGTCATGTGAACTTTTCTACCCAAGTTGGCTTTGACCCTCAATCCTCAGATCTCAGAATCTGGGGTAGCTAGGATTATAAGTGTGAGACACCAGTCCCTGCTTCCGAAGTTCTTAATAACTTTGGAACAAGTCTTTCCTCCTTATTTCTTTTTGCTTATTTCAGTTTGCTTCCTGGTCATACTAAAGACAGTTTTCAAAGCCCAAAGAGTCAGATAGTGCTGGAGAATATCGCATTAGGACCTCTTTCTGGCTTTCACAGTCTATGTGGGGGAGAGCACAGGACTTTCAGAATGTCATAGTGGTTGACTTTTATTTATTTATTTATTTCTTGGCAAAACAGGTACTGTTAAAAATACTAACAGAGCATAGAAGATCATAACAGAATATTTCCAATTTATGTAAATAAACTAATATTTTTGGACAGGTAGAAACCTCTTTGCTCTCCTTCAAAATATTCATGTAATTCTAGAAAGTGGAAGGATCTTCTCTCTATGATATTCAAAACACAAGTCACAAAGGAAAGACTGAGATGCTTGACTAGATACAAACAAAAGTTTCAGCTTATTTGAAAGTATTATAAATAGAACTAGAAAATAAAACATACACAATCATAATGTAGAGAAAAGCATTAATACTTATTTAAAACTTTCTACCAAGAATGAGGTTGTAGTTTGGTGGAATAACACTCACCTTGCATGTATAGGTGCAATAACCATGGGCATCTGATCATATTAACATTTATAGAAATAAACTCTGGGAAATGGAAATAAGAGGTTTTATCTTTGTTGCCATTTTTGCTTTTCTTTTCCTTTTGTCTTGTTTCCTCTATCTTTGGTAGGGTAAGGAAGTATATGGAAATGGTGGGACAAAGGGTGAACAAATGCAGCATTGATACTCATTAGACACTATGTTGAAAATGAGCTATACAACGTGTACTTGGGGATGAGAGAGAAAAACTGAGAGAGAGAGAGGGAAGGGGTGACATTGTTCTGTAAGAAATGTACTCTTTATCTGGCTGATATAACCATAACATCTTTTATCTAACTTATGTAACCATAACATCACCTTCAAATAACAATAAAAAGTAAAATAAAATAAAGTAAATAATAAGAGAAAAGATTAATCCAGAGCAACTGCAAACAAATAAATAAATGAAAAGGAAAAGAAAAGCGTTCCTATGAAAACTAGAAGAAAGGAGTTCGAAGATTTTAACACAAAGAAATGATACCTATTTAAGGAGACAGAATACTGATTACCTTGTGTTTTTGTTTTTGTTTTTGTTTGTTTAGGTTGGTTGTGGGGCTTGAACTCTGGGCTCAGGCGCTGTCCCTTGAGCTCTTCAGCTCAAGGCTAATGCTCTACCACTTGAGCCACGGCGCTATTTCCAACCCTGGTATTTTTAAAATTACACATTGTATATGTGTATTAGATCTAACACACTCCACAATATGTGCATTTATAATATGTCAATGAAAGTTCTTGATATAAAGAAATCATAAAATGCACCGCAATTATAACAAAATAAATCAGTAAATGAAAAAATACTGTTCTTACCAACTAGGTAAAATGCTTATTGTCTTAGAAAATTACATGTGAAACAAGATTTCTGTAAGTCAGATAGGTAAGGGCAAATGCCTAGTAAGCAAGTGAAACAAAGCCAAAATGAAAGCAGCTAGTATTGATTTCTTTGTTGGGCTGCTAGAAGGGCTTGAGTGAGAGATGCCTGGTGGTCCACCTATGGAAGAAAAATTGATGCTGACGTTTCTGTAGTCTACTGTGATGGTGTTATAATGGAGATCCCAGAAAGCCAACCCAGAAGGAGATTAGCAGGAATGTTTGTTAGGGGCTAATCATCTGATTTTTCCCCAGGGAAGAGAAAGAAAGGATGCAGGAGAGGGCAGGGGCCTGCACTGGGCTTTGGTGCTTATGGAGTTCAGCTCTGAAACTAGACTGGATCTCCAGAATTATCCTGATCTTAGATGAGGGGGTTAGGATGTTAAATGCCCAAAATAGTCTGCAGTGTCTCCAGCTGCAGCCAAGGCAGCCTTCAAGTTTGACATCTGAGATCTACACTTCCGAAGCACTCTCCATGGCCTGGTGGTCAGTCTTGTCTTCTAGCACATTCCACACTGTCAGATGATGTGGAGTGCAGAGGACCCAGGATGCAAGGACACCTGCAGGTAGACATGACTCCCTGTGCATTCTGGAGCACCTCAAGAGCCAGCCTGATACTTCTTAGCAGTTGCAGTTGATGGCAAGCTCTGGGCCAAGTCTGAGACCAGAAACAGGATACTGATGGTTCCCTGAGTGCATGGGACAGTACTCGTATCTTCCTCCCCATCCAACTAAGGCCCTGTACCAAATAATGCTGGTTGATTGCACTTAGTTGTAGATTTCCCTGTTGAATTTCCTATGGCTTCCCTTGGCCTATCTGTATACTTGTTGACAGTTGCTTACCATTTTATAAAATAAATTATTGATATGATATAGACAAGTTCTTAGTGCACACGTGCATGTGCACGCGCGCACATACACACATATCCAAGTATTGAAATGTTGTCCAGAGTGATCACTTAGGAAGTTTTTTTTTTTTAAAGAAAATCTTTACAAATCGTTATGTGGAAAAACGAACTTTACAACTTTGGTGGGGGGAGGGGGTTGGGTGGGGGGGGCGGGGGGAGGATGGGAAGGGATGGGAAGGGGAAACAAAGGAGGAGGCTACAATGCTTGATAAGAAATGTACTCATTATTTTGCCCATGTAAGTGTAACCCCTCTGTACAGTATTTTCACGATAAAAAATATGTAAAACCTAAAAAAAAAAGAAATTGAAAGAAAAGAAAATCTTTGTTGTATTTTAAATATTGGAAACTTCAATTTCCAATAAGGCTCAAATACATTAAGTGAGAGAGAAAAAAGAGTAAGACAGATGTAAATGTTAGAGCACTACTAAGTATTATTAATTCACTGTTAATATTATTGATAACCCACTTCTGTAGCATTCCTTTTAATGTTTATTTTTCTTTTATGCAAGCTAAGATTTGGGTACCAGGGTGATTTGACTCTGTGATTGATTGACAACTGTTAGATCTTTCCTTGGTGCCAAGCTACCTTGAGTGAACAATCAGCCACCGAGACTATACTCATGCAAAAACCAGCTTTTTTTGTACACTCCATGTACACTACAACCATAGCTACACTACAACCATAGCTACTTGCTGTTGAAGCACAACTTTAGCTCTCAGAGGCGTTGTCCCAGCCATGACTGTTTCAAACAGCTAGTTCCAGATTTTTTTTCCATTACAAGCTTCAGTGAACTCTAGATAATCCTTCAATCATTTCTACCTAGCCATTTCTCCCAGCAGCCCATCCAAAAGCAATAGTTCTTCATATATGATGGACAGCTGGTGTGGGTGTCCTTTTTGTCTATAGAAACAGGCTGGCTCTCAATGGGAGATACCATCCTATGCTGTTCTTTGGCGATATAACATTAAGCCTAATAAAAAACTTCCCTGGGGTGGTTTCCTTCCTTCCTTCTTTCTTTCTTTCTTTCCTTCCTTCCTTCCTTCCTTCCTTCCTTCCTTCCTTCCTTCCTTCCTTCCTTCCTTCTCTCATTCTTTTTCTCTTTTTCTTTCTTTTTCTCTCCCTCTTTTTCTTGCTTTGTCTCTTGCTCATTCCTTCTTTCTCTTTCTCTCTTTCTTTCTGTTTCTTTCTTTCTTTTTGTGCTGGACCTAGGCCCTGAACTCAGGTCCAGGTTACTATGCCTTAGCTTTTTCACTCAAAGCTAATGCTCTACTACTTGAATTACACTTCCACTTCTGCCCTTTTAATAGATAATTGGAGATTAGAATCAGACTTTTCTCTCCAAATTGGCTTTGAACCTCAATCCTCAGAGCTCAGCCTCCTGAGCAGCTAGGATTATAAGCATGAGTCATGGGTGCTTGGCTGTCAAGTGATTTTCCCTAGCCTATTTTTTTTTTTTGTTGTTGGTTGTGGGGCTTGAACTCTGGGCCTGGGTGCTGTCCCTCAGCTCTTCAGCTCAAGGCAAGCATTCTACCACTTGAGCCACCATCCACTTCTAATTTTCTGAGTGGTTTATTGGAGATAACAGTCTCATGGACTTTCCTGCCTGGGCTGGCTTTGAATAGCTAGGATTACAGGTAAGAGCCAACGGCATCCAAGTTCTAGACTACTTTTGATCTTTATCATTAGTAGAGTTGTTTGAGGTAGTAGAAGGGAGGATGATGGGAAGCTCTAGCAGAGCAGTACAATAGAATTGTAGCAGCAGCAGCAAGGAAGGTAACAGCAGCAGGGAAGGTAGCAGCAGTAGCAGCAACAGTGACTGTTGAAACATTTCAAAGAGAGGCTGGACAGAAATAACACAGGACAGAGGTGATGAAGACAAGGAGGACTGTGAGAGTTGTAGAAGAGAAACTGCAGGCCGGTGTTTCCAAATCTTAAGGAACAATAGTCTTAGAAACTCTAGGTCCCCAGAGTAATGAAGGGTTACAATACTTGTATGGCCAAGTGTCTCAGTACTGGAGGCCAGGATGAGAATTGTAACACTAGGAGGCGCTGTCTGCTATCCACTGTCACTGCCCATGGCTGTTGGGAGCCAAGAACTGTATAATAGCTGCCAAGGGACCACTGGTGGGTAGGTTAGGTCCTCCAGCCTGAGTGCTTACAGTCATAAATGTCTGACTTCTAAAGCCTGGAGCAATAGTCCCTTAGCTCTCAGAGATTAGAGTTGTAAACTTTGGGTCCACCACTCCAGCCTGTAGAATTTGAGCACTGAGAGGTCCAGGATTGCATTACTGGAAGAGATTCTCCTTGCCTGCTCAAGATTCCTAACCAGACTGAGCACAAGTACTGCAACCAGTTGACAGGTAACAAATGGAATCATTCAACGGTAAGATATTTAAAAATGTGGAATTATGAAATGTTAGGTGCTGGTGGCTCATGGCAATAATGTAATTCAGCTACTCAGGAGGCTGAGATCTGAGGCTCTTGGTTCAAGACTATCTCAGTCAGACAAAACCAAGAGACTCTTATTTACAATTGATCACCATAAAGCCAGAAATGGAGGTGTGGTTCAAATGATAAAGCATCAGCCTTGAATGAAAAAGCTAAGTGAGGCCCCAAATTCAAGCTCCAGTTCCATCATTAAACAAGCAAACAAAGGTTTCAAGTAAATAAAAAGTAAAGACTCAAGAAATACAAGCATAGTAAAAAAAAAAGCAGTAAACCTGGTGCTAGTGGTGTATACTTGTAATCCTAGTTACTTAGGAGACTGAAAACTGAGGATTACAGTTTGAAGCCAGCCCAAGTAGAAAAATCTGTGAAAATCTTATTTCTAGTTAATCACAAAAAAGCCAGAAATGGAGCTGTGGCTAAAGTGGTAAGATTGCTAGCCTTGAGTGGAAAAAGTTCAAGGACAGTGCCCAAGCCCTGAGCTCAAGCTCCAGGTCTCTCTCTCTCTCTCTCTCTCTCTCTCTCTCTCTCTCTCTCTCTCTCTCTCTCTCTCTCTCTCTCTCTCTCTCTCACACACACACACACACACACACACACAGATTTAAACATTAAGATGCTAAGAAAAAGGAAGTATTGTGAGAAGAATGTAGAAAATAAACTTTATTAGTCCAATTTTCTTTTGTGAGGCTGGTTATTATTTAGAAGGCTAAAGTTTATTGAGAAACCATGCAAAATGAGAAGAAAAAATCATAAGTAGTAATAATGTTTTACTCAATTGTAGAATTTTAATTTTGAAAGCAAATTATTTAGTTTGGCTTAAGGAAAAATATCTGGATTGTATTCAGAAAAATCAAGGGCAAATACTCTGCTCTTCTACATTTGTAGTATCAGAAGGCTCCCAGAACAACAGCATTGTATTAATTAGCAAAGGGAAAGAAAAACAACAAAATGGAAAATATATTTTAAACTTGAAGCTGAACTGACTAGCTTATTTATTTATTTATCTATTCTGGGGCTTGAACTCAGGGTGCTTTTTTCACTCATGACTGGTGCTCTACCACTTGAGCCATTTCTCCAGCATTTTGCTGGTTAATTGGAGATAGAGTCTCATGGACTATTTTGGTGGAGGTGGGTCTCATGATCCTTGGATGTCAGCCTCCTGAGTTGCTAGGATTACAGGTTTGAGCCACAAGCATCCAGCAACCAGCTTAATTTTATTAGGAAGATAAAGGGAAGTTAAAGATCACAGTAAGAATGAGGTTTAACAGTGTTTAAAGATTTCCCAGAAATCTGAACCATTAGTTTCCAAATATTTTTAATTGGGAAATGGTTTTATTCTCTAGGTGGACATTTCTCAGCAGAAGCTTAGTGTGTATAGTAGGCAATATGTAATGATGGTAATTCTGGTTGATGGTGAGATTAGGACAGCTCTACCCCAATCAGGCAACTTTTCTTTCTTTCCTCTCTCTCTCTCTCTCTCTCTCTCTCTCTGTCTGTCTGTCTGTCTGTCTGTCTGTCTGTCTGTCTGTCTGTCTGTCTGTCTGTCTGTCTGTCTGTCTCTCTCTCTCTCTCTCTCTCTCTCTCTCTCTCTCACACACACACACACACACACACACACACAGACACAGACACACACACTCACCATTTTTTAGCCCAAGCATGGATACCAGTATTTTTAATAGATCCAGAAGTCTCTGGTACCTCTCTTGATTTCTTTTTCTTAAAGTGCTAAGGATTGAGCCTGGAGCCTTGCACGTGCTGGGCAAGTGCTATACCACTGAGCTACACCCACCGTCTCTAGCATTGCTCTTCAATGGTCCTTTTCAGCCTACATAATTGAAAAAGCACAGGCTGAGCATCCCTATCCTGAAAACCCAGACTTTGAAATACTTTGAAACCTGAAATATTTTTCAATGCTGACATGACTCTTAAAAATATTTGGGTTTTAGAGCATTTGGGATTTTAGAATTTTGGATTTTGGATGCCACACCAGTGAAGCCTATGTAAAAATTAAAACAAAATCTGAAAGTTCTCTGACATCTGAAACGCTGTGGTCTCCAAGCAATGTAGATAGATACTTAACATGTACTTCATTTGCACTTTCTCCAAAGCCCAGAAAGATGTCCATTCAATTATGGAAAGCCTCATTTATTAAGGAAGAAAAAGGACAAAATAGAACATTATTAAAGAAAATAGATCCAAAACAGAGATTTTTCTCTTCTCATTAGGAAAATTTAAGGCTTCAGAAGTGGTGATGTAGTTCATCCACAGGAACATGCATTTATGGTTGAATTATGTCACCCCAAAAATTATATTGAAATTTAATGCTCCCCCAGTCATTATCCCCCAGCTTTATCTTTTGTTAGGTTACTTTTTTTAAATTATGAAAATACTGTACAGAGGGGTTACAATTACATGGGCAAGATAATGAGTACATTTCTTATCAAGCATTGCAGCCTCCTCCTTTGTTTCCCCTTTCCATCTTTTCCCATCCTCCCCCCTGCCTCCCCACCCAATCTTCCCCGCCCCCCCCCCACCAAAGTTGTGAAGTTCGTTTTCGATATAACGACTTGTACATCTCATTGTTGCAATGGATCCACCTTATCCCTATTTAAACAATTTGTTTTTCCCCCTCCACAAATTATACCGACACCAAATACAGTGAAAGCAGGGGTTATACTGTGGGGGAGGGACATACAAAGCAACAAAGAAATAATCTTATAAATGTGTTAGAATCAATCGCATGAAAGAAAAAAAATTGAATATATATATTAGGGTTCATTTTCCTAACATCACCTTATCTGACCTTTTCTGCTTGATTCAGACATATACTAGATATTGCAAATAAGGGAAACCATCTTTTTAAATAACATAATATTACTACATTAATCTCTGTAATATTAGTGCTATCTGTTTAAAAATCCCATCTTCTAAATGCTATTTATTTTTTTATTGTGAAAATACCATACAGAGGGGTTACAATTACAAGGGCAAGATAATGAGTACATTTCTTATCAAGCCTTGTTGCCTCCTCCTTTGTTTCCCCTTCCCATCCCTTCCCACCCCCCCCTCCCCAAGTTGTAAAGTTTGTTTTTCGACATAACAACTTGGACATCTCATTGTTGCAATGGGTCCACCTGTATCCCTATTTAAATGATTTGTTTTTGTACCTTGACCTTGTATCTATTGACCTCACTGAATATAAACAGTTTATATGTAGAGTTTTCAGATATTTTTATAGACATTCTTTCAGATATTCTGTAAAACAATGACTTATTCTTCCTTTCCAGTTTTATTCTTTACAGTTCTTAGCTTTGTTGTGTTCTACAGCTATTTAATTTGGGTATCTGTCTCAGTCCTGCTTGTAGCTGATCGCTTTCACAGTCTCCTCCATGTTTGTTCTTCATTTTCACATAAGCAAATATTTTTCCATGTTGAAGAAATATTTTTCCATGTTGAAGTCATATGATATATGATTGTATGTGTTCCTATGAATTTAGTCTAATCCTGGGATGAGTTTGTAGACATTTCTGGATGTTTGTGAACATTGAATTTCTGAAATAAACTCAAACTGGTTATGCTATATTATGCTCTTCTTCTTTAACTACTTGGTTTCCAAGTATTTCGGTAATTTTTTTCCCTATCTGTATTTGTAAGTGACATTGGCCTGTAAATTTCTTTTTCTGTAATGGCTTTTTCAGATTTCAGTGTCAAGGTTATTCTAGCCTCATACAATGATTGAGAAACTGTCCCTCCTCCCTGTGTTGGGAGAACTTGTATAGGATTGCTGCTTTCTTTTAGTATTTCTTGGATTTTACCGGTAAAGCCCTCTGGGTCTGCACTTTCCTGGAGGGAATTTTGTTTTTACTTAATATTTTCTTTAATCCTTACACAACTTTGGCACATTAAAAAATTGTTTATAATGTCCTCTCTTCATCTTTTTAGTGTTTTGAGGATTGCTATGACATTTTGTTTCTTGTTCCCAATGTTGATGATTTGT
This sequence comes from Dipodomys merriami, assembly GCF_024711535.1. Taxonomy (NCBI): domain Eukaryota; kingdom Metazoa; phylum Chordata; class Mammalia; order Rodentia; family Heteromyidae; genus Dipodomys; species Dipodomys merriami. Next base: position 52,773,046 of record NW_027206290.1, on the reverse strand, counting down.
GTCTTCTTCCTTGACTTTCTTCCTCTTTCAGACTGACTTTTGGTTTTCTAGATTTTTGTCAATTGTCTGTTAGTTTTCTGTTTCATCCGTTTCTATTATCAGCTTTGCTAGTCTCATTTTTATTCTTTTTTGGGGTTAATTTGATTTTTCCCCCCTAACTTCTGAGGGTACTTATTAATTTTACTTTTCTTTTCCTAAATAGTCACTTGAGGCCAGAATTTTCCTCTATAATTATGGTTTTAGCTGGATTTTTACAGTTTTTGATGTGTCTTAATTTCTAAATTACTATTTAGTTTTATATAATTTTCAATCTCTTTTGTCATTTCTCTTTTGGCCTATAAAGAATTTGGAGTCCATTGCTTAATTTTGGCAGTGTATTTTGTTAGTTATCATTTTTGTATTGATTTATAGTTTATTTTTTCTGTGAATAGAAAATAGTCAGTCTCCAATTTAATGCTTCAGAAATTCAGGCCAGTTTCTTGAGAAGCAGAGATTGGGAGAAATTCGTAAGGTTAGTGAGATCCCATATCAACAAACTAGTCAGGTATGGTGGTTCTTTCTTGTAATCCTAGCTAACCAGAAGACATAGGTAAGAGGATCATAGCCTGAGACTGGCTTGGGAATAAACAATTAAACACACACACAGACAGAAAAACATATAACAAAACAAAACAACCCAGCAAGACCCTGTCTGTAAAACCAGCTGAAGTATGAGTAAAGTTGTAGGCCATTTACCTAGCAAGGGACAGGCCCTGAGTTCAAAACCCAGTACTGCCTCTCCCTCATGAAAAAATTTCTGATTAACTCTTGAAACTTAATTTAGGACTGCTGGCTTACATTTCCCCCTCATCTTTTTAGTGATGGAGTTTTGCTATGTTGTTTAGGATGGACTAAAGCAATTATCTTAGCTCAGCTTCCAAAATGGCCACATTTATATTTATATTTACTTTTTCTGATTTTTAGCATTGGCTGAAAAACAATGTATATTCTGAAATTGTCAGCATATGTCTAGGAAGTAGGATTTAGTAATTGTCTCATTTAAGTCTCTATTCCTAATGATTTTTTCCACCTGTTTGTTTGCTCTGTTTAACTGCACTATATCAGGCCTACATGCCTTCTTCTTTGTGTGTGTGTGTGTTTGGCTTGGCAAACCTAAGCCTTTTAAAATCTAACTATGATGTCATACAGCAATTTTGAAAAGCTTTAAATTATTCCTGTAAATATTGCATCTGCCACATTTTTGTTTCCTCTACTTCTGAGATTGCAGTTATTTTCACTTTTGGATTATGTTTTATATTTTTATGCACCTTCTATATCCCCTTCCCCTCTTTTCCCCTTCCTTTCATTTCTTTTCCCTTTTTGGTGCCAGTTCTGGGGCTTGAACTCAGGACCTTGTGCTTTTACTCGGGTTTTTTTTTCCACTCACGGTTGGTGTTCTATCACTTGAGTCATGCCTTCAGTCTAGCCTTTTTTGGTTAATTGGAGATGAAGTCTTGTAGACATTTTTGCTTTGAACTATAATCCTCAGATCTCAGCCTCCTGAGTGATTAGAATTACAGATGTGAGCCACTGACACCTAGAGGCTAGCACAAATTCTTAATACTCATCTTGCAGGATGCGAATCTGAGATTAAGGATGGTTTTGCTAAGGCAACATGACTAGTTGCCTAGTTAAGTGCGGAATTAATTTTCATGGAAGCAGGGCTATTAGTAGTTTGTTTTAGCTGATGTTAGGTGTTCTTGTCCTGAGCTTGACTGAAGCCACACATCCAGTGGAGACAGGCATATCACTGCTCTCTCAGGAGCATACCCTGAGCATTGGAGCCATGTGTATGACTATGCCCGGAGCACCTTTGAAGAGGTAAGTAAACTGCTCAGGCAATACTAATTTCTTGCACTCGGTGGGTTGAAAACATTGAAATTTGTATTGCTCCTAGGATGTGTTTACCAAGATGAAAATTGTACCTAGAAAGACAATTGGCTCGGCCTAAAAGGAATTGAGCATTGTAAGTACTTTATTCAAAACACCAGAAAGTACAAGCCCCAGACTCCTGTGTTAACCATTTTTCTTTTTGTAGGAACTAAACAACAGAAATCACCAACTTGGGTAATCTTTTTTTTTTGGTCAGTCGTGGGGCTTGAACTCTGGGTCTGGGCACTGTCCCTGAGCTCTTTAGCTCAAGGCTAGCACTCTACCACTTGAGGCACAGCACCACTTCAGGTCTTTTCTGTTTATATGATGCTAAGGAATTGAACCCAGAGCCTCATGCATGCAAGGCAAGCACTCTACCACTGAGCCACCTTCCGAGCCTCCAACTTGGGTATTCTTGTCTTCCTTCCTTCCTTCCTTCCTTCCTTCCTTCCTTCCTTCCTTCCTTCCTTCCTTCCTTCCTTCCTTCTTTCTTTTTCTTTCTTTCATGCTCAAACAAGACTTAGGGCCTTGCACATGTTCCGAAAGTACTACATCACTGGGCTAACTACTTTCCAACCTGCCAAGGTGGTTTTGATCTTAGCTGGAGGCTATGTGGCACTTCCAGGCTAGATGTGGAAGGGGAGAAAGTGAATAATTGAAGGGAGAAGTCAGTTTGCAATCTGTGGAGGAGGTCAACCAGAAATCAACTTGTTAGCAGCCCGGAGACCTGTGATAATATGATATTATTTCCCTCAATTATACCCCCTCCCCACCAAAAACCCCCACCAAAATCAAGTCATTGTTTGTTGGTGATTGTTTAAACTGGAGGCTGGGATAAAGGTCTTGCTCAAATTCTTTCCCAATACACCTTTAAAAATGAAGACTACTGGTAATTTCCATTAAGAAAATAAAAATCTCTTCAGTGACTCTCATCTTTTAACAAACCAGTCAAATAAACACTTATTTCCCTCCTCACATTTTCTTTCCACTTTCCAGGATGAACCAATACTGGAATGGAATCTTTCGGTCCTTACTTTTCCTCCATGGGAGGAGCTAATGTGATTGGTGAGGAACTTCTGGTTTTGGGGTCTGCGGCTGCCCACAGGTGTGATAACTTGGCCTCAGCAGCAAAAATGAAACAACAACAACAATGCCTAGGCCCCACCCTCTTGCCTTCTAAGTTCCTTCTCTTATAACTGAGTAAATAATGGCAGGTTCCTGATTCTTGGGCTGCCAGTCTGTCATAATTATAAGTGTAAACCATACCAGATCCATGATTACTGGCCTATGGCTCTCTTTTCACCTTTCGGAAGCTCAGTGGTGCAGGGACATCCAGCTGCTCTACTTAGAATTGTATAGGAAGCCAAGAAGGTAGAGTTATCTCCATTTTAGGGACATGCCTAGGAAACTTCATGTGGAGTCAAATCCAGTTTACATTGTCCCATTCAACTCTGCCAACTTGCCAATCGAAGCTATCATTTTGATCCCTTTGGGTCTCATATCATACTCTGGGGAGAATTATCTTGAACCAGCTCTCTCAACAGGAAGAACATCTGTCCTCCTTCGATAGATTTTTTTTTTCTGCTCCCAGCAGTCTTCCCTGGCACTTTGACAAACATGGGACATGCTGTTGATATTTCTTAGCATGCTGATACATTTATTCAACATGTAATATATAAAAGGTGGAATCATCATGTTGTAATCGTAAAAGAAGTTCTTTTTTTTTTTTTTAAAGCACATAATCTTGGTTTTCCAGATTTCTAAAACACAAGTCTCAAGTCATTTATGTCAATGGACATAGCAGAACAATGTTACAACTGTGCATACCAAAGAGAGAAAGAAAGAAACCACAGTGGAAAGAGAAGGGAACAATCCAAGCGAACAGGCGTGAACAGAAGCACTATATATAATGCTGACTAGTGTTCAAACATCCCCCTGAGCTCCCTGGAGAAAAGTGCTACCTGAAATATAAATAAAACAGATATTTCCCCCCACACTTTTCATATCCTTTTTCCTGTGTTGGTCACAGAATGTATAGGGCTTCAGGTTACTGTTCAACCAAAATTATATTAAGGGAGACCTCAAAGCAGTGCCTCGTAGGAAACTCCAGAGCTGATCTATTGGCACCTTCTAAGACCAACTTGTTTTTCCATTATTTCCTGAGGCATGGTTGCTCTGGGAGGGGGAGCTCTGGATTTCTGGGAGAGGAACTTGAAAGGGTAAGCACCAGAGTGCATCCTTGTCAATCACTCAGAGCAATGATATGGATAATTATTCATCTTATCCCAGGGCACAGGTCTGCAGTAATGTGGACAGAAATCACTTGCTGTTGGAAGGGTGGACTGCGTTTTTCTAACTTCATTTGTAGTGGTGGTGAGATTTTGGAATGCTGTCCACATGTGTCACCTGTTTTCCTGATCATACTCAGCCCTGAGAGTACTGTAACTAGTAGGGAGGTCTGGCAGGTAACAGGTACTCTCCTTTCTAACATAATTCTTGGTTATCTCAGTTACTATTGTTTGGAAATATTTCCCCAAAGGCTTTGAGTTGAAAGCTTGGTTCCCACCCTGTGATGCTATTGGGATATGATGGAACCTTAAAGGGATTGGGTGCAGCGGGAGGAAGTTAGGTCATTGGCATTGTGTCGAGATTCCAGTCCCTTCCTACTCTTTTTGCTTCTTGGCCACCATGAGGTGAATGGGTTTCTTCCTCCAGGAAGGATTGTGCTATATACAGTAGACCCAAGGCAACAGAGCCAAGCAACCATAGACTGTAACCTCTGAAACTGTGCCACAGTATAGGCCTCTCCTTCATTTAAGTTGGTTAGCTCAGTGATTTTTGTGTTCACAGCTGATATTTACTTGAGCTTTCCTGAAAATATTTGTTTCCTAGTATCAGATCTAAGCATTCTGGACTTTTTGGCTTCTCAAGGAATGGTTCTGGGTTCCACACTGGAACTGGGAACTCAGGATTGAAATGATTGTATTTGCATAGTTTATTGAACATTTTCTTCATCCTCACTCATGTTTGACAACTCTTGTATGATAAATTGAATATTCAATCAGATGGTCCTTGTTCAGAATCGTCTATTTCAATGAACATATTTTCTCTATCTTCATTTGTGTTTGACAATTCTCTTGTAAGAATATCCAATTAAATGATTCTTGTTAGAGAATTATCTATTTTATTCACTTAGTCTTCATCTGTGCTCCACTTGCCCTACTTATTTGATTTTTGTACCTTGGTACAAAAGCTATTTGTATTTGTGTCTAGTATGATTATATGGAGTATACAACCATTGGACACTTTCCTCTGCCTCATTTTATTTTCTTCCCTGAAGTTCTATGTTTTATTACTAATTACTCAGTCTTGATGGGAAAATGTGGAGAAAGCATAGATAATATAGGAAACAGTATAAGTTAAGCACATGATTAATTCATTTCTTGTCCTTCACTCAGAATTACCAGTTTTCTTCCTCATTTCCTCTCTTCTTCCTTTTCTCTTCTCTCTTTCTGCTCTCCATTTGTACTCCTAAGTTGGTATTCCTGATGGACTTTTTCTGTCAGTAGTTTTTTTTTTTAAAATTGATGTATGCATTATTTGCTGTATTGGGGGTGGTGAGGTTGAACGCAATACCTTGTACTTGCTAGGCAAGCACTCTTTCACTTAAGCATGCCTCCAGTCCTTTTGACTTTACCTTCTTTTAAGTTAGGGTCTTGTTCATTTTGTTCCCCTAACTGACCTTGGACTGTGATCCTCCTATATATGCCTCCTGAGTAGTTTGGATTAGACATGTACCATTTCCAGTACTATTTTTATTATTTATTTATTTATTATTTATTTATTGGGTCCAGTCGTGGGGCCTGAACTCTGGGCCTGGGCGCTGTCCCTCAGCTCTTCAGCTCAAGGCTAGAGCTCTACCACTTGAGCCACAGCGCTACTTCCGGCTTTTTTCTTTTTGCTTATGTGGTGCTGAGGAATCGAACCCAGGGCCTCAGGCATGCAAGGCAAGCACGCTACCACTGAGCCACCTTCCCAGCCCACTATTTTTTATTTTTGAGTTACTTACAATGTCTTTACTTTTTGTTTTAGAGTTTTTTTTTTAATTGAGGGTTAATATATATACAATGAAATGATTCAGTACAATAGTAATAAGAACAGCTTGATGAATGTATAGATTGTATAGATATATAGATTTTATAGAATGTACAGAATGCATAGATAACTGCTCTCAGGACTTCTTCCTGGTCTATACCCATTTCCATCAAGAGTCGACCACCATCCTGTCTTTGGTCACCAGGTGTTAGCTTTCTTGGTCTTCAGATTCACGTAAATGGATTTTTACTTTTGCTAATCTTTTTGTGTCTGGCTTGTTTTGTCCAACTTTTTGTCTGTAAAATCTACGCATGTTCTGTAGGAACCAATAATTGTTTTTGTTATTTTTTTCTCTACTGTGTAAGTATTTTATGGTAAAAATCAATGTTTACCTAGTCTCATGTTCTTCCACAGCTTAGTCTTATTAAATACTAATAATATTCCTTAATTAAAATAGTTATTTGCACTGTTAACTTTGTAGCTTGTGCTGTCAATTTCTTAGAGAAAACAATCACACTTAAATCATCCATGCAGTTCACTGTAATAAAATTGACCTAAGTAGGGAACTTCCTACTTACAAACCAACTACCTTCTTCTCATTTTATTCTGATTACCTGAGGTACTGAAACTTAAGTATGTTATCCTCCAAGTCCTACAGATGGCCAGGAAAGTTGTGGACAAATAAAAGGTGTAGAAGACAGTCAGATTACATTGCAGATGACATTCATATATATCCAGGTCAATATACCTTCAAGTGAATGAACAGTTGAAGAGGTCTATGTAAATTTCAAGGCGATAAGCTATTCATAATCATTTCCCATAATCACTTGAGTCAGACATAAAGGAGTCCAAAGATTTGACAGCCAGCAAAACAGGTTCTCCAAAGGCAGGAACAGACAGAGACTGCCCTATTTTCTTTAGAAGCCATTTGTCACTGTCAAACGCACACAGGGGCCTCTCTTTTTAGCTCTGTTCAAACAAGAATATAGTTTGCATCTTGACATTTCCCTGAAAATGGCAAGTTCATTTATCACCAGGGAAGTTTTCAAGCTTCATATCCACTGCTGTAAAGGTGAGCTGAGGTTTTTAAGAGTGGCTTTGTTGGACCATGTTAGTTCCTCATGAAAACCTGTAACGCTCTTTCAAGCTTGTAAGCCCCCACATCCTGTTGCTGTCCCAATACAACAATGATTATTTATTTTTGGATTATATGCTCACTGAACTTAACCTCATCTGGTAAATAATCATATTAGTGTTCATTTATATGATTGTAGCTCAATGATTCTTGAAATACTATGTATATATATATTTCCTTCTAAAAGAATAATTCAAATAAACGACAAGATTATGGCCATTTATTTAGAAAACACTGAATCCTTAGATTTGCATAGAAATTTCTGTTCATGCACTGGCAGCATTAATATTTCAATAACTGAGAATAAAACAAATCACTTCTTACATGAGGTAGGAAAGTATGGAAGCATTAGGGAATTTTGTCTTAGGAAAATGATAAGAAAATGGGTAATTGGATGTATATACCTGATCAAGCCTGTATTTCCTTCAAATGATTCCTAAGACTATGAAGGAAAAGGATTTATAGCCAAGCACCAATGACTCATGTCTATAATCTCAGCTACTCAAGAGGGTGAGATCTGAGAATTACAGTTCAAAGCCAGCTTTGGCAGGAGAGTTTATGAGACTCCTATCTGCAATTAACCACCAAAAAGCCAGAAGTAGAACTGTGGCTCAAGTGGTAGAATACTAGCCTTGAGCAAAACAGCTCAAGGATAGTGTTCAGGCTCTAAGTTTAAGCCCCAAGACTGCTACCTCCCCCCCCCCCGAAAAAGAAGTAAAAAAGAAAATGGCTTATAAAATTGAAACAATTCTTCCTCCTTTTTTTTGTAGTCCAGGGGTTTGAACTAAAGTGATAGAGTGCTGGGCAGGCACTCTACCACTTGAGCTATGTCCTAGCCCCTCATTTTCTTACTTTGAAGGAAATGCATGCAGATTGTAGAAATAGTAGAAAATAACTGTAATTTCATAGTACAAACATTTTCTAAAATAATTTATGTAAAAATAGGGTAATTACTATATTTGAACTCTAGAACTTGATGGTATTTAGGAAATATTTTAGCTCCAGTTGTTGGAAAAACCAGGGTCCCCAGTCCAAATGAAGCCTGATACAAATATTAGTACATAAGATTTTATTGGACTCCACCATCACCTATGTGTTTATAGATTGTCTATGGTGTCAGGTGTGGGATGTGGGATAGATGAATGGTTGTATCTGAGACCAAATGGCTTTCAAAGTCTTAGATATTTGTCAGTTTGTCATCTGACCCTTTACAGAAACTTTGATCTAGTTTGCAATAAAGATATAGTTGTATAGGAAAGGCCATTCAAACATATTGTGATATTGCCTGGGTTTTACCCTCAAGGAGCTTATTGTCTTATTAGTAAAGGTAAGACATGGGCATTAGTACAACTTAAGGGGCAAAAAGCTACCAGTAAGAAGGCACAAAGGGCTTCAGAATTTCAATGAGGGCTTCTTGGAGAGAGTGAATTTCAACCCAGCCTGGTAGATGGATAAGATTTGACTAAGCCAAAGTATTGGTAGCATATTTCCCCTCAAAGGAAGATGTAGAAGAAAAACTCATGGATGAGAAGGTATCATGCATGTGTGAAGATCACCAAGATGAGTTGGGTTAGGAGGAGGGCATATAAAAGAGTGGGTTGGGCAGGGGAACATCTGAATATAGATTGAGCTTAAAGAGGGATGGAGAAAAGAAGATCACTGTTAAGGTTTAACATAGGTTCACAAATTCTTTAACCTCTTCCAACACACACTGTTGACCTACTTTCTTGTCCTGGACTTGGTGACTCTCAAGACTAACTCATGAGAGTCACTCTAACTTCTGTTTGTTCTCTGCTGCATTGTTTGCTCTGTTGCTAGCAGTGGTATAGAGGAGCTCTCATGTTGAAATCTTGAATCTCCCTTCAACATTTGGGGAGTAACCAAGATTACCTGCCCCAAACCATGTGTGTTAGCCATCCTAAAGCAAACCCTCCAGCCCTACCGGAGCCTTCAAGTGACTCATGGCAGCTTCCTGATAGACTACGAGTGAGAACACGAGATAAGCTACTCCTGGATTCTTTTTTTAAATTTATTTTTTTTTTATTTTTGGGCTAGTGCTAGGGCTTGAACTCAGAGCCTGGGCATTGGCCCTTAATTTTTTGCTGAAGACTAGTCACTTGAGCCACAGCTCCACAGTGATACGTTGCTGGTTAATTGAATGTAAGAGAACCATGGACTTTCCTGCCTGGACTGGTTTCAAACTGAGATCCTTAGATCTCAGCCTCCTGAGTAGCTAGGATTATAGGCATGAACCACCCACCCGGTAATCCAAGGTTTACACTTGGATTCTTGTTCTTCAGAAATTCCACAAAACAATCTGTGTTTGTTGTTTTCATCTCTGACTTTTGAGGGACATTTGTTTTGTGATGTAGATAGTGAATAAATGTTACCTTTATTGTGTTGCTTTGGGAAGAATAAATCTAGTAATTTTTTTTTCATTCACCATCCACAGTCACTGGAGTGTGCAGTGTATTATGGGAGCCTTAGCCTTCTGGCTTGCTGGGATGTAGCAGTGAGTAGGATGGACTTTGCTGAGGAGATACTGAAAGTGGACAGATGGTCCCACACTCTCTGGGAGGAAGGCGATGACTACAGATTCTTTGCTGCTCTTCCCATACAGGTCCTTACATCCCCAAATTTCCTACTTATTCTACTTAAGGAGTTTTTTGTTCAGCTTGAATATGAGCTAGGGGAGATAATATCCCAGGAGAAACCCTCATCCAATAAGGGGAAGAAGCTGGCCAATAAAACCTCCAACACAACCCCAGAAGACAGCAAGTCTAAGATGTGTTCCTCTTAGTCCTGTAGAGGTTTTGTGGGATGGAGCCTGAGTTGCCCACAGTGGCCATTCTTTCATTCATGCTTTATTTATTTCATTCATGCTGGTTGTCTCACTTCTCCTCTCTCCCTCCAGCGACTTCCTGGAATTTGCTTCTCCAATCCATTAGGTGTGATGAGTTACACTCAGATTCTTGTGCTGAGATATGAGGACTGTGATTTGGACCTAGAAAAACCCCAGAGATTCTTCTCATCTCCAATTAACCATCAAGAAGCCAGAAGTGGAGGTGTGGCTCAAATAGTAGAGTGCCAGCCTTAAACAAAAAAGCCAAATGAGTGCAAGTCCTCAAGTTCAAGTCCTAGCACAGGTGTGTAGGTGTGCAAGCACACACACACACACACACACACACACACACACACACACACACACACACACAAAGATGAGTTTCAATGCTGCTGCTTCTTCTGCTTACTGAGTTTCTGTACTGCTACTTCTTCCATGAAGGTTTATTAAGGTGACAAACTTTTGGTGCTTTTTCAACATTAGTAAATCCTTAGCAGGTAGCCAATGCTTCACAATGGGTGACTGCAAGCATCACTTCCTTGTCTGATGCACCCAAAGGGCCTGTAGTTGTGGCCATTGGAACACATGGATTTTATAGCACAAGAGGTGGTCCTGGCTTTGTGGACAGTTACCTTAGAGCATACTGGAGCACAATGTTTCAGGTGTATGACTAGACCATGATTAACCTAGTTCTGCTATGCATTGCACTGTGCTTTTTGCTTTCAATATCTATTTTTAAATGATGGTCCTGGGCTTGAACTCATGTCCTGAGTGCTGTCTTTGAACTTATTTTTGCTCAAGGCTAGTGCTCTACCACTTGATTCATAGCTCCACTTCAGTTATTTTGGTAGTTTATTGGTGATGAGAGCCTGATAAACTTTCCTGCATGGGCTGGATTTGAACCATAATCCTCAGACCTTAGCCCCCTAAGTAGCCGGGAGTATAGGCAGGAGCCACTGGTACCTACCTCAATGTCAATGTCTATTTTAAGAAGCTAATTTTATCCATTAGATATAATAACACATGGACTTCCAGAGAGAGGCATTGGTTGGGAAGGAGGCCTAGATACTATATGACGTTTTGAATCAAATCTTCGCAGAGTATCTCCTCTCTGTGGACCTATCAACCTAGTTAGCAAACACAGATAGTTTTCAAATAGGTGGGAGAGTCTTGCTACCCATTTTTCTTAGCCATTAAAAAATCATACCGTTTTAATAACTGCACACAGACATTTTATACCTTCTTGTTGTGTTCATTGAATTACTTTGAATCCTTTTTTGTCACAGGAAGTAGTGATTGAGGTGTTGGAGTGGAGGAGGATAGCTGATGTGGGAGATCTGTTTGTGGAGGGGTTGATATTCAGTCACCACTGGTCACATTATCTTTTGATCAGGGCTCCTTACTACTGGAATGTGACCTTCTGGTCACTGGACTAAGAGGGTCAGTGCAATTGTGCAAAAGAGGCTGCTCTGCTCAGACCAAATGGAAGTGAGTGGCACCATACAGGTGTGCTGTGACATTTGACGTTGACCTTTGATGAACAAGGCTTTGTTTTCAAGTTCTTTGGAAATAGAGAAGCTCTGGCCCAAGGGACATGTTCTGAAAAACATCTACAATGTTTATTGCATTATGATAGCAATGATAATAAGTTGCTTTTGAGAGACATTCAGATGCCACATAATGATAAAATAAATGTGTTTAAACCAAAGTTGATCCTTTAAAACATTAGCTTTTACTCAATTATATATTTGCTTCTGGTTTGAGACCTACTTGAACTCAAATGTGGTCAATGTAAGCAACCAAGAATTTTATGATGAGAATTGTCAGGCACATAGCAAAGGTTTCTATACTAGTCTCTTGTATCCAGTAGCTTATTTCTGCGATTAACATTTTATTGTTCTGGGTTCATCAGTATGTATTGTCTACCCAAAGAATGTGGATATTTTATTGTGATCTATAACTCGTATGAGTTAATTTTAATTTGAGTTCCTTTATATCCAATTAAAGTAAAATTATCCAGGAAGATAGGAGGTCACATGATTAATTTTATACTTGGAGATAAAAATAAAACATATCCTCAAAGAAACATCCGCCCCATGAATAAGTGGGCTAAAGACTTAAAGAGAGACTTTGCTGAAAAGGAAATAAGAATGGCCAATAGACACATGAAGAAATGCTCAACTTCTCTGGCTATAAAAGAAATGCAAAACAAATAACTACTATATGTCTGAGACAAGCAGAAATGGTCAGATAAATTGATGTTAGGTGAAATGAACCCCAAGATAAGGACTCAAATGTTTTTTCTTTCTTGCTATTGTTTCTAACACATTTATAAGATGATTTCTTTGTTGCTTTGTAAGTCCCTCCCCCATGGTATAACCCCTGTTTTCACTGTATTTGATGTTGGTATAATTTGTGGGGGAGAAGGGAAAAACAAATTGTTTAAATAGGGATACAGGTGGACCCATTGCAACAATGAAATGTACAATGCTAGGTTGAAAAATGAACTTTCAACTTTGGTGTGGAAAGTGGGTGGAGGAGATTGGGGAGAGGGGGGAGGGAGATGGGAAGGAATGGGAAGGGAAAACAAAGGAGGAGGCAACAATGCTTGATAAGAAATGCACTCATGGGGCTGCGAAGGTGGCTCAGTGGTTAGAGCACGTGCCTTGCATGCCTGAGGCCCTGGGTTCAATTCCTCAGCACCACATAAGCAAAAAGAAAAAAGCTGGAAGTGGCGCTGTGGCTCAAGTGGTAGAGCGCTAGCCTAGAGCTGAGGGACAGCGCCCAGGCCCAGAGTTCAGGCCCCATGACCGGACCAAAAAAAAAAAAAAAAAAAAAAAGAAATGCACTCATTATACCCCTCTGTACGGTATTTTAACAATTAAAAAATGCAAAACAAAACAACATTGAGATACCACCTCACCCCAATTAGAATGGTTATAATCAAGAACTCTAATAACAACAGATGCTGGAGAGGATGTGGCCAAAAGGGAACCCTACTGCACTGTTGGTGGGAGTGTAAACTTGTTCAACCACTCTGGAAAGCAGTATGGAGCTTCCTCAAAATACTACACATAGAGCTCCCCTATGACCCAGCAATCTCACTTCTGGGCATTTACCCAAATGAACACAAACAAGGTCATACTAAAGCTGCCAGCACAACTATGTTTATCACAGCATTTTCCATATATATATATATATATGTATGTATGTATGATATGGAACCAGCCCAGATGCCCCTCAGCAGATGAATGGATCTAGAAAATATGATATATATATATATATATATATATATATATATATATATATATATATAAATCAAATTCTATGCTTCCATCAGAAAGAATGACACCACCCCATTTGTTAAGAAAAGGAAAGACTTGGAAAAAAATCATATTAAGTGAAATAAGCCAGACCCAAAGAAATATAGGGCCCATGGTTTCCCTTATTTGGAATAATTAGTATACATCTAGGAAACGTTATTGGATGTACTGAAAAGCTCAAAAGCTATGTACATATGACCTTACAAGATGATGCTAAGTGAAATGAACCCCAAGATAGGGGCACAAGAGGTTTTTATTTGCTGTTATTGTTTTTAATGTACTATGTGATTTTCTTTTGTTTCTTTTGTATGTTCTTCCTCCTATGGTACAACACTGTTGTCACTGTATTTGATTTTGGTACCTTGAATCTTGTATATACATTTTTCTAATTTGGGGAGAGGAAGGGGAATAACAAAATGCTAAAACAAGAACACAGGATGACCCATTGCAGCAATGATTCTCACAAGACACTATGTTGGAAATGAACTTTACAACTTTGGTGGGGGGGGCAGTGCGGGGGAGGGGGGAGGAAGTGGTGGGAGGTGAGGAAGGGAAGTGATAGTAGGAGAAAAACAAAGGAGGGAGTAACAATGTTTGGTAAGAAATGTACTCATTACCTCATTTATGTAACTATAACCCCTCTGTAAATCATCTTTACAATAAAATAAAATTAAAAAAATAAACATAGCAGAAATATTTCTTTTTTCATGTTAGAGTCAATTTTTTCATTTTTTGTACATTTTTATTATAAAAATACTGTACAGAGGGGTTACAGTTACATGAGCAAGGTAATGAGTACATTTCCTATTCCGCATGGTGGCCTCCTCCTTTGTTTTTCCCCTACCATCCCTTCCCTCCCCACCTCCCCCACTACCCCACCCCCAAAATATTTCTGAAGGCCAAAGTCACAAAATTTTAGCCTCATTAGAACTGTTGACCTTAGGGACTGGGAAGGTGGCTCAGTGGTAGAGCCTGTGCCTTGCATGCCTTAGGCCCTGGGTTCGATTCCTCAGCACCACATAAGCAAATAGAAAAAAGCCGGAAGTGGCGCTGTGGCTCAAGTGGTAGAGTGCTAGCCTTGAGCTGAAGAGCTGAGGGACAGCGCCCAGGCCCAGAGTTCAGGCCCCACGACCGGACCCCCCCCCCCAAAAAAAAGAACTGTTGACCTTAGACTATTATTAAGTCTTGAAAATAGAACTGGAAGGGAGTGTATTTTGATTCAAGGTCTGGTTCCATGGTATGATCAATCTCCCACAAAAAGCCTATCACATTGTGGATTTGATAAATCATTTTATAAGTAAATAATAAAAATGGATGATCTAACTATTTATATTTTGGTGCAAGAACCAAGATCTTCTCTTCCTCCTGGGTGAACTGGCTCTGAAAGCCTGTTATTACCTTCTCGGACAAGGCAGAGCTTCCCCCATGGCTTCTGGGGGAAGTCCATGTATGGCTTTGGGTTGGACCATTTCCATGTGTCCAGGTTTCACCAGCGACAACACCAAGCTCTGAATTTCTTCGGAGCTTCTACATCCTCCAGAACTGCCTATACAATTTTAGAGCTTGGTTGAATGACCTAGTATTTGCTTATGACCTGTAGTCACCCATTTGTAGGCGAAGCTGGTGGGTAAAGACAGAAACAGATCTTGGCTTCTGTAGTTCTTGTTAAGTTCCTCCTAAAGCTTCTTCAAGGTTCAGGCTGTGGGGATTCTGCTCTGTGGCATAGCCCCTAGGATCTTCTGAACATCACTTGTGCCGCGAAGGTTATGAATAGTGGGAATGAATTTGGGCTCTAGTCTGTCCCTGTGGGATCCTTCTGCACACTTAGTCATTCTAGATAGCTCACTCTGCTGACTTAGGTGTCTTCAGGTTCACAATCAGGTGTAGAATCGAGAATTTTTCATTGTTTTCCCCTCAATATTTTCCTGAGATCTATAGTCTTTGTAATATTTTCTCAATTCCATCTCAGGGACCCTAACTGTTACAGAAGTTGTGAGACTCAGAGAGATGATGTTCCCCCAACTTGGTAATGTAGCCCTTCAGGTGACCTGGGGGAAGGGAAAAATTTATTTAACTCCTATCCTGTGCCAGGCTCCAGGCGCAGTGCTGTTAATGCATTTAATCTTCATAAAAGGTATTATGATCATTTTATAGGTGAGGCAGCTCAATTTTTCTTTGAGGTAGTTCTACCAGTAATTTTTTTGCCTTGTCTAGAATTTGTTTTTTATGGAGAGTCTGTCATTGTAAAAATATTACTCTAGAGACAAATTTTCTGAGAGTAGTAAATACCAGAAGGCCAGCCAAAATCCTTCGGCATCCTGTTGAGATTGGAAAAGGGTAACATTGACTTATTTTCATTTGAATTTGTGACTTGGACAGAAGTCAACAGGGTGGTTTTCTTCTTCTCTCCCTAAGGTTGGCAGCTGCAAAAATTTTGCATACCTATGTATTTTACTGCAGCAAATATGATCCCCAATATACATGAGATAAATGGGCTATATTATTTGATAGCTATATATTTATTTTCCAGAATTCAGAAAAGTGTAATACTCAATTTGGTAAACATCATTTTCATGGAAATAAAGTTTATCCAGGTTGTATATTTGAATATGAAAAATAGAAGCCATCATGGATTAGGTTTTGTGGTAGACCAGTTGGCAAAATCATTTCTTTGTGTCAATTGTCTTTACATCTATTGTCATTCCAGCCTGGTTGGTATTCAGATTCCAGGTCCTGAATATGTATTGAAAGAATACATTTGAATGTAATTACTAAACCTCTTTTAGAAGTCCAGCCGTCTTTCTATTATAATAATTGATAGTTCAGAAATAGAGAAAGGAATTTAATCAGAGTTAAAAGTAATTTATAGGGTCACTCTCTCTCTCTCACACACACACATACTTTCCCTGAGCTTTGGTTAAATTGGTTTTCATTTTGAGGATGTATATTTCACATTTGAAACAATTTTTTGTCAATAATGCTTTTATTTGAAGCTGAGGGTTCTGTGACCTGTGGGCAGAAAATGAAAGCGAATCAAGAGAAATTAAAATATCCTCTTAGCTGCATGAAATAAGCACATTTGACTCAGGTTTCTCCTTTGGGATGGTATTGGCCAGTTTCCCGGGAGAGAAACCTTCTTCCTTTCTGTTTTCAAAGACTATCTCCAGTTAAACAGAGCGCTCCTTCTTCAGCTGCTCTACCTTTATCTCTCATAAAATTATGTTTTTGTATCTTCTTGCTAGGAACACTTTTTCCTGTGCTTTTCACAAACATAGGAGCTAGTTGTCTTGGACACATGGAAGTTGCAAAGTCTGGGGAGTGAAGGCATCAGGAAGTAGAACTTGGCCAATAATGAATAGGAACTGTGGGGTAAATGCATAGAGATCCCTTATGATGTACAACCATGAGCCATAGTCTGTGCAGGTCTCTCATTCCTAGTGGAATCAAAGCCCCACTTACCTAAGAAGAAATGTGTTCATTTGTTCAACTCTTGACTAGCTCTTTCCCTTCCCTGACTAACCTTTTCTCTTACAGTACTTCCTGGGCACATTTCTAAATAGACTCCGCACATGAGTTTTTGTCATCGGGTCTGCTCCAGGGGATTCCAAATGATGTGGCCACTATCTCTGCTCTCTTTTCCAGGCCTGACTTTGAGTGCTAACCCCAAGGTACAAGGTCTCTTGTGCCAATTGAATTAGTAGAGTTTGGATGATGGTCCTATCTGCAGAAAGAGCCAGCCAAGAGCATTGGGAGAACTGAATTCCCTATCTTCCTTCTACCCAGTCAAGGTAGAGAAGAGAACAAACAGTAGAGCACTATTCTTAACCACTGATGTGGTTAAGAAAATGGATTTTAATAACTTGGAGTAGAGGCTTAAACCCACAGGCCAGCTTGGAAGATTCTGCTACAAGCTTCTTCTTTCTCCATCTTCCGGCTGAGATGTTTTACCTTCTGCCTTTTTACCCATTACCACTTATAAGGGGGCAGCAGTCACATTTCTATCCACACCCTGTATCCAAGCTCTAAAGGATATTTACAAGATTTTGATAAGGACTGACAATTACTGAGCCCAGATACCCTAGGGGAATCCCACAGTGTGTCCTGAACTGGTTCAATTATTTTTCTCTTCATAGTCCTGCCTTTGTTTTTCTCCACCCCTACCCCCAAAGCCCCAAATCATTTTCTGCTTAAACATCATTTCCTGCAGTCAAAGCAGGCTATCTTCTACTGAGTGATTTGCTATTCCCTTGCCCCTACTCACTTGCCAACATCTGACTCCTCACCAGAACTGCTTGTCCTTGTCTTCTGAACACTTCCTGAGTGAGTCTCACCCCATTGCCTGTCTCCTACCACATTTTGCTCCAACAGTCTGAAGACTACATCTATTCCCTCATGCATTTGTCCTTCCTTTATTTTGCAACCAGAACAATCTTAGCAAATAGTCCAACCAGAACAGTATTAGTAAATGCTGAGCC
This sequence comes from Dipodomys merriami, assembly GCF_024711535.1. NCBI lineage: Eukaryota > Metazoa > Chordata > Mammalia > Rodentia > Heteromyidae > Dipodomys > Dipodomys merriami. The sequence continues at coordinate 52,755,265 of NW_027206290.1, read as the reverse complement.
TGATCATATCATTACCTTCCCCAAACCTTTGATGGTCCTTTGTTGCTTTCAAATAGATGTTTAACTAATTTAGCTTGGCATTCAAGTCCTAGTTGACTTGTTTTGCTTCTTTTCCCAACATCTCTATGTTCTTTGTGATCGAGGGATCCATTTTTTCTTACAAGGTGAATTCCAGGGAATGTGGATATTTTGAGATGCTCTTCTACAGATGGGTTTTGGGGAAAGAAGTCTGAAGACATTGCTGATCTGCCTTGATCTGAACTTTGGACTCAGAACCTTGTGCTTCCCATACGGGCACTCTTACCATGGAGGCACACCTCCAGTTCTGATTTTTGTTTATTATCTTTTTGATAGGACTTTGCTTCCTTCCTGGGCACATGTGAGATAGTTCATCTATGTGAGGTTTTCTGGTAGCTAGGATATCAGGTGTTCACTACTGTGTCCAGCTCTTCATGTAGAAGGGATCCCTTGATCATTTTCTGCCCAGGTTGTCCTCAAACATCCATTCTCACGATCAGAGCCTCTTTATAGCTGTAGTCATGAGCTATGATCTAAATCTTTTTTTTTTTTAGAGGTATTTCATGTAGCTTTATTTAAGGAGTTTGATATTACATTTCACCTAGTACCATACTTAAATGCATTAAAACCAAGCATATTTCCTTTGATAAAGCTCTGAAGCTCTGGGTTCTGTAGTTTATGAAAGGCAAATTGACATCAAGTTGTAGATTTTGTTCTGTTTCTTTAATTTTTATTTATTTTTTATTGTGAAAATACTGTACAGAGGGGTTACAATTACATGGGCAAGATAATGAGTACATTTCTTATCAAGCATTGTAGCCACTTCCTTTGTTTCCCCTTCCCATCCCTTCCCAGCCTCCCCCCGCCCCCACCCAATCCTCCTCCCCCCCATCAAAGTTGTAAAGTTCATTTTCGACATGACAACTTGTACTTCTCATTGTTGCAATGGGTCCACCTGTATCCCTATTTAAACGACTTGTTTTTCCCTTCCCCTCCACAAATTATACCGACATCAAATACAGTGAAAGCAGGGGTTATACTGTGGGGGAGGGACACACAAAGCAACAAAGAAATAATCTTATAAATGCATTAGAAACAAATGCATGAAAGAAAAAAATCATTTGAGTACATATCTTAGGGTTCATTTTCCTAACATCACATTATCTGACCTTTTCCACTTGACTCATACATATATTAGATATTGCAAATAAGGGAAACCATGGGACCTATGTTTCTTTGGGCCTGGCTTACTTCACTTAATATAATTTTTTCCAAGTCTTTCCATTTCCTACCAAATGGGGCAATGTCATTCTTTCTGATGGAGGCATAGAATTCCATTGTGTATATATACCACATTTTCTTGATCCATTCATCTACTGAGGGGCATCTGGGTTGGTTCCATATCTTAGCTGTGGTAAATAATGCTGCAATAAACATAGTTGTGCTGGTAGCTTTAGTGTGGTCTTGTTTGTAAACATTTGGGTAAATGCCCAAAAGTGGGATTGCTGGGTCATAGGGGAGCTCTATGTGGAGTCTTTTGAGGAACCTCCATACTACTTTCCAAAGTGGTTGAACAAGTTTACACTCTCACCAACAATGAAGTAAGGTTCCCTTCTGTCCACATCCCCTACAGCATCTGTTGTTATTAGAGTTCTTGATTTTTGCCATTCTAACTGGGGTGAGGTGGTATCTCAATATTGTTTTGATTTGCATTTCTTTTATGGCTAGGGAGGTTGAGCATTTCTTCATGTTTCTATTGGCCATATGATCTAAATCTTAAGTGGTGCATCAGCACATTCTAAACTCTGAGAAATCTCCAAATGGAAAAAAAATGTTTTGTTTTGTTTAATCTAATATTCTCCAACTTACATGGACTCTTTCTCTCTTTCCTTTGCAGAATAGTAGTTTTTATTACTCTTTCGAAGAACTAGTTATTGCTTTTTTGGATCCTTGCCACTTTTTCTAACCACATTAGACTTAGCAATTGAAACTTCAAACTCTGGGACTAGCATTGTTACTTGTTTATTTATTTTATTTTTACTGCAAGTTGTTCTCTGTCTTGAATGATTTTACCCCAGTGTCCCTTTCAAATTTCCATGATTCTTCAGGTCTAGCTCAGATGCTGCATAGACTGAGCAGTCTTCTCATATGCAGGTGTGATTTTTTTCCTCACCCTGGATATATTCAACTTCAGGATTCCTGAGGGTGGTGTTGTTGCCTCTTTAAAAATAATACCTTCAGCTGGGCATCAGTCGCTCATACCTGTCGTGCTAGTTAGTCAGGAGGCTGAGATCTGAAGATCCTGGTTTAAAGCCAGCCAGGGAAGGAAAGACTGTGACACTCATTTTCAATTAACCACCAAAATGCCTGAAGTGAAGCTCTGGCTCAAGTGATAGAGCACTAGCATTGAGCTAAAAAGCTCAAGGACACAGTCTGGGTCCTGAGTTCAAGTCTCAGGATTGGCAAAACAGAAACAAAAGCAAAAACTTCCTTTGCTGTATATGTGCGCTGAATGTGAATAACTAATAAACATTTTTTGGAATTGATTAAACAATTGTGATTATTCTTGGTGATAGCAGACAAGGGAATATTTGTTCTCACTTAGATTTGGTTCAGATCTCAACTTGAGACACTCACTGGTTGTGAATTTTCATAATCCTTAGAGCACCAGAAGCCCAAATTTACTTACAGGGCTGTTGTGAGTTAAAGGAATTGATTAGTAGGAGGGCTTTGCATTGTACCTGGAACCTAATAAATCCCAAAGCCATGGAATGAATAAAAGATGGCAATGCTGATGACTCCAGGGGTGATAATAAATGACACATATTTAATGGCCCCCAGATGCCAGGCCAGGATTAAGTGCATTACAAGCATAATTGAATTCCATTCAACAGTCATATGGGGTGATGTGTTACTGCTCTTGTTTTACAGATGATGAAACCAAGGCTCACTCCAGAGTCTTCAAACTACGTCACTGTCACAAGACACTGTCAATGGTGCAGTAAAAACATTTACTAATTGTGATTTTCATTCACAGAATTGCAAATAAAATGGAATTGAATGGATAAAAGGGATATCAGAACGTGCTGGATTGAAGGAGGCTTTAGTATTGAATGCTACAAGTGGTTTACAAATTATGAGCTCTGGGACAAAATGTCTGTTTAAACCTCAGTGAGCCTATCTGTAAAGTGGGTGTAACAGTGATATTTTACCTTGTCCTGAGAATTTGATGGAGAGACCCAGGCAAATTGCCCAGCTCAATGTGTGGCTGCTGGTAAATTAGTTGATACTGTGGTTGTCATCCTCTCAAAAGCAGCAGTTTAGCACGGGGGTGGGGGGAGGGGGGGTGTCTAACCTTAGATGGAAAACTGCCACCTTGTGGTTATGCAGATTAGGAGTGGAGCCATCCACAGAAGTTATTAGTGCTTCTTGTCACTAGAGGGAGGGAAAGAGTGGATTCAACATCTGAAATCGAATCTGTTTCCTCTGCAAAGCATCCCGATCTCCTAAACTTCCTTTTTTGGCATGATCATAGGAGCCCTCCCAGTTAGGGAGCAAGTGCAACCACAGATCTTTGCCTGTGTGGAGCTAGCTTGGTGAGTCATCACCCATGCTCCATGAAGCCAGTTCAGGCTGTGTCCATGGTGCAGCTCACTAGTGAATTCTGATTTAGCTAATCCTAGATCCTGCACAGCTGTAGATCCCTTGCTATTACCATTGGAGTCCTCACTGCTCTTTCTTTTACCAGCCTGGAATTCCATTCCACTGTTATGTGGAATCATGGGACAGAACATGGAAACCGCTTCCAGAAACTTGGAAAGACAGGAAATTGTAAGAGTGTTAGCATGGTTCAAGGCCCATTGTATTTGCCTGTAGGTCACCTACGACTCTGGTTTCCATGAGCTAGCACACCTCCTTGTCAGTCTTCTGTGGGCTCTTGCAGCTCTGATCTTTGATGTCCACGCCCTTCTTCATTCAGTTCCTCCCATCTGGCATTATCTTTTATCTTCTTTTCCACTGATTTCAACAATGCCAGGTAAGCTCCAAGATGCAGGTCAATTATCTTTCCTTCCAGGAAGACTTCCCTGATTGACTAAGGCAGAAGCTACATTTTCCTGGCAGGTTCCCTCCCCGTATCATCACTGTATCCAGAATGGTTTCTACTATAGATGTTAGTATTCTCCAATTCATTTTCTCTTTATTCCTATAATTTTCCTATTTAGTTATTTTTATACTAGTCATATAAAGAGGGATTTTATTGTTATATTCCCACGTTTATAATATAGTTCAATCCATCTCACCTCCCCCATTACTCTCCCTTACTCCTTCACCCTTCCCCAAACAATTTCAGCAGGTTTCATCCCTCCATTTTCCTAGCTGCACACAATCCATGTATACCATACTTTCCAATTTATATAATGATTGGAAGCTGACATGTTTGTGTTCCAGCTTGTACAGCAGCTTGGTCATCATGACAAAAATATCTGAGATAATCAACTTTTCTTTTTTTTGGTTGTGGGGCTTGAACTCTGGGCCTGAGTGCTTTCCCTCAGCTCTTCAGCTCAAGGCGAGCGCTCTACCATTTGAGCTATAGCACCACTTCTGGTTTTCTAGTGGTTTATTGGAGATAAGAGTTTCACGGACTTTCCTGCCCGGGTTGGCTTTGAACCATGATCCTCAGATCTCAGCCTCCTGAGTAGCTAGGATTACAGGCGTGAGCCACCTGCACCCGGCTGAGAAGAGGTTTCTTTTGGGTCACAGTTTTAGGAGTCATTTGGCCCTGTTGCTTTGGACCTTTGGAAGCATAATTCATCATTGATGGAGCACATGGAAGAGGAAGCTATTCACCTCTTTGTTGCTAGGAAGCAATGATACAGAGAGAGAGAGAGAGAGAGAGAGAGAGAGAGAGAGAGAGAGAGACAGAGAGAGAGAGACAGACAGACAGACAGAAACAGAGACAGACAGAGACAGAGACAGAGACAGACAGAGACAGACAGAGACAGAGACAGAGAGACAGAGACAGAGAGACAGAGAGATAGAGACAGACAGAGACACAGACACCGAGATAGACAGGCAGAGAGAGAGAGAGAGAGAGAGAGAGAGAGAGAGAGAGAGAGAGAGAGAGAGAGGCCTGAGTCCCAACCAAAATATTCTCTTAAAGGGCCTCACCCTAGTGGTTAATTTTTCCCACTACCCTCTACTCATGCAAAGGGCTCCACCACTTTCCAATAGTGCCAGAGGCAGGCAAGGAAGCATTTAACATTGGGCCTTTGAGGGACACTTATCCAAACCACTGTCACCTATTGTAAGAGTAGATTAAATAGCCATGCCTGTCTGGTAGCATCCAAGCAGATCTGTGATTGAATATTGCTTCTGCAATGCTGTCACTTTAATGATACATAAGGCATCTATTTTTTTCTCTTTAATCATTGTTTTTATGCTACTGGATTTATGCAATTGCAGCTAGACTTGTAGCTTCCCACCAAATCTCATCTCCCAGCTAGACTTAATTTCACAACCTCCTTCAGGGCTAGGTGTGGTCATGTGACAGAGTCTCCATCAAAGGAGTGATGCTTGGCTACACTGGGGCCTGATCCACAAGAACTGCTCTTAAATCCTCCAGGCTCCTTGACATTTTTCTTCCTTCATTTCCTCCTTCTTACCTTCTTTCTTTCCTTCCTTTCCTCTTTCCTTCCTTTCTTTCTGTTCCAGTACTAAGACTTGAACTCAGGGTCTGGGTGTTGTCCGTTCACTTTTATACTCAAGGCGGATACTCTATTACTTGAGCCAAACTTCTACTTCCAGAAAATTTCTGGTTAGAGATTAGGGTCTCATGGACTTTTCTGCCTTGGCTGGCTTAGAATTAGGATCCTCAGATCTCAGCTTCCCGAGTAACTAGAAGTATAGGCATGAACCCCCCCCCCTTTTGCCCCCCCCTCCCCTGCCCTGGCCAGGCCAGGCCATTCCCTTGCCATTTCTTCAGGAACCTTGGTTCCACATTTTGAGGATGAGGTGTAGATGCCAAATTCCTGTATGGTCATATCTTATGCATTCCCTTAAAGGGAATATGCTAGCTGTATTTCCTACAGGCTAGTATAGAAAGAATGGCAATATGTGGCTCTAAGGCCAGGGAATAAAACTATGCTGTGGCTCATACCTGTAATCCTAGCTACTCAGGAGGCTGAAATCTGAAGATCAGTTTGAAGCCAGCCGGGGCAAGAAAGTTTGTGAGACTGATTTCTACTTAACTACCAAAAAAGCCAAAAGTGGAGTTATGGCTCAAGTGGTAGAGTACTATCCTTGAACAAAAAACATCAGAGACAGTGCTTAGACTCTTGGCCCCAGGACCAGCACACAGAAAAGCAAGCAAACAAAACAAAACAACAACAAAAACCTATCTTATTTCTGGCTTCTCTCTCCTGAATTATTCTCTGGTAGAAGAGATCTACCATCTTAAGCTGGGAGCCAGTGGCTCATGCCTGTAATCCTAGCTACTCAGGAGGGCTGGGCAGGAAAGTCTGTGAGACTCTTATCTCCAATAAACCACTCAGAAAACCAAGTGGCATAGTGGCTCAAGTGGTAGAGTGCTAGCCTTGAGCTGAAGAGCTGAGGGACTGCATTCAAGCCCAGAGTTCAAGCCCCATGACTGAAAAAAAAAAAGAGCCACTATCTATATCATATGGACACCAAAGCAGTTCTTTGGCGAGGCCCATGCAGTGGGAAATTGAGACCGCTTAACATCACCCAGCACAACGCTCCATCACCAGAATGGTCATGTTCAAAGTGGATCTCATACTAATTTTATACAGGCTAATATCAAAAAACACTATCCTTGTAGTCAGGATTATAGGCATGTGTCACCATGCCCAGCCTCTGTAGTTTATTTTTCTTATTGTATATTTTTCCTTCTCTCTGAAAGTTTAGGTATTATTAATGTATATAGTTTACATATTTACCCACGGTTTCTATTATGTATTTTTTTTAGTTGTTCTCATTTAACCATATGTGCAGAATGTAATGATGTCTAAAGGTCCAGCTCACAATTTTGGCAATGTGGGTGTTGGTAGATGGACTCAGGGTGTCTCTAGTTTATGGAACCTCTGATTAAAGACTAAGCAACAAGGAGACTTCTCTAGCATCTTGGAGAAGAAAGGGAAGAAAAATGAGGAAGAAGAGAAAGAAGTGAAGGAAGAGAAAAAAACAAGGAGGAAGAGGAGGTAAAAGAGGAGAAGAAAAAGGAGGAGAAGGTGAAGAAGGAGGAAAGGAGGAGGAAGAGGAGAAGGTGAAGGAGGAGAAGAGGAGGAAGAAGAGGAGGAAGAGGAGAAATAGAAAGTAGATAAGGCATGCCAAAAGATTAATCTGGAAGCACAGGAGAGAACAATCACAGAGGCATAAATGTATATGCTCCATGGAGACTATTTGCAGACTTGACTCTGTGTGTGCATGTGTGTGCACGCATAGGTGCAACCTGTGTGTATGAATGCATATGATTGTATGTGTATGAATGCCATACACATGTGGATGTATTCTACCATGCATAATAAGGAGTGATATTTGAAATGGGAGCAATGAAGGGCTGAGCAAGTGGAAAACTTTTTCCATCACAGATCCCATAGAAATAGGATCTAAGTAGTAAACTCCTTTCCAAAAGATAAAAAAATATCAGGAGAAACTGAAATCTCTTGGATCGGAGGCAATGTATTAACAGAAACCTCGGCAGGTCAGATTGGCTTAACTCAGAAATACCTCCCCTTTCACAATGAAAGCTCCAGTGAAGTTTGTTGTGTCTGAGAGTTCCTGCCTTGGTTATCACTGCATGATATTGTGCACTAGCCTTGCTAGAAGAATCAATTTGTTGACAATGGTTGCTAAAAAATATTCAGTCTCATCCCCATGTAATCTATACCCTGATTAAATTATAAACAGATTTTTAGAATTCAATAATGACAGTCCACATGGTACAGAAAAAAAGAATTTAAATGGACTATTCTCTCATTCAGAGACTTGAGGACTAGTGACAAGTCAGTTTATGAGAAACAGATATAGAAAAATAAAACATCCCCACATCTAGCTGACAAACTTCCTTGAATCAGGGGATGAAGTCTTTCCCCCAAGCTGGCTGAGGTACAAAGTAGAGTTAATAATTCTAAAAATTGAGGGTTTTTTTTCATTCCAAACTGTATGTTTTGTTGCTATTAGCACAGAAACTCTCAGCACATCCATTTCCAACTCCAAATGAAATACAGCCTTGCTGTATACATGGGCGTTCTTCCTAGTTAATTTCCTGTCACAGTCTATGCTTTACTGATGGGAGAAGGAGTGGTGAATATAATTGAGAAGCAAGGGAGTCATGTTTATTTTCCTGGTGTTACACAAGGACTGAAGACACTTAAAATTTTCTATTACATCATCTGTAAGTCTTTTTTTTGTCAGTTGTGGGTCTTGAACTCAGGGCGTGGGCACTGTCCCTGAGCTTTCTTGATCAAGGATAATGCTCTACAACTTGGAGCAACAGTATCACTTCCATTTTTCTGGCAGATAATTGGAGATAAGGGTCTCATGGACTTTGCTACCCAGGCTGGGTTTGTACTGCAATCCTCAGATCTTAGATTCTTGAGTGGCTAGGATTACAAGCATGAGCCACTGGTGCCTAGTTAATTTGTAAGTCTTAACAACATGATTGATAACCGATAATAGGTAAGGAGGCAACTCTGAAATACAACAGAAAAAAGGTATGAAAGAAGAAGCAAAAAAAAATTGTAGCTAAACTTGTATACACACTTTATTGAGCCATCCTCTTACCTGTGTAGAAAATGCCTATTTTAAAATTGTTATTATTATTACTATTTGTGGTATTAGGGATTGAACCTAGGGCCTCACACATGGTAGGAAAGTGCTCTGATCCAGATTAGAAATCCTATACCTGCTTGCATTGTACCCATTCCCACTGGGCAGCCCATTACTCTGGATTCTCAGATATACCTATAGTGTCTCTCAGTTCCCCTCCCTTCACCATTTCATACCAGCTAGACTCAGAATTTCACCTCTCACCTAGTTATGCTACCTATTTTCAGGGACTCTTGTCTCTTAATCCCATCAGCTTGAAACAAATCATTGCAGTGACTGTTTAGTGTGTGTGTGTGTGTGTGTGTGTGTGTGCCCCTATGCTGGGGCTTGAACTCAGGGCCATGGCACTGTCCCTGAGCTTCATTTTGCTCAAAGCTAACACTCTACCATTTGAGCTCCAGTTCCACTTCGAGCTTTCTTGGGTGATTTATTGGTGATAACAGTCTACAGACTTTCTTACAGATAGACTGTCAACTTGTGGGTATCTGTCTCGGCTTCTGTACAGATCCTTAGCTTATTGAATTGGTTTAATCTTTATTTCCCGAGAGGCCTCTGCATTTTGACACCTTTCAGCTCTTGTGAAAGCAATTTCCCAAATTCTTCTCCTTTCCTTCTCTTCCATCAGAAGAGTTCATATTTGCCTAGACCTCTCTGTACTGCTTCATTGCGTGGGACACATTGCTGAGTTAATCAGGGGAGAGTATTGGTGTCTCTTCCTCATTTCCTGTGAACCATTTTGTACTGTGTCCTGTCTGAAGTGTGTGTATCTTGTATACTGGCCAGTTGATGTCTGGGCTCCCCATTTGGTACAAGATGGCTTGGGATATCTAGAGAATAAACTTCTGTTAGGTAACCACACTCCTCACCTAACTTTGGCTTCCTCCTTGTAGAGATATCCTTGAGTTAGTAGGGAAGAGAAGACAAGATAGATCCAACTTCCATTGGATCAAGACCAGGAGTGCCAGAACGTCAGAATTTCCAACACAAGGTGGATCTTTATGCTTGTGATTCATGGTAACCTTTGTTTTGTTTCTGCTTGTGATGCTACCTAGAAACTCTTGGAAAAACAATGCCCTCCCAGGGTTGGTCCCACAGTCACCTAACTCTAGGCCTCAATTAGGCTCATAAAGCCCTCTTTCCGGAAGCACTGTGTCATCTTAGTATAAAGAAGATCTGGGGTGATAGTAACTTTGCTTATAGTAACTTTCTTATATTAAAAGGAAACTATATTACAATTCTGTAATCCAAATTGAGAACTACACAAAGACACCTGTTGGTTCTGAATTGATTTAAAAAATTTTTCTTTGTTAATGAGGTCTTAAAAATATAAATAAGTTATGTATATAATTTAGTATTAGTAGTAGTATTAGTATTTTGGTGCTGGCATTGGGGCCTGGGCACTATCAGCCAGCTTTCTTTGTTCAAGGCTGCAGCTTTGCTACTTGAGCCATAGGTCCAATTTGTGTGTGTGTGTGTGTGTGTGTGTGTGTGTGTGTGTGTGTGTGTGTGTGTGTGTGTGTGATTAATTGAATTAAAAAATCTCAAGGATTTTCCTGCCTGGGCTGGCTTTGAACCATGATCCTCAGATCTCAGCCTCCTGAGCAGCTAAGATTATGGGTGAAAGCTTCCAACACCCATCTCTGTTCTTAAAATAGTAACCTGCTTTCCCACAAGTTATTCAACTTATTAATAAAACCATTCATGCTATCTATTAGATTATAAAAGTTTTGTAAAAAAATAACTTTCTGTTGTGTAAATATTCAAGCCTGTATAAAAATAGCAAGTCAACCCCCCAAATTCTCATCACCCAGCTTTGGATAATTCTCCCTTGAGTTACATTTGTGCTAATCTATGGTAACTTTCACTGTGTGGTATATGTTGGTATGTTCCTCTGACCAGAAAACAGAAATTACCACAAATATAATGTGTTAGATGATAATTAATTCTATTAACTATTTTATTAAGTAGTTATACAAAGGAGTTACTGTTGAACAAATCAGATTATAAGTGCAACACATCTTGATCAATGTCACCCTGTTAATTTTTGATAGTAGATGCTAAGTTTTAGAACTATATACTCTCACCACTAATGTACATATAGCTGCTAAAATCTTGCACAAAGAAGTTACTCAATTCTTTACTGATTGATTGATTTAGTTGAATGGGCATTGGATCATTGCTTTCTGGTTATCAAGGGTAATTTTGATGAGTTTATTTCATGACAGATACATTTAAAATCTTGTAGTGTATACACTGAATTCTTGACTGAATTCTTTCCCATGATTTCTTTCTCTTCTTCATTCTTCCTGGGCTTTTTGGTGGAAAAATGGGATGTAAAAACAAAAAGAAGTATTAGGGGCTGAGCAAGTGTTCAATAGACATTATCTAGTCTTAATCTCTTCTCTTCTCACTTTTAAATGCTGAAGAAGACCAAAAAATGGCAACTAGTATCTGGGAAGTGACAGGATCGTTAGAAAAGTAGGGAGTTATTTATATCTTGTAACAGTACCATGTAAAAATTGGTGTGAGCCCAATAATATTGTATGTTTCATAGAAGCAAGTTAGTTTCCACTGAGACAGGGTCTTGCCAAAATCCCTGAAGCCCTGAAGATGGTCTTTCAAAATCTCTCCTCTATTTTCACAGGCCAGATTCTGCCAGAAAACGGTCTGCTGACCATTTCTTTCATCAAGTCACTAGATGCAATAAGCAAATAAACCCAAGATAGCCTGTCCATGCTTCTAGCTCTGAAAAGCTTCACTGCACTTCCTGCTTTGACCAAGGAGGCTTCATGGCAGATGGGAAAAGAAAGCTTTCCAGAAACTACACTGGAGTCTATATCACAGAGGAAGGGACCGGGAGTCCCTGGGCCTCCTTCCAGGTTTCTCTCTGGCTCAGATGTCTAGATTTACACCCAGCCACTGAAATTGTTTATCAAAGAGTTGTTAGGATGATTTGGGTTTCACATGGAGTTATAAAAACAATATAAGCCTAATGTCTTTATTTCCCATGAAGTCTTGTTGGGGGGACATGAGGCATATTTTAGTACCACATCCTGGAGCTGCAGGATCCATAATGGAGAAATATCCAGACTTCTCAACCACAACCAGGCAGCAACCAAGTACAAGTCCCTCCTTTCCATATTAATTTATAAATTGGTCAAACCATCAACTACCTACAAGTAGGTTATTAGACATAAAAGCCATGGAATGATTTTTCTTCAGATCCCAACAGGGTTCCTTGTAAAATCTTGTCCTTAGCAATTACAGTAATTATCAACTCAGATAAATTAGTAAAGCTCATGGTGGAACTGAAGTTCTAGCGGGACTCGTGAACTCAGAGATCAAACAGATTCATAGAGCAATTGTTAGCTCTGGTAGGGTTTGAAAAGCACATACCAGATGCAATCATGCTGGGCAATAAACACTATCAGTATATTAGCAATGGAAAACAATTATTGATCTTTTCTTAATCATAGACTGCAGGGGATTTTGGCTTTGAGCTGCCAGTGGCTTCCTCCATCTGTCTCTCATCTGGGCCTTGTGATGACCCGGGCATGGTTTTCTCATGGATGTTGCAGATGTTTGAGAAAGTTGAGCAGAAACATGATGCTTCTGAGGACTTGAGCTCTGAACCAGCCAGCATGCTGTCATTTCTATCCACATTTCAATGCATACCATGCAGAGCAGCTCAACACCAAAATTGTATGAGAGTAAAGTCTATTCACATGACTCACTGCAAGGCTGGGAAGGAAGCAAGAATCATGAGCAAAGATGATTTACCTGGTAACTCAAGCAATGGAAGCATGGGAGGTTCCGAATATATCTTTCCTTTTCTTGGAATCAAGGGTGGCATTACACACTAGCTCAGTGGCCCACAACTGGGTTGTGCATTAGAAATTCCCTTTTAAACAGCCTCCAGTGTAGCTCAGGCTTATGAAATTTGAAAACTTCCTTAGGAAATTTTCTTCTCCTGGGTGACATCTCCTTTCCCAAGGTACATACAACACACTAGCTGAGTATCTTTATAGCATGCAAATGTGCTATATTTTGTTGATTATAAGACAATAATGAGCATGTTGAGATTTTTCCATATTGATGATTTGGGAATGATAATATATAATATTATATTATAACATATCTAGCCACTAGTAAGAGAAAACAACTGCTGGACTCCTTAGAATTATAGGGAAATGATGATGGCTTGCTTAGATTTGTGTAGTATGTGAGAATTTAAAATCAAGTCTCCAAACCTTAGGCCTCTCCCCGTAGCCTCTTACAGAGGGAAGGTGGAAATTTATTGATTCACCTTTCTGTTGACAGTCTTGAATTAACTATTGACCCGATTATATAGTCATGGACAGAGGGCCCCATCCCCAAGGAACATGGACTAGGACATAATATGTGACTACCATATTCTTGTCAGTTTTCTATCCTGTGGCAGACTACCTGAGATAATGGACTAAGTAAAGGAGAAGACTTATTTTGCTTCATGATTTTAGGGGTCATGGCTGCTTGGCCTGTGGCTTTGGGCTTGACAGTAGGTCATCCCAGGAGTACATGGTGGAAGAGTGTGAGAGAAGCCAGGTCATCTCAGAGAAAGAAGAGACAGAGCGGCAGACAGGGAGAGACAGTGAGAGAGAGAAAAAGAGAGAGAAGGAGGGAGAGAAGGAAGTAAGAAGGGAGGGAGAGGGAGACACCAGGGTCCCATCATTCTCTTCAAGGGCACATCTCTTATGACATAACTTCCTCCCAGTAGGCTCCACCTTTTAAAGGTTTCACCACCTCCCAATAGTGCCACAGGCTGGGGAGAAAGCCTTTTAACACATGCAGACATTTCATATCCAAGTCCCTAAGGCACCATAGCTCTTCTGTGGGACTTCATCATGCTGGAAGCGACTGCTTTAGCTCTACAAGAGAGAGAACGCGAGAGATCAGCAAGAACATACCCCCTCTTTTCTTTTTGAGTATTTACTTCGTGGGTATTGGGGACAAAGAGAAACAGATGGCTTTCGTAGTTGTAAAGCTTCATTGTACTGAATTTATCTCATCGTTTCCAAGCCAAGATGTAAAGAAATAAGTGAAAAAGAATGTGTAAAGGTCTTTGCAGTTGCTTTTTAATTTATTGTTCTAAACGACTCTTAGAGGTAGATGATGGCTATGGTTTGGTATGGTTTGCATTTGTCCTGCAAAGGCTCATTTATTCTTTTAGCATTCATTCTATTTAACATCTGTTGGCAGGTGGTCCTTAGTGTGGCAGTGTTGAGATGGTGGAACTGTGAAGGGGTGAGATCTACTGGGAAGTCCTTAGAGGTACTGGTGGGGGTGTGCTGAAGGGGGATCAGGGGACTCCAGTCATATTCTGGCTTCTTATCTGGAAATGTGATCTCTCCTTCTTGCACATTTTCCCCAAGCAATGCCTTTCATATTAGGCCCTCACTAGAGGCTAAACCAATGGGACTGCTTGATTTTGGGCATTTAGCCTCCTAGATGCTAAACAAACCTCTTTTCTTCAAAAGCAGTCTACCCTGAATATTTCATTATCGTAATGCAAAATGGACTATGCAGTGGTAATTCCATTTTACAGATGAGGAAACCAAGACTCAGTGAGTTCAAGGAACTTAAGCAAAAACAGACAGCAAGTTCACAGGTGAATCAAGATTCCAAATCAAGATCAATCAGACCCCCAGGTCTTTGCCCTTCCCACAATATGGAGAATGGAGTATCCCATCTCAGGGAAATCTTGTCCTTGGAAGTGTCCCCTCACCAACATCCTTCAAAGTTCATTTATTCTTTGTAGGAATTATGAGTATTTTGACTTCCCAAGGCAATTGGCATGGTACCACATAATTGTAGAGACTGTACAGTAATCACAACAACAACAACAACAGCAACAACAACAACAACAACTATTTCTCATTCAAAACCAGAAATGCTGACATGACAACCAAAAGTACACTCTATATTTGAAAGCTCAAAAGAACTGCGCTTGATGTCATTGACTGCTTTGTTTTTGTTAGGCCTCCCTGGCTCCTCACAGTATTATTTCTCTTCTAAAGCAGTGGGAATCAGCAGATAATGGATCAAATGTGAAAATTCGGGTCAAGAACACATTCAGAAGAAGGCCAAGGATCCAGACATTTTACTGCTTACCAAAAAAATGCCCTGTCCCCTTCCCTCCTCCATTTAAAGACTTCATTGACCTTTCCTAAAGTTTCAATTTCTATTTCACATCTGTGCCAATCAAGATGGCAGGCCTGAGTCCCTAGCCTCCTCTTTCACCCAGCATTTACCCTTTGAAGTCACTGCATGTGCCTGTATAGAAGGAAACCATTAGCAAGAGAACCCCCCATCTATATACCTACCATAAATTAGGAGGATAAGGAAGGTTTTTCAGCCACGGCAAAGCCAGGCTGGTTGTCCACAGGGCCTCCTGTTGATGACAAGTTACTAAAGAATTTTCTCTAGGCAGCTCAATTCTGGGGATAACACTATTAGTCATTGGGTTTCTCAAGTGAGTTTTGCAATGCACAGAAGTAGGGAACTAGAGTTTCAGTGGATCCCACCAGCTTGTTTCTTCTCTGCTGGGGATAGGATGGGGGTTAAGTTTATGTGGGGGCCCCCAGCCTGCATTTCTTCAGAACAGGAAGAAGCCTCTGACAATACCTAGGCAGTCGCTCTGAGAATTCTTGGAAACTAACCTGAATAGTGGGAAGAGATGTTGAAACATTAGTGGTAGGGTGTGTCTCTTGGAAACTTAACTATCATTTGAACCAGAGCAATATTTATATATTCATTCCAAAGAAGAAAAAAAATTGCTATTTTGTGGCCAACAGATAATTACTTGAGAAGAAGAGTTGGCTTTGAATATGTATATCTGCCTCTTTTAGTTCATCAGTGGCTCTGTATCTGATTTTTAAAAGGACAAAGGACAAAGGACATTGCAAAACAAGTGAGTTTCAGAATCACCAAGGCTAAAGCAATTTTGCAGTTAGTTTACTAACTATCTGAAACAACATAGACACATTCTATCCTATGTCCCTTTGAGGTGACAGGATAGAAATTGCAATTTCACTTTTTCTATGGCTAAAAATCTAATTGAAGGGAGTGGGATGTTGCTTTCCTAACCCAAATTCCACAGTGTAGTGTTGGGAAGAAAAAGCTAAGAGAGAAGGAGAGAGAAAGAAGAAAAAGTAAAAAGAGAACCACCTAGAACTGTTGATACATTGTATATGACCTGAGAGGAAGTTATCAGAGCCCACCTAGGATACTCTAGATGGTGCAGTAGATTTTCTTCCTTCCCATTGGCTGGGAAATATCACTGGATAATTTTTAGGCTTTTAATTCAGTAAAACAACTAAAAATATCAGAAGGCCAGTCACTGGTGGCTCATGCCTATAATTCTAGTTACTCAGAAGACTGATCTGAAGATCACAGCTTGAAGCCAGCTCAGGTAGAAAAGTCTGAGTAAAACGTTGGAAGTGGACATGTAGCTCAAGTAGTAGAGTGACACTCTTGAGTGAAACAGCACTTAGGCCCCAAGTTCAAGGTGTGTGCTCACACGTGTGTGTGTGTGTGTGTGTGTATGTGTGTGTGTGTGCGCGTGCATGCATATACACACATTATGTGAAGTACAATGAACAGATGAAAAGTGTGAAATAACAGTATAGGTTGTTTGGCATCATCACAGTTTTTCAGAAACACTATTTTACCCTCCCCCCCAACTCAGTCCACTGAAATTGATTTGCATGTGGAGTTTAACGCTGTTAATAATCTATAAATAATTTATGTGAATACTTGAAGTTGTAGATGCATCCATTCTGTTTAAACCAAACAGAACTTATATGCAAATGTTTGAAAACACCCGAAAAATATGACAAGAATGTTTTTTAAAAAATTAATTCTGAAGATACCACTTCGTTTTGAAGCATCAAGAATGTCTTCGATTTTTGGAAGGACAGAGAAGCAAGAAGATATTTGAACTCCCACAGATGGGAACCGCCACAGGGCCAGCTGTGGTCTGTAATGCAAATCAGTACAAGAATTGTTCTCTTTTGAACAACAACAATAACAACAAAACCTCTCAAAATTGAAACTAGGAAAGGACTAGTAACATTGTTTTCTTAGTAATGTGAGGTTGGAAACACTGGCTTTCAAGTGAATTGGCCATGACCACACCAGCACTTGGTTGGATTGACTGGGCTGGGATTGCAGGCAGATGTGGTCTTGGCATTCCACATGCCTGCATTCAAAAGCTTTCCTCCTGCCTCCTACCAGCACAGGGAGGCTGGCCTCTTTGGGTCCACATAAACTAATTACAGACCTATCCTCGCTGAAAGCATGCATTCTGGCTTACCTGGGGTTCTGTCCATTCAGGTTCTGAGTTTTGAAAATGTTATACTTATCCAAGATTACTTGACAAATGTTCAGAAATGTGCATTTTGCCAGACATCTGTCAAAGCAGCAGGTTTCTCTTGTGGAGAATTCATTAAACTCATTTCCACCTACTGAGTAAGCATTCTGTTTTCTCTAAGAGACCAGAGCACCAAAACAGACATGTTCAAAGTAAGGAACAGGAGAGAGGCAGAAGTATGAGAAAGCCAAGACTTCTGGACAGGACCAAGGATAATGTCACCCTTTCCCAGTGTTTTTTTGGGGGGGATTTATTTATTTATATATATATATTTATTTATTTGTGCTGGTACTGGGTCTTGAACTCAGGGCTTCATGACCTTGCTCAGCCTTTTCACTCATGGCTAGGAGTCTACCACTTGAGAAATATCTTCAGTCCATCTCACAGACTTTTCTTCCTGGGTGACATCAAACCTCAATCCTCAGATCTCAGCCTCCTGTAGCTAGAATTATAGCCATGAGCTACCAGTACCTGGCTCAGTCCATATTTTTTAATGCCAATAACCTACTCAAGAAACTTATTATCTATATAGTTTTCTCTTTTTGAAAAGGTGCAACAACAACAAGGGGTTTGTTTCTTTCTTTTGTCTTTTCTTTCTGGCAGTACTGGGGATTCAACTCCACCCTATGCTTGCTAAACAAGTGCCTTACCACTTGAACCACACTCCAAGTCCTCTTGCTTTTAGTTTGTTTTTCAGAGGGGTCTCACACTTCAGCTGGGCAGGCATAGATCATGATCTTCCTAAGGATCATGCTTCCTGAAAGTAGCTGGCATCAAGGCCCGTGCTACCATCACAATGACAATAACAATCATTACAATTACACTATTACAATCCTGTAATGCTGTCTTTTTAAAATTATTTTATTGTAAAGATGCTGAATAGAGGAGTTACAGTTTCATGAGTAAGGTGATGAGTACATTTCTTGTTGAGCATTGTTACCCCCTCCTTTGTTGTTCTTCCACTATCCCTTCCCTCCCTCACCAATCCCTCCTCCTCCCTCTCAGTTGTAAACTTTATTTTCAACATAGTGTCTTGTGAGTATCATTACAAATCCTGTAATGCTATTTAAAAAATTTCCTTAATATTCAAAGAGCTCTAATAAAACAATAAAAGTTTCTAGAACACACAGAAAAGAAATGGAAACTGTTTTGAAAGATTTTCACTTAATAGTTGGGCAGAGACCAAAACTTTGAAGGTACATTCAAGGCACAATGCTAATGAGATTTTAATTGATATGAGAGTTATACATACATACTTGGCTCAGTGTGCTATTGCAATACATGTATACACTGCATACACTGTTAGGATCAAATCAGGGTTGTCACTGTACTCATTATCCCAAACATTTATTGTTATTTGTGTGTGTGTGTGTGTGTGTGTGTGTGTGTGTGTGTGTGTGTTGAGATCACAATCCTCTATTGTAGCTATTTGACATACATAATACAATATAATTGTCTATAGTAGCTCTACTGAACAATAGAATGGCTGACCCCATTCCTCCTGTCTATAACCTATTTACCAACTTGTCAGCTTCTGGTAACCACTGTTCAATCTTAACCTGCAGTGCGATGTATTCTTATTTAATGTTAAAGTTTTAGAGCTGGGGTTGTAGTTCAATGGTAGAGTGCTCATGAGCATGTGTGAGGCCCTGGGTTGCATTCCAAGCACTGACAAAAACAAAACAATGCAAAATCTAAATAAATAATAAAGCATGTCTTCAGCCTATTCTATTCACCTCACTCCTTCTTGTTCACTGCTGTTCTAAGACACCTGTTCTTTCTGCTTCCTGTAGCTGGGGGTTTGTTACATGAGCTTCTTCCTGGTGTTCTTGACCATCAAGGGCTTATACTTCCCAGTTACAAACAATGCTGCCAGTGGCCTCTTAGTGTACTTCTCTGTATGGATCTGAGTGCGATGTTCTCTGAGATAAAGAACTACAGCCTGATTTCCTGGGTCACAGGGTATTTGTAGATTTAGAAGAAGTGGGGAGTAACTCCTTTTCCTTTTGTTTTTGGAGACATCCTTTTGCTAGGTAGCCTGGGCTTACCATGATCCTCTTGCCTTTGTCTCCTTGTATGATGAGATTGTAAGTGTGCACCACCATTCTTGGCTGAAAGGATTCTTAGGGGGTGGTAGTGATTCTTGCTCTTTAGGTTTCCTTTACATCCCTTCTACCCAATCTCTGATTTCTGTTGTTGCTGGTCTTCCTAGAGGCTGGGAATGTCCCAGTCATCTGCCCCCCCACACTTCCTCACACATCCAGTCAGCTTCCCACCCAGGCTAGCTCTTCTAGGTCTTCCATCCATATTTCTTGTTTTACAGTCACACACTAGGGTAGGTTTCTATTACTATAATACAGATACCACACGTTCTAGTTGGTTTTTCTACTTCAGGGCTGTCCCATGTCCGCTGATGCTATGCACAGATGACTAACTTGGATTCTGTTCTTCCCTGGCCCTCGACCTTCAGCAGCTCCATAATGCCTCCTAGGCTGGGCATCCCAAAGCCTCCACAAAAAAGACCCTGAACTACTTCCAGCTTTTGAGCCTCCCCCTTCTTTTGGCATTGTCTCTCCTCTCTCCTCTTGAATGCCTCTTCACTGCTCTTGAGCAGTGCCCAATCCTGCTCATGAAAATCAACACCGCTCACTTCCTCCAGGCCAGAATGATGCGTCTTTAAAGGAAGAGGAATTGGAAAGAAAGGGCCCAGTGGCTATTGCCTATTCCTGATAAAATGATTCAACCTGACAGCCCAGTTACTATTCTGCTTGCTCATATATATCATTTAATGTTTTAATTTGTCAAGATAGGAGAAATATTTGTAGAGAGAAAAGTGCTTTGCTTTCTTGGTCTCTCTCTCTCTCTCTCTCTCTCTCTCTCTCTCTCTCTCTCTCTCTCTCTCTCTCTCTCTCTCTTTCTCACACACACACACACACACACACACCCTCCTTGAATTTTATTCTTGTGTAGTTTAAGAGGGAGGCAAAGAGGGCAAGAGGAAGGAAGGAAGGAAGGAGGAAAAAAGGTAGGCAGGGATGGAAAAAGACAGAAATGGAGAGTGAGTTACTTCAAACAGTTGGCTTATGTAATAATCGAGACTAGCTCAGCAGTTTGTAGGCTGGCTGGAAGGATTGAGGTCAATGCCAATCTGAGGCAGACCTCCTTCCTTCCTTTTCTGAAGAAACCTGTCTTTCCTTTTAAGGCCATCAACTGATTAGACAAAGCACACAACCACAAGACGGTGGCTAACCTACTTCTACCACTGTATATGTTAACTTCATACAAAGCACATGTTCACAGCAGCATTTACACTGACCAAGCAACTGGATACCTCTGCCTCTCCAAGCAGACATACAACCAGCCATGTTAAAGACAGTCTCACCATACTCAATGCTCAGCTTTGCACCAGTATTTCAGCTTCCTGCTTCTCCAGGTAGCAAATAGAGCAGAAAAATAAGAACTTTATATGCTTGTTTAACTACAAGTACCATTGACATTCCTACAAATCCAATTGGTTTGACTCCTCTTCCAGGCTGTTAAATATGCATCGTGAGGTGTACTTAAAGCACACACTTCCACTGATTGGCAGATAGTGGATCCATAACATGGCATACTGGTGTAGGAAATTATCTGACTTCCAAGTTCCATATGGTGACATATTCCTTTGGTGATACTAGAATATGAATGTATTACATTTTTTGCGTGTGTGTGCCTGAAGACATATGTGTTACATCTGGGATTTCAAAAACGATCAAGAAAGCAGATGTATAATCATATGATCATGGATGTGTATACACATATACAACACGTCCCTTTAAAATGGGAACAGCTCTACTTTTATCCTTTGGTTTTATTGAAGGATCCAGTGAGTGAATAAAACCATAAGAAAACATCTGCTAGAGCAGCCAAAGCAGTTATACGTATAATCAACAATGATCTATCAGCATCACAGAAGAGAGAAAGAGGACATGGTACTTCACTGATGATTTAGAGTCTATTTCAGGTCTTGTGAAGGCATTTCTCATGTGTTACTCATCTGATGTTGGGAGCAGGAATTTTCCTTTGAATGGAAAAATTTGAGCCTTGGTGAATGATACATACAACCAAGATTCGAACTTGAAGTGCATGCATTTTTTTGTTTCTCTTTCCCCCACCGTAACACGCATGCCTGTGCAACGAACACTTTCTGAACATTTGGTAGCAGATTATTCATAAGGTTTTATGGAGATGGTGAGCAATATCTGGAAATTTGACAGTTCCAGGCCAAATTTTATTTTCTTGCTTAGAACTTGGGACTGCCACTGACTGAACCAGCAAAGAATTCTTCCTCCCTTCTCCTTCCTTCTTGCTTTCACCTCCCTTCTCCCCACCAGGAGATTTTGATGGAGACATTCCAAACTCTTCTCCTTAACAAATTCTTTTTAGAAAAAAAATTATTCCAGTTGCTTCAGAGAAGGTGGATTGAAGGAGGGGGTTAAGGTGCAAGATTGAATGTGTTATTGCAGGAAGGATGCAAGGATGATAAGTGAATTCCAGACTCCTTGGGAAGCTAATCACCAGGACTAGGTGTTGATTGGGTAGATCAGCAAATGAAGAAGAGTGAGACAAAGTTGAGTCCTGTGGTTTGGGGTTTTACTCAGAGACAGATGGAAATGGGTGAGTATGTGTTGGACAGATTGCATGTTTACTTGAGTCTATGGTCTAGGAGGTACTGATGGCCACCTGGGCAGAGCTGCCTAGCAGATGGCTGAGGTAGCAGTCAGTGGGGAGGGTGGCCTGGGGATGTGAAGGGCCTGACCCAATGCATGCTTCCTGAAAGGGGCTGAATGTATCTTTGTGAAATGCATGGGATGTCAAGCTTATTGCAGCTGGCTGGGAGGCTAGGCTGGGCTGGGCTGGAGGAGTGACAGATCTGTAATTGGAGGCTGTTTTTCTCTGGTCAGTAAGTAGTAGAGCCTGCTATCTGCTGAAGTAGGAGGGTGGATGGTGCTATCTCAGGATTGAAGAGATGTGAACTACTAAAGTAGATAATTATTCAAAGGAAGAGGGTCAATGAGACTAAGGGAGCCCTGAGCAGCATTGAGTAGCAGTTGATGGCCTTAAATGGACAATGGTTCAGGCCTGGTAAATGTGTGTGACTGTTATCAATCCTGGCAGTCCAGGTGTGGGTTCGTATGTAGAAGGCAGAGGGCTGAGCAGCTGGTGTTTCCTTGGGGACTTGCAGTGGAAAGGAATCAGGAAGTTGGTGTGGCTGATGGAATAGGATTGATGGTACAGGACTTGGTCAACAGGGAATGTGCTGGCCAAGACAAACCTTCTGGCATTGAGATCTCAAGAAACAGGAAGAAATGTGATGCAGGTGTAACAAGGTAAACAGAGGAATGGGAGGAAAGGGACTTTGGGGGGAGTGTCACTATGAACGTGAAGTGTCAGCAGTTATAGAGATGACAATATCTGAAATGGAGCGGATGGGAAGAGTTGCCAAGATGGGATGGAGCTGACAGTGAGCGCTGAGACAGGTGGTCTCCAGAGACGCTACCTCTGGATGGAAAGGAAGAACCCTGGGAAGGACAGAGGGCTCAGTATGAAGCTCTCCATCAGGGGGCATAAGTGAGCAGCCATAATGACAGGTGAGATGAGCAAGGGCTAGCTGTGTATAACATGAGGTTTCCCTAGAAGCAGGCCTAGGAAAAGCCCCTGTGTGCAGTGAATTAACTGAAGCTGATTGAGGCAGTGCAGGGAGAAAGAATTGAGGTGAGGGATGGAATATGAGGAAGGGAAGATATGCTCCCATATGCTAACAAAGGGGGTTCTCGGAGGGTGATTGGGAATCAGTTCCATAGGGGACTTTCTGGGGAGCCAGCACATGGTCAGTGTGTTCCCTTGGTGGGGGCTTTCAGCCTGTATGGCAGGTGCTGCAGTAGTGAAGGTTGTATGAGTCAGATGCTGTCAAGGTCTCCTTTGTTTCTGCTTTCACAAAATGTCATAGGCTGGATAGTCCTATCAATAACAGAAATTACTTCCCCTTATTTGCAGTAACTAGTATATGTCTGAGACAAGCAGAAATGGTCAGATAAGTTGATGTTAAGTTGAATGAACCCCAAGTTAAGGACTCAAATGTTTTTTCTTTCTTGCTATTGTGTCTAACATATTTATAAGATCTTTCTTTATCGCTTTGTATGTCTCTCCCCCATGGTATAACCCCTGTTTTCACTGTATTGGATGTTGGTATAATTTGTGGAGGGGAAGGGAAAAACAAATCGTTTAAATAGGGATACAGATGGACTCATTGCAACAATGATATGTACAAGATCTTATGTCCAAAATGAACTATACATCTTTGGGGGGGGGGGAGATGGGAAGGGATGGGAAGGGGAAACAAAGGAAGAGGCAACAATGCTTGATAAGAAATGTACTCATTACCTTGCCCATGTAACCCCTCTGTACGGTATTTTCACAATAAAAAAAAGGAAATTACTTCCCACAATTCTGGAGGTTGGCAAGTTCAAGATCAAGCTGCTAGAAAATTCTGTATTTTGTGAGATTCTGCTACCTAGTTCATAGAAGGCATCTTCTTGCAGAGACATCAGGATTCTAGGATGTCCCTTTTATAAAGACACTTTTCCGCCAGGCGCTGGTGGCTTGCACCTGTAATCCTAGCTACTCAGGAGGCTGAGATCTGAGGACCGCAGTTCAAAGCCAGCCCAGGCAGGAAAGTCTGTGAGACTCTTATCTGCAATAAACCACTCGAAAACCAGAAGTAGTGCTGTGGCTCAAGTGGTAGAGTGCTAGCCTTGAGCTGAAGAGCTGAGGGACAGTGCCCAGGCCCAGAGTTCAGGCCCCATGACCAACAACAACAAAAAAAGAGACACTTTTCCTACACACTAATGGCTCTGTCCTTACTCATCATCTTGTAAAGGTCCAACTCCCTAAAACCACCTCATTGATCATTAAGTTTAAATGGTGGTATGAATTGCTTGGAAGGAGTAGCTTTTGGTCAGGAGAAAGTCAAGACCTGGATGGGATGCAGGAGTTAAAATAGTTGTTCCTACCTTTTGACTTGGCTAGATGAAGGTCAGTGGGTACCAGGCTAAATCCTAGAACTCAATGTACAGCGGTGCCCAAACAGGTCATGGTGGTAGTAAGAAGTTTTTGCGCCCTTGGGTTAAGACTAGTTCAAGACCACTGTTCAATATGGCTCAGAGAATGACTAGAGCCAGTTCTTCATGTATTGAATCTATTTCTCCATGTTCCTATCAATGAGTATAGTCTGGAATGTGCTGCCGGACATTCACCCCAAACCCCAGCTGGTTGGGTAAGGGGTGGGATGATGGGGAAGCCTTCTCTTTGGTCATTATTTTTTTTTTTCTCTACACAATCCTTTCTTGAAATGGGGTATTGTATCCAACCTGGTAGAAAATAAATTTAAGTATTGCTCCTGGGAGGAAAGGTTCTGATACACAGAATAGCATCTGCCATTATCTCTTCGAGTAGCCAAATGGAACCCACTTTGAAGACTAATGCTTCAGTAATGTAGACTCAACCCATTTCAAACTAGGCCATCTTCAGACAGCCTGATATTGACATACTCTTGTTTTGGCCACTAGGAAGCTATGCAAACTGGGTTATATTTTGACCTGGGTTTGTTAGGGACAAAGTGTGCTGTTGTTCTGACCTCCTGTGTATTGAAAACACTGTGTACTATGCTCACAGAGACTCTTTTATAGGATACTACAAGAGAAACTCCTGTAGTAATCCCTGGCAGAAAAAATATTTTTCTTCAGAGCTATTAGTGTTTTTTTAAAAAAATTAGTTTTGTGGCTACCAGGAATCTTATAACAATGTTTGTCTGCCTATAAAACAGCCCCAGGTTTGTGGTCTTTTGTGCAAAAATGTTTACATAATCCTGAACTTCATTGAATTATCCTAACTTTATTTTTCCTTTCCTCTGCTTTCTGTATTTAATGATTCTATAGGAATGATGGACATGATGACATTGATCAAGATGCATAGTACTCACAAATTGACATGCTGAATTAAAACCCCTTTGTACAGCTTTTTAAAGATAATAAAAATATAAACAACAAAATAGTGTAAACATTTTTATTGAGTTATTTCTATAAGTTGTCTCTTGCCACATTTGTAAAAACATAAAAGGTTGTCTTTGGAATTGTAGTGAACTTTGGCAATTTAAGATATTTGAAAAGACAGTCTTGTCAACAAACAGTGCTGGCAGAATTGGCTATAAATGTGTAGAAAACTGAAGTTAGATCTTTATTAGAACCAATTCCAAATGGATCAAAAATCTTGAGGTCAGAGTGGATACCCTGAAAATATTATATGAGGGATAGGGGATATACTAAGGCTCCTTGGCACAGGTCAAAACTTCCTAAATAAAGATGAAGAACACAGCAAGTTAAGAAAGGCTGGATAAATGGGATTGCATTAAACTGTGGAGCTTCTGCATGGCAAAGGACATAGCTGGCAAGATAAATAGAAAGCCTACAGATTGGGAGAAGATCTTCACTAGCTATACAATAGACAAGGGCCATATATAAAAAAGTATACCTAGAACTCAAAAGATCAAATCCCCCAATAACAAATCCTCATTAATAAGTAGGCTAAATAATTAAAAAGAGACTTGTCTGGAGAGGAAATAAGAATATCCAATAGACATCTGAAGAAATGTTCAATATCTCTGGCCATAAAAGAAATGCAAATCAAGGCAATATTGAGATTCCACCTCACCCCAGTTAGAATGGCCATTATCAAGAAAACAAATAATAACAGATGCTGGAGGGGATGTGGCAAAAGGGAAGGCTACTACACTGTTGGTGGGAATGTAAACAGTATGGAGGTTCCTCAAAAGACTAAGCATAGAGCTCCCCTATGATCCTGCAATTCCACTCCTGGGCATTTACCCAAATGAGCACAAACAAGGCCACACTAAAGCTACCAGCACAACTATGTTCACCAAAGCATATCTAAGATATTGAACTAACCCAGATGCCCCTCAATAGATGAATAGATCAAGCAAATGTGGTATATATACACAATGGAATTCTATGATTCTATCAGAAAGACTGACATCATCCTATTTGTAAGGAAATGGAAAGACTTGGAAAAAGTCATATTAAATGAAGTAAGCCAGACCCAAAGAAACATAGGCTCCATGGTTTCCCTCATTTGTAATAATTAGCATATGTCTAGTAGTCCTAGCAGATGATCACAATAGCTTAATAGCTATGTACATATTACCATATACAATGATGCTAATGTAAATGAACTTCAAGATATGGAAGCAAGAGGATTTTTGTTATTATTTTTAATGTACTGTGTGAAATTATTTCTTTTTTCTTTTCTTTCTTTTTTTTTTTGGTCCCTTTTGGTTTATCCCCTGTTGTCACTGTTTTTGATTTTGTTACCCTGTGCCTTGTGTATATATTTAGCTGATTTGGGGAAGGGAAGGGGAATCACAACATGGTGAGACACATGACAAAGGATGAACCAATGTAACAGCAATACTCTCAAGACAGTATGTTAGAAATGATCTTCACAACTAAGGGTGGGGAGGAGAGTCAGGGGTGTGGAAAAGTGGGAAAAAACAATGTTCAACAAGAAATGTACTCATTATCATATGTAACTGTAACCCCTCTGTACATCACCTTTACATTATGTGTATATTTAAAGGATAGTTTAAGCCTGGGTTCCTAAGTTGCAGTTTCTGACTCTAGGATTTGCATGCAGTCATTTGTTTGGGAGGTGGTCCCTGAGTGCATGGGCAGGGAAGTGGGGTGGTGAGGCCGGAGAGGGAGGAAGTAAAGGCAGTTGTGCAAATTGTTTACCTCTGTGTGCAGCTGGGGCTCAGTCCTACATTGAGAGATGAAAAGAGTAGGGGATTGAGTATTTATTCTCCAACTCCTGTTACTCATTGGTGGAAATTTGCTCCTGGGTTGTTAATTACCCATCACTTCCAGTTTGCTCTGCAAGTGACTACACAGACTGCTGTGGCCAAGGAAATCCTTCAGATCAGTCACCACATGTTTGTGATAGGAGACAACAACCAATAAAGGACTGTAAGAGTGATGGGGATGTAGGAATGTAGCACCCATGGTGTTAATAACGGAGTACTAATAGTGATGAGGAGTGAAGAAATAAATGCCTGTATTTATACAGTACTTTTCTGTGTTTTTTTTTTGATTACCCTAACAGTGTTTGTAATGGGGATTAAAAGCAATCCAGAAGTTTAGGCAAGGTGTATGCTCTTCATTGCTTTGACAATACCTACACACAAAGTTCTGTCCATCAGAATGGCATTTACATTGTCAAAAGGGCCAGTCATTTCCTTGGATCTATATCTTCATCAACATTGGACCTTGAAGTTGCTCTGCCATGTCTGGGCGGATTTGTTTCTGGTGTCCATTAGTTTGATGGAGTGCTTTGAGGATCCACCCATGTTGTGGAATGTACCACTACGTGCATTCCTTTCTTATTGCTGGGTTTTCTCCTATTGCCAAGAAAACACCACAGTTAATCTCTTCTCTTCCCAATGAGCATTTGGGGTGTTCCCAGGATTTGGAGATGGAGGGTGGCAGAGATTTGTAAAGCACATCTACAGAACAATTCTCAATTTGTCAACTTCCTATTCCTTTGCTGTAAGGCTTGCCTGCAGGAAAGTCCAGTTCCTAAGCCAAGCCCACATCAACTTTTGATATCCATTGCTGGTGACCTTGAGGCTTACTACTCTTGTGAATTAATTGCCACCTCAAAACCAATCAGAGCGTCTAAATGCATGAAGAAGAACTTGGCACTATTAACCCATCAATAGTTCCATTTTCACATATATTGAATATTATGATTATATTTCTCTACCATTTATCTCCTTCCATCCATTAATCTCTCTGTTCCTCTCAGACAAGATGTATTTCTACTTCTTGATATTCACTTTGTTAAATTACCTGCTAATTGGTCAAAGAGTTATATACCTTGACGATCCACCCCTGTGTTTATAATACTTAAGTAAGTTTGATTGTGGATATGCAAGTGACCCTAAGTATGTTTTCATAAATGTTCATATTTCAGATCTAGCTTTCACATATGAGAGGAAAAATGTGCCCTTTGTCTCTCTGAGACTTACTGCCTTCATTCTACATAAATTTCCTGGTTCATCCATTTCCCTGAAAATGACATATTATTTTTCCTGATGGACAAGTAAAATTCCTTTTGCATATGTACTATATTATCTGGACCCATTTGTTGATTGTAGGAAATATGGGCTGTTTCTACAACTTGGTTATGGTGAATAGTGCAGCTACAAACATGGGTGTGAAGGTGGCTTTATTGTAGCCCAGCTTACAATCTTTTCTGTGAACACCCAAGAGTGATATCATAGGAACACAAGGTAGTTGTATTTTTAGTTTTTTGAGGAATCCCCACTTTGCCTTCCATGGTAGAAGATATTAATTTACATTCCCACAGGGCTATATAAATTAGTCTAAGTGGGGTTCCTTTTTCAGTACTTATGTCAACCCCTAGTATTTCCTCTTTGGGTCCTAAATTTTATCACATGGTGCAAATGCCTACTCTAATTGATCCTACATTATCCATTTTACACATTCCATAGCATGTAGATTGTCTCTTGCTTTAAGCAGCTTCTTTAGAACATCAGGTTTTTTTTTTTTTAAATTTTGTCTTTTGTTTTTTTCTTGTTTCTGCTTTTTGGAGGTACTGAGGATTGAACTCAGCCTTGTACATGCTAGCCAGTGCTTGTAACCACTTGTGTCATAACTCTATTCCTTCAGTATTTTCTTATTTTTGCTTAAAGATTTTTTATTAGCCAAGTGCCAGTGGTTCACACTTGTAATTCTAGCTACTCAGAAGGCTGAGATCTGAGGATCACAGTTCAAAGTCAGCATAGGCAGGAAAGTCTGTGAGACTCTTATTTCCACTTAACCACCAGAAAACTGGAAGAAGTGCTATGGCTCAAAGTGGTAGATCACTAGCCTTTAGCAAAAAAGTTCAGAGACAGTGCTCAGGCCCGTATTCAAGCCCCATGACTGACAAGAGAAAATTATTATTATTAAGTAGTTGTAAAAGAGGTTACAATTCTATAACTTTTCAGTATTTTTGATGCAGAAAGAATATACTTGCACATGCCTATCTCCAATTCTTTCCAAAGTACTTGTTCTTTAAAAGAGATCCTGTCATATTTATTGAATGGATGAATAAATGATTCATTGAGTGAATAGTTGTGCAAAAGCAGCAAAATTTCAACAAGTTGACTCTTGAAATATACTTGGTAATCTGTTTAAAAATGACAACAAACCTACCAATGACTGTTCCTTTCAAGTAAAATCTAAGCATCTCACCTTTAAGTTTTTTAAAGTTTTGACTTACTTTTCTTGTTGGAATGTGCTTTTGCACACATTCATGAGGCACAGTATGATGTTTTTATTCATGTACAGTTTGAGTAGTGTTCAAGTCAGTTCTAGCACCTTAAAGTTTATAATTCTCTTATGAGTACTTTCAACCTCCTCTCTTCTATTTTGAGATACATGATACATTATTGTTAATAACAATCACCTACCAGGGACAGTCTGCCTTTTGAACTATTAATGTACCCTTTGATTGGCTCCTCCCCACCTCTGTAACCTCAGGCCTCTTACAACTGCAACTACCATTCTAGCCTTACCTTAGCTTTCAGAAAATCAGCTTTTAAAAATTCCACTGGTGAATGAGGTGGCATGGTGTTTGTGTTTCTATGCCTGTCTGGTTTCATTTAGTAAAATGACCTCCAGGACCATCCATGTTGCCACAATTGAGACTATTGGTACTTTTTGTTTTCTTTGATTACTTCTAGGACCTAGTGAATGGTCCATGTCTGCACCTCCAGTCTCCTGGTATTTCCTCTTTTGCTATTGGCACTGCCATTTCATTGTATCAAGCTTTTGATTTCTACTCAAGCACATATGCTGTCTCCATATTGAATACTGTTCCGTTGGTTTTTGTATTGCTTAGCTGGAGCATCCTCATTCTTCATGGCTCAGCTTCAATATTCCCACTTAGGGTCACTTTCCCCGAACACTTCCCGCCTCATTTTATCTCCATCACTGCACTCTGGAGTGCCCCTTGGCACAATCTGATCTTTGTGTTCACCTACTGATCTGTCATCTCCCTCTCTCCTTCCTGAGCTCATTTTCTCCATGAAGGCAGGGAACCTGCTTGTCTTGCTCACTCTTGTTACCCAGTATCTCAGGATGCATCTTGGAGTAGATGCTCATAAGCACTTGTGGGACAAATCATTTCAATGTAAAGTGTTAACACATAAAACACTGTTTTACTAAAATTCTTTTCACCAAGCAGTCATGGGCATGACCCATAATTGCAGTGGTTCTTCTTTTTGCTGTGGGGTATTAATATGGAATTGCTAGCCAAACGTTTGTCATGGAAAAGGAAATGACAAAGGGCTGTAGACTTGAGAAGGCAAGCAGGATGCAGTTATTAACTTGAGTTTTCTTTTTCCTGTTAGTAAACAAAGCTGGATTTTTTTTCTCATCCTTTGCATACTAGGTGCAGATTTGTGCATATCCCAGCATGTGGATGAAGATTTATACCCAGCACCTATACTTCATCCTGATAGGTAGATAAGTTAAATCAAATGTATTTCTGCTTACTAAACACCATCATCAAGTCTTGAAGCAGCTCACTGGATTTACGAGCATTGTTTCAATTTATTCCGCATGA
This sequence comes from Dipodomys merriami, assembly GCF_024711535.1. NCBI lineage: Eukaryota > Metazoa > Chordata > Mammalia > Rodentia > Heteromyidae > Dipodomys > Dipodomys merriami. The sequence goes on along the minus strand of NW_027206290.1, from coordinate 52,724,247 downwards.
TTTTTTAAACCTCTACAAAGATAACAATGGTTTGCACACATTTATGAAAATAAGTTTGCCTCAGCAGATTTTAAAAGTTTTATTTTCTCTTAGCTATTCCACAAAAGCTCCCAGTGTCTTTTAATTCATTTCATGCTTGTGGCTGAGCATTAGCAATGTTTCTAGAGTCACCAGTGAACTCACAGATAGATGGTTAAGTGAGGTGGCAAATGATAAGTCATTAGCCACTGTCTGCAAGGGAGGAAATTACTTCTAGGGACGAAGGTAAGTTTTCCTGGGAGCAATGCTAAATCTTTGGTTAACAGAAAGCCATTACATAATTTATAATTCATGTGTGACATAATTTACAAGATTTGTAAATTACTAAATGGTTCCCTAGTGGGCATATGTTTATGCACACACACATACCATAATCTTACCTAATCCCTCAATATTTAATGACCGTACCCGTATGTCTGGGAAAACCCAAGCCTCTGTTCCCATTAAAATGCAAGTGATTCAGTGCCAGAATTTCTGTGCCTTGGCAAATGTTAGTGATTATTCTGTAGTCTCCTATGTTTTGGTAGGGGACCAACTGGGATTCCAACCAAGTTGAGAGTAGAAGACTCACTAGAGGAAAAAGGAGAAGAAGGAGAAAGAAGATGGATTGTAGAGAAGAAACAAATCTACCAGCAAGTAAGTGAAGGGGTCTCTGCCTTCCACAGTACTCTTAGATACAGAACTCTGATGGTTTTAAATGCATCAGAAAACTAGTAAACAGTAGCTTTGGCTCTTTGTGCATGTTGTAGAACACAGAGCCAGTTCCGTATTAAAACTCTTGGAAATCAGGAAGCTCTGAAGACTGAAGCACTGATCAAGCAAGGAGGTAATTGACCAAATGCACAAGCTGATTGATTAGTGCTTCAGTTTTCAGAGCTATGTACATATGACCATATAACCTGATGCTAAGCTAAATGAATCCCAAGATAGGGACACAAGAGGTTTTATGTTTGTTGCTGTTGCTTTTAATGTCCTTAAAATGTACTATGTGATTTTTTTGTTTCTCTTGTATGTTCTTCCCCCATGGTATAACCACTGTTTTCATTGTATTTGATGTCGGTGCCCTGCATCTTGTATATACATTTTTTTTTTTAATTTGGGGAGGGGAAGGGAAATAACAGAAAGCTGAAAGAAGGATATAAGTCAACTCACTGTAACAATGAGATGTACAAAACACTATGTTGAAAATGAACTTTATGACTTTGGGGGAAGGAGGAGTTGGGTAGGTGGGAAGGGAAGGGATGGTAGAGGAAAAACAAAGGAGGAGGTAACAATGCTCGATAGGAAATGTACTCATTACCTTGCTCATGTAACTGTAACCCCTCTGTACAGTATCTTCACAATAATGTATATATTAATAAAGAATATATTGTAACCTAAAAAATGAAACAAGTTTGGGAGAATTATGAACTTTATCAAATGTTCTACACTCTGTTGAGCAAGTATGTCTAATTTCTCACAGCATATAAAAATTTTAAAAAATGTACTTTGTGGGGGTGTTTTATAGAGGAAAGAAAATGTGTAACTCAAATGAGTGGATCCAGTCTCCAGAACTGGCTCTAGTACTTCATTTAAAAGAGGACATACATGTCCCTCCCCCACAGTGTAACCCCCGCTTTCACTATATTTGATGTCAGTATAACATGTGGAGGAGATGGGGACAAACAAGTCGTTTAAGGATTCAGGTGGACCTGTTGCAACAATGAGAAGTACAAAATGTCATGTCAAAACCAGCTTTACAATGTCGGTGTGGGAGGGGGAGGGGGGTATAATTGGGTGGGGGGAGGGGGGTAAAATTGGGTGGGGGGAGGGGGGAGGCGGGGAAGTGAAGTGAAGGGTAAACAAAGGAGGAGGCTGCAATGCTTGGTAAGAAATGTATGCATTATCCTGCCCATGTAATTGTAGCCCCGCTGTACAGTATGTTCTCAAATAAAATAAAATACAATTAAAAAAAAAGAGGACATACATACATACATACATACATATGTACATATATATATGGCAGTTATATGACAGATATATCATATATATAATAGTTTGTGAAATTTAATTTTTAGTAACAACATCAGAAAAATAATACTTACCATGGAAAGCTTCAATATATATACACACACATGTATATGCAAGCTAAAAGCAAAAATAATAATACTTTAAGGTACTTTTCTAAAGAGCTACTAGTTCTAAGAGCAGAATTTCCATTTTGTTTGGAAGACAGTTTCTTCCACTATATTTTCAACCACTATTGCTTGTATTGTTCGTGACTTTGGCAGAAAGCATGGAAGAATGTTGTAAGTGACATTTTGAGTCCAACTCTTTAACGTCCTATTGTGTTTGACTTTGGAATCTGGCAATTCATGCCCCAGACCTGAAGACTTGTGCAAGAAAACCCCCACTGACAGTGAAGCTTTGGAAGAATCATGGTAAGCAGCAGAAGGAAGAAATGAGGAAAAAAAGACCCAGGGTTGAACTGAGGTCCTGGGCTACTTCACAGGGCTTTGGCAATCCCAAGGAGTCAACAGGGGGTTATTACAAGCCATTTATTTCAAGTTGACCTCACTTCTTTTTATAACAAATGAGAGAATTTGGTAAGGTTTTAGACACAATGATTTTTGTACTTCAATTTCTTATTCAGTAACTCTATAATAGGCCCTGCTTGAAGTGATTCACATGGGTTTTTTTTTTTTCATTCAACTTCCTGACACCTGTATGAAAAGGTACTGTTTTTATTTGTACCTTTGTGATTATTCAACCAAGACACAGGGAGTTGATACATCATGCTTAAATCCCTTCACTAGACAGAATGAAGCCAGGATTTGAACCTACATTTTACCAAAAGATCAACAGGGAAGTTGAAGACACTTCAGTTGTTTTTTTTTTTTTTTGTAGAAATGTGGGCTGAATGATCATATAATCCTGAGACTAAAAGATTGAATTAGTAATAGCATATTGTTTATATTAAAATATTTAGAGTCTAAAATTATATGCAAAAATGTCTTTAATTATAATATGTAGTAAAATAATGAAAGTTTAAATTGCGAACCAGGTACTAGTGGCTCTTGCCTATAAATTTAGCTATCCAGGAGGTTGAGATCAGGAGGATTACAGTTCAAAACCAGCCTGGGCAGCCAGGACAGAAAAATCCTGGAGACTCTTATCTTTTAATACTCAGAAAAAAGCCAGAAGCAGAGGTGTGGCTCAAGCAGTAGAGTGCCAGCCTTGAACAAAAAGCCAAGTGAGAGCACAAGGCTCTGAGTTCAAGTCCCAGTACCAATGCATGTGCACACAGACACACAGACACACAGACAGACAGACAGACAGACAGACAAACACACACAATTACGACCACCATCACTAACAAACATCAACAAGGACAAAAACCAAACCACCACCACCACCACCACCACCACCACCACCAAAACCCATTGTGAAACTAAATGAGGTTATTTAGAAGAACACCACAAAGCATTCTTATCTGGGAACTGCTTTTATTTTACATAGCCACCTCCAGTCCCCAAGAAAGCCTGGGATTGACAGGGAAATTTTCTCTATTTTTTCCAGCGTATTTTATTGTTACATGTTTAGTAATTGATGGTTTGTGAAATTGAGTTTTTAGTGACAACAGAGGAAAAATAATAGTGATCATAGAAAGCTTCAAATTGTTTCCAATCTGGAGCCACTGTTTAAAATATTTGTGTGATGAGATGAAATGCCTTGTATTGTGACCATATTTTCATTTGGGAAGGGGAATGTCCTGGGTCACTGGCTGACATCCAGTATCAAGTGGTAGAGGCCTAAGAGCAGCACTGTGACTCACTGGCCTTCCTCCAGAGGCAGGATCATAGCCTCCCTGGGAGCTTTTCTCCATGCATCATCAAGTGACTTAAACTCCACTTGCTATATTGGATTAGTAAAGTGATACATTGTTGATTCCAGACGCTTGCAATTCAGAATAATTCTGCATAGGATTCAATCTATAAGATATATTTTAAAAATGCTGATTATTATCCTGGGTCCACTCCACACAGTCTGTAAAAGCAGAGGCTGGAGGGGTTGGATTCTTAGAAACCCATTTTTTGGGGGGGAGGGGATCCCCTAACAAACAGAGAATGTTCTGTGCAGGTGAACACACAGGTTACTGTTTATCATTTTATTTTATTTGTTTTTGTTTGTCATGGGGCTTGAACTTGAGGTCTGGGTGCTGTCTCTGAGCACTTTTACTCAAGGCTAGTTCCCTACTACGTTGAGCCCTATAGCACCACTTCTGGTTTTCTGGAGATAAGAGGCTCACAGACTTTCCTGCTTGGGGCTGGTTTTGAACCATGATCCTCACATCTCAGCCTCCTAAGCAGCTAGGATGACAGGTGTGAACCACTAGCGCTGGCTGGTTTCTCTTTTTAGGCAGCAAACAAGAATGTACTTTTGCAAAGCAAACACACAGACACACACACATCTACATACACACATACGTACAGAAACATACATATACACATACATGTGTGTATATATATATTTTAAATTTAGACAATGTATGATCTCAGGTTCTGTATGAGCTATGTAGTAGGTCCCAGAATTTTCTCGTATTCCTTGGTACCTAGAAAAAGACAGTGTTATTGACCTAGATGGAAAGCTAGGGGAGGGGCAACAATGTAAAGTGGGGTATCTCTTGGAGGTGGAGATAGGAAAATGACTGTTTGAGGCTGGCTAAAACAAAAGCACAAGAGACCATATTTTAAAAATTTTTTTAAAAAACCCACCTAAAACAAGACAGGGGAGTGGTTCAGTAGTAGATAGCTTACATAGCAAGTGAGTGACCTTTGGGTTCAAATTCTAGTATGGGCAAAAGACATTTCTGGATTAAACTTTGAGTTACTTATTTGTTTTTAAAAATACTCCTGTTATACATAACATACACACACACACACACACACAATTTGTCTTTTGTATAGTGGCTTCTACCAGAGTCTGTGGCAATCCCTACTGTCTGAAGGACCAAATGGCCTCACAGTGGGGGTCCCCCACTGAACTGTTATGAGAGATGCCAGGGTTTAGCCTGGTCAGCCTCAGAGGGGGCCGGGGGCCGGGGGGGGGGGGGAGGAGGAGAGAAACTCAGCCCCACCCACCCAGCTTAGGGACTGGGCCTTGTCATCAGCCATCAGCGATGTCACAGTCTTGAGGACTCTGAGAATTACCACCCCAAAATCTGGAAGTAGAGATGTGGCTCAAGTGGTAGAGCTTCAGCCTTGAGCAAAAAAATCTAAAGGGCCTGCTTTCCAGCCCTCGTACTATTACATATACATATAAACAACAACAGCAGGAGTAACAACAGCACAACAGCCTCTGGGAAGTTGGCAATCATTTAATAAATGTTGTCCATTTCTTGAATGCATTTTTCATTGTTATTGTAAAGGTGAAGTGCAAGGGAGTTATGGCTACATAAGTCAGGTAATGAGTACACTTCTGTTTGAACAATGTCATTCCTTCCCTCACTCTCTCCCAGTTTTTCTCTCCCCCCCCCCACAAGTTGTATAGTTCATTTTCAGCATAGTACCTAGAGAGTACCACTGCTGCATTTGTTCACCCTTAGTACCACCATTTCTGTGCTCCCTCCAAAGATAGATAAATGGACAAACAAGACAAAAGGAAAAGAAAAACAGCAACAGGGGCTGGGAAGGTGGCTCAGTGGTAAGAATGCTTGCCTTGCATGCATGAGGCCCTGGGCTTGATTCCTCAGCACCACATAAGCAGAAAAAGCCGGAAGTGGCACTGTGTCTCAAGTGGTAGAGCACTAACCTTGAGCTGAAGAGCTCAGGGATGGTGCTCAGACCCAGAGTTCAGGCCCACGACTGACAAAAAAAAAAAGAAAGAAAGAAAAACAGCAACAGAGGAAAAAGAACCTCTTGCCTGGAGTTCATTTCAATACATATTACATTATTATTATTATTTTATTTTAAATTAACTTTTTGGTTTATGTGGTACTGAAGAATCAAACCCAGGGCCTCATGCATGCCAGGCAAGCACTCTACCACTGAGCTACATTCCTAGCTAATAAATATTATTTTATATGATCAGATAGATATAGGTATTGCCCATTTTTTGTTAATATTGTTGTCTTATTTGTTGTTTTTTATTTTTTCTAAGTGACTGCTTCAGTTCTATTAACTCCTTTTCTCCAAGGAAATTCTCTACCTTTCTTCCATTTTTCTTCAACCTATTTGACATGCTTGTTTTCTGTTGTGTGATGGGGTTGGGGGAGGGAGAGGAGGAGGCTCCAAGCAGCACCAAACAAGGATATGATGTTATTATTTCTCCTTGTTTACCTTGAAGGGTAAACACTTGACAATTAGGAACTTCGGACAACTTATCTTAGTAAAGTTTTTTTTTTTTTTTTAACAGCCTTCCAATAGGGCAATTTTAATTTCTCTCTAAGTTCCCATTGGGAAACTGAGGTGTGAGAGATAGAACCACTTTTCTAGAGCCAGTGACAGAGAAAGGACTGCAATTCAGGAGTGCAAACTGCAGACCTCAGTTCCGGGCTCTGATGCTGCAAATAGGACAATAAAAGTTCTCTTACTTTCCCATGTTTAGAATGCTCTGAAAGGGTAGGTGGCTAAAATATAAACTATTAGGCCTCAGAACCTACTGTGTATAATCTGGAAGGTCTGTGGGGGCATTTCTAGAAATTTCCATGTGATACTATAGATTCAGGGACACCTTTTGACTATGATTGCTTTGTATGATAAGTCCTATTGGGACATCTGAGTGCAATAAACAGGATACCAGTGATCTGAGACCACACTGTCATTCTCTTGACATTCTTTGTTTTTAGGGAATGAAAAATTACAGGAATTTATTTCTCTCTTACATAAACAAGATCCTGAGTAGTCTTGCAGGCTTGGCATAGTCCTGTCAAGGTCAAGGAACAGGTCTCTTTACCCAGTATCTTATTACTCCATTTCTTGGTGTAGTGTGGTTGCTAGCATACCAGTCATCACATTTGTGTTCTAGCCAACAGGAAGGAGAGGTACCGAAGAAGTGATTCACCTCTGACCAAAATAAAAGTAATTTAACTTTGGTTAATAAACCACACACAATATAAAATTCACCATCTTTGCCATTTTTAATTAGCCAGTTGAGAATAGTTTTACTTAAGTTTAGTTAGTTATGTAGTGGAATAATGGGTCTCTAGAACTTTTCTGGCGTTTCCCTTGGTGACCTTTAAGAAAGTATTACCAAAAGTTGAGTGTGGCTGTAATCCCAACATTTGGAAGAGAGACTGAGTCAGGATCATGAGTTTGAAACCTCGGGTACTCATAGAAGAAATCCTTCCATCTTGGGGTGGCTTCTTTTTTCCTTATTGTTTGATTCTAAAGAAATTATATGAGGGCTGGGAATGTGACTCAGTGGTAGACTGCTTGCCTTGCATGCATGAGGCCCTGGGTTCGATTCCTCAGCACCACATAAGCAAAAAGAAAAAAGCCGGAAGTGGCGCTGTAGCTCAAGTGGTAGAACTCTAGCCTTGAGCTGAAGAGCTGAGGGACAGCACCCAGGCCCAGAGTTCAGGCCCCACGACTGGACCCCCCCCCCCAAAAAAAAGAAATTATATGAATAACTAACAATTTTTTTTGGTAAATGCCTAGATTGTTAGTGTGATTAAAAACAGTGTGGGGCGACAAGCCAGTATATCAGAGCTCGGCTTACTTAGATATCCATCGTGTGTGTTTTGGATGCATCAAATCCCCAAAGTCTCTCCTAAATGAAAACTTAAAAATTATATTGCTGCAAACAGTGACATTAAACTTTTTACTTGAGCAATGGATGCTTACTTAATATATTTTACACAACAAAACTTCTAATACATGATTGAAATCAAAGGGGACAGGGACAGGTTGTGACCTAGAGCCCCATTGCTTAGTCCTCTGTTCAAGGAGGAGCCTGAAAATAGAAAGAGCTTGAATGTCCCCTCTAATAACATGAGTGCTCTGGGCTCTGAGGTCCTTATATACTTGTATGACATCATTTATAGCAAAATTTCAAAATCCTTTTAAGGATTCCCCAATTCCCACATGTCTTGACTTGTTTCGGAGCTCTAATGAGTGTCCAAGGACTCTGTACAAATAAGTCAGTTATGAAAGGAAAACTGGCTTGGAGGTTGAGAGACTTTTCAGTTAGGGCTTGGTTCTTGGGGAAGTCAGTTATGCTGAATTGATTGATCTCTTAAAGCTTGTGCCTCCAACGCTTAACAGCTATGTGATTCCCTTTCAATACCTGGGCATCATGACCTTCCACTGATCAAAAGTTGTCTTGGGAAATGTTGGTCCAAAGGAACCATCCCTCCCCTGCATTGCTGAGCAGATGGGCATCTTTGCTTTGAATTCTAGGTTAGGTATTGCACTCTGCCTACACTGATTCTCCTTGTGAAGTTGATTGACTGCCCCCCATATCTATCTATCTATCTATCTATCTATCTATCTATCTATCTATCTATCTATCTATCTATCTATCTCTCTATCTATCTATATATACACACACACATACTATATATACTATATACACTATACACTATATATGCCACACACATATATAGGTATGTATATATATATATAATATACACACACATATATATGTACACCCCCATATATATATATATACCATTGGCAGTACTGGGATTTGAATTTAATGTTTTGTGATTGTTAAATAAGCACTCTACAAATTGCCATTTTCACTTTAGTTTGTTTTCAGGTAGAGTCTCAGGGTTTTGCCTGGACTGACCTCAGGACCATGATTTTATCTCCATTTCCAAAGTAGCTGAGATTATAGGCATATACAACTATGCCCAGTCCTCATCAATTTCTTCTTCATCTTCCTCTTCCTCCTCCTCCTCCTCCTCTTCTTCTTCCTCCTCCTCCTCCTCCTCTTTCTTTTCCTATGCCAGTTTCCGGGGCTTGAACTTAGAGCCTGGGTGCTATCACTGAGCATTTTTGCTTAAAGCTAGTACTTTACCACATGAACCACTGCTCTATCTAAAGCTTTTATTTTGGGTGGTTAATTAGATAAAGAGTGTTACAGATTTTTCTGCCTGAGCTGGTTTTGAACTACAGTCCTCAGATCTCAGCCTCCTGAATAGCTAGGATGACAGGAGTGAGCCACTGGCACCCAGCTATCATATTCTTCTTGATATCTCCTCACTGACATGGCTCTTAATTTTGTTCTCTTATCTTTTACAGAGCACAACTCCATCTGAAACTTCATTTAGGACATTTCTGTAGGCTTTAACAAATCTAATTCTGTTCTGGTGAGAGATTGTCTGCATTTCATTTTTCTAGGTGTTCTGATGAGCTAAGCTAAAAAGCCCAAGATAGGCTAGTTGATGGTCCACTTTTGGTAGTTGCTTATTTATTTATTTGCTTATTGATTGATTTATTGTCAGTCCTAGGGCTTGAACTCAAGGCCTGGGAGCTATTCCTGAGCTATTTTACTCAATGCTAGTGCTCTGCCACTTGAAACACAGCTCAACTTCTGGCCTATGGGTAGTTTATTGGAGATAAGAATTTCACAGACTTTCCTTCCTGGATTGACTGTGAAGTGTGATAATCAGAGCTCAACTTCCTGTGAAGCTAGGATTACCGGTGTGAACCAAGGGCACCTGGTAGTAGTGATATCTCCCCTCTACCTGGTCCTGGGGCTTGAACTCAGGGCCTGGGTGCTCTCCCTGAGCCTCTTTGTGCTCAAGGTTAACGCTTTACCACTTAAGCCACAGTGCCACTTCTGGCTTTTTCTGAGTAGTTTATTAGAGACAAAAGTCTCATGGACTTTCCTGTCTGTGCTTCAAGCTGTGATCTCAGATCTCAGACTCCTGATTAGCTAGAATTACAGATGTGAGCCACAGGTGCCCAGCTAGTGATATCTTTTGAGAGTTAAAATTTTCTCATTGAAATGTGCACTGACAATTATGGCTAATATTCCTCTAAAAATTTGTAATAGTATCCAAGTGTGGTCTATGCTTCCTCCTTTTTTTTTTTTACTGATAATAAAATCAACTTCTATTAAAAATTTCAAATAGAAAACCATACTATATAACTTGCTCTGTATCAGATACTGTCAGAAATGCTTTTTTTTTTTTTGCATGCAGTCACCCAGTACTGTCACATTCCTTTTGCATACCAGAAAACTATAGTTATTAGCTTCCTGTGGGAAACTGGACAGTCTAGGTATATTGCAGCCATTGGATGAGCTATTTAAAATGAGGCAGGTGCTTCTTGTTCAAAGGAAGTGACAAGCTCTCCAAGATGTAGCAGTAAGTGAACAGGAGAAGATCTTGTGTGACCTTTTGCTCTTGGAAATAAACACTGTATTGTGCATTTAGTTGATACATGCCTTTTGTTTTCTGGTTTGGAAAGAACCTTACGACAATTGTAGTAGTGGTTACCTGTAGGGAAAAGTTTTACTTTATTGAAAACTGTTTTTAATTTTCATTATGTTTTACTTTAAGAAAAAAAAAACATGCACAATATGTTACTTTTTTAAATAAGTTTTTTATTGTGAAAATACCATACAGAGGGATTATAGTTACATGAGCAAGGTAATGAGTACATTTCTTATCAAGCATTGTTGCCTCTGTTTTTCCCCTACCATCCCTTCCCTTCCACTTCCTCAACTACCCTCCCCCCCCCCCGCCTAAATTATAAAGTTTATTTCTCAACATAGTGTCTTGTACATCTCATTGTTGCAGTGGGCCAAACTCTATCCCTATTTAGACATTTTGTTTTTGCCCTTCCCTCCCCAAATTATACCATCATCAAATACAGTGAAAACAGGGGCTATACCGTGGGGGAGGGACATAAAAAGCAACAAAAAAAAATCACCTGGTACCTTATAAATACGTTAGAAACAAAAGCAAGAAAGAAAAAGAAACACTTGTGTCCCTAACTTGGGGTTCATTTCACCTAATATGTTACTTTTTAAAAAGGTGTCCACAGGATTATCTCTCAGGGAGATTGTTAAGGATCTTAGTTTTCTTGCTTATGTTCTTGTTTCAGAAACATAACAAATGCTTTTTTAGAAAATCATTTTGTAGGAAATTTTTATCCATAAAATTTTTCTCATGGGCTGGGCATCAGTAGCTCACGTCTGTTATCCTAGCTACTCAGGAGGCTGAGATCTGAGGATCATGGCTCAAAGCCAGCCCTGGCAGGAAATTCTATGAGACTTATCTCTAATTAACCACCAGAAAACTGGAAGTGATACTGTGGCTCAAGTGGTAGAACGTTTTCTTTGAGCTGAAGAGCTCAGGGACAGTGCCTAGGCCCAGGCCCCACAATCACCACCACCAACAAAAATTTTCTCTCATGGGATATCTAGACTAATAGAGTATGAGACATTTCTGTTTCTGGAGATGGTTAGGGTATTGGGGTGCATGTAGGTTGTTTTCTGAGGTTAAGGGTCACTAAGATATCAGCAGAGCAAGCATGTATGAGGCAGACTGTGGCCTTTTGGATCAGCCTTGTCAAATAGAAGCCACAGAATTTATCACAGTTCGAAATGCCTTTCTCTCTTCTTTTGGAGGGTGATGGTTTAAAACCAGTTTTCTTTGAAGAAGATATATCAAAAGCTTTAAGTCATCTCTTAAAAGACTACCCTGTAGTGTATTTTAATATTTTGTTCTAGCATTTACTTGCTAACTCTTTTCTGAAAAAATATCCCTGAACTTCAGCCAATTGTTTAGAACTCCCAAAACATTCCCAGCTTTAAATTTGAAATACTTTTCTTCATTTTTATTTTACATCTTGTTCACTTTTGATTCATCTATCTATCTATCTGTCTATATCTGTCTGTCTGTCTATCTATCTATCTATCTGTCTATCTGTCTATCTATCTATCTATCTATCTATCTATCTATCTATCTATCTATCTATCTATCTATCTATCTATCTATCTATCTATCTCTATCTATCTATCTATTTGTCGGTTGTGGGGCTTGAACTCTGGGCCTGGGCATTGAACCTGAGCTTGTCAGCTCAAGGCTAATGTTTTACCACTGTGAGCCACAGGACCAGTTTCCATTTTCTGGTGGTTAATTGGAGATAAGAGTTTCATGGACTTTGAACTGTGATCCTCAGATCTCAGCCTCCTGAGTAGCAAAGGTTACAGGCATGAGCCACCAGTGCTTGGCTGATTCTTACAATTTTATCTCTTATATGATTTTATAATTCTTTCTGATTACAAAATTAATACATTTAGATAACAAAAATACAGCAAAATATAAATAATTGTGTAAAACCCAAATAAGCTCACTATGTAAAGGAAATCAAGCACTACTCAAGAACAATGTGTACATTGAAGTTAGTTACTTTTTTTAAAATAAGTTTTTTATTGTGAAAATGCTGTACAGAGGAGGGGTTACAGTTACATGACTGAGGTAATGAGTACATTTCTTATCAAGCATTGTGTTTTGGACTAAATATGGAACTATAGTTTCTCCATGCCAGTTAAAACAATTATGCTTAAAGGACCAAAAACATTCTATAAAAATTTAATCAGGGCTAAGAAGGTGGCTCAGTGGTACAGTGCTTGCCTTGCATGCATGAGGCCCTGGGTTCGATTCCTCAGCACCACATAAGCAGAGAAAGCTTGAAGTGGCGCTGTGGCTCAAGTGGTAGAGCACTAGTCTTGAGCTAAAGAGCTGAGGGACAGTGCCCAGGCCAAGAGTTCAGGCCCCACGACCAGCAAAAATAAAATTAATTAAAAAAATCAATCAAAAAAATTTTCCCAGGTGGGTGTCAGTGGCTCACTTCTGTAATCCTAGCACTTGGGAGGCTGAGATTAGGAAAATTCTAATTCAAGGCCATCTGGCTAGAAAAGGTAGTAAGCTCTCCTGTCTCTTAAAAAAATGGCTCTCTTAAAAAATTGGCTACAGTGGGGTGGGGGGTGTAGACTGCAAGGTGGAGTGACATTGTCCAAGAGAAATGTACTCATTATCTGACTTGTGTAACTGTAATCCCTCTGTATGCCATCCTTATATTAACAATAAAAAAAATCATGTAAAAAACGCCAGAACTTCAAGTTCACAAAACATATTGGGCAGCTAGGAGTGTTGTCTTAATCTGTGTTTATCATTGTGGATCTCATTGAGGTATCAGGACTCTGGATTTCTTTTTAGATAACCTCACCTTTTTGGTCCAGAATCGTCTCAGATTTTTTCTTCCAACGTGCTAATGAAGCAAAAGGCCGAGTAAACAACAGGGCCCCTTCATGGGAACTGCCAGTGTTCAATGTGAACAAGCTCAGCAGTGGGTTATCTCTGTGGGGTCAAGTTACTCATCAGTGTCAGTTTGTGCAGACAATGGGCAGGGGGCCAGGGACACCCTAGTAATCCTTTTAGCTCCACGATCTGCAGATCTGCAGTGACACTGGAATGAAGGGGCACTCAGAGGGGTTCGGTTTCCTGAGTGACTTTTACAAACAAGCCAGAAGATCCTTGGCTTCAGTATTGTGCTGCACTCTGGGCAGAAGGAAGCCAGCTATACCTGTCACTCCCCAAACAGATGAAAGACTCCTCCTGACCAAGCTTAGTGGAATTCAATTGTCCTAGTGTTTACTCGGAGTCTCCCGGCACCAGCACCGCCATGATATGAGCTGTGAGGAAACTAGTTGGCATGCCAAGTATCATATCCTGAAAGAACATAAACAGTGATCAAAACCCATCATAAAAGGAGTTGGAGGAGCAAGCAGAGCTTCTTGTCTCTTGAGAATAAATTCAATTCCCACATGCCAACACCTTGCAGATACCCAATACCCAATCCCTCTTGTCATTTTTCTTTAAAAAACAAAAACAAAAACAACCAACAACAACCTCATCTTCCATTTCTCACTGATTGTCCCAAGCTATGGTGACAGACACATAATTTTCTTTTCTTTGGATTGGAACTTAGATGACAGCAGATGGGGGGGGGAGGGGAAAGAAGAGAGAAAGAGAGCAAGCATGTCCATTTATATTCTACATTGTCCATCCATCTTAAAGACATCAGAGCCTAAAATCAGCCCTGGGAATAAGGTTTATCTATTTAAAAAAATATTTTAATGTGCCAAAGTGTTCTGGAACGTTAGCTCTGTTTTCTGCACCTGTTCTAACTTTCTGCTATGTTTCAAGCAAGTGGAAATTTAGGAGAATGTTAAGGCAGATATTGACATTTAACCAACATGCTTTGGGATGCTGGGGAAAAGATAGGGAGTCACACCTGAAGCTCTGTAGATTAGAGGTGAGCCCCATGTGGATTTTCTGTCCTTTGCTCAGGCTGGACAAATCTCCTTATGTCTGCCTCCTCTCTTAGACCTTCACACATGACATCCAATCAATTCCATTTAACCGTATTCTGGTCCCCACCTTGCTTTTCAACTCACTTGATCCACTTCACCTTGCTCTCTGTTCCCTGATCTGATGATCACACACACAATTTGCATCCTGCATCTCCCATCTTTACCTGTGCAGGGCCCTTTCTGCTTTGTCTTCCTCCCCTATGTGGTGTGTTGAACACCTGACACCAAAGCCATCTTGTCTGGAGAACCCCATGACATTAATCAACATTCCTTTGAGTCTAGATTGTTATCTGTGGTAGGTTTTGTTTGTGGGTCTCAAAGTTCCAAAGTTTCCTTGGGACTTTAGAGGAGCATTCTTACATCACGTCTGTAGTTCCTGGCAATGTATTTAACAACAATATGTGTTTACTGAAGCCAAAGATGATCAGTGCTGACCCATTATTTATGAAAGAAACATTTATCTAGTTCATAATTTCTCCTAACCTTGTGGTGTTTTCATGAAGCATACATGTTTGTTCATTTATTTATTTATTTATTTTTATTGTGAAAATACTGTACAGAGGGGTCACAATTACATGGGCAAGATAATGAGTACATTTCTTATCAAGCATTGTAGCCTCCTCCTTTATTTACCCTTCCCATCCCATCCTATCCTCCCCCTCCCCTCAGCCCCCCTGCCCACCCAATCCTCCCCGCCACAACCAAAGTTGTAAAGTTCGTTTTTGACATAACGACTTGTACATCTCATTGTTACAATGGGTCCACCTGTATCCCTATTTAAACAATTTGTTTTTCCCCTTCCCCTCCAGAAATTATACCGACATCAAATACAGTGAAAGCAGGGGTTATACTGTGGGGGAGGGACACACAAAGCAACAAAGAAATCATCTTATAAATGTATTAGAAACAATCGCATGAAAGAAAAAAAACATTTGAATACATATCTTAGGGTTCATTTCCCTAACATCAACTTATCTGACCTTTTCTGCTTGACTCAGACATATACTAGATATTGCAAATAAGGGAAATCATGGGACCTATGTTCTTTGGGCCTGGCTTACTTCATTTAATATAATTTTTTCCACGCCTTTCCATTTTACATGTTTTTTTAATTTTTATTTTTTGGGTCCGGTCGTGGGGCCTGAACTCTGGGCCTGGGTGCTGTCCCTCAGCTCTTCAGCTCAAGGCTAGCACTCTACCACTTGAGCCACAGCGCCACTTCCGGCTTTTTTCTTTTTGCTTATGGGGTGCTGAGGAATCGAACCCAGGGCCTCAGGCATGCAAGGCAAGCACTCTACCACTGAGACACCTTCCCAGCCCCACATTTTTTTTTTTAACGTAGGATGTCACACAATTTTCTTCCTTAGATCTTAACTCATTTTCTGTTAGATTTTATCATTTGTTTGTTTGATTATTTTTGTGAGACTGGGGTTTGAACTCAGGGTCTTGTACTTAATAGACATTCTAGCACTTGAGCCACACCACCAGCCCCGCCTATTCCTTTGCTTTCATTTTTCACATACACTCTCATATTTTTGTACTGGGCATGTCTCAGACTGAATTATTTTTATCTGATCTTTGCCATCTAGCTGGAATCACAAGCATGAACCATTGTGTTCAGGTTATTGGTTGATATGGGGTCTTGATAACTTATTGCCCAGGTGGCTTGAGAGTGATCTTCCTGTTCTACCCTGAGATTATAAGTATGAGCCATTGTGCCCAGCCAAGAATATTAGATTTTAGTTTGCAAGCTCTTTAGCTTTTAGATTTAGAATGAAAAGGGAGCATTTTGGCCAGTTTCATCTAATATTTTAATGCCCCCTAAAATCATAATGATTAGCTTGCTTTCAAACATGGCAGCTGCAATCAAATTCTGAAGAGAAAGTAGTTCAGACCTACTTCATTTTAATAAAATGCTGGCATAAAATTGTCTAATCATAAAAATGTAAATCAGAAGGTAATGAATTAATATTTAAGAAATCAGAGCAATTTAAAAGGCATCCATAGCAATTTTCTTTAAATATCAAGTTATTATACTTGCATAAATTATGTGTAAGTTCTATGAGGAGTCAAAGGCCCTAATCAAAAGTAAACTTTTAATATTATTACTATCATCATTGAGGTATGGGAAAAAGAAGTGAAATATTAGGCCTGTGGCCTTGCATAAATGAATTCACATCTATGATTTTTTTTTTTTTTTGAGTGTATGCTTATCCTGGGGCTTGAACTCAAGTTCCGAACACTATCCCTGAACTTTTTTGCTTGAGCCACAATTCCACATTTGGCTTTTTGTTGGTTAATTAGGGATAAGAATCTCACAGGCTCCCTGCCCTGGCTAGCTTCAAACCTCAGATTTCAACCTTCTGACTAGCTAGAATTGCAGGCGTGAGCCACCAGCTCTCTTCTATTCTCAATAACAGAGGGATGGATTAAACTGTTACCTAACTTTAGATATGATGATTGAGTTTTCCTATGTATGCCCTGAAA
Source organism: Dipodomys merriami (assembly GCF_024711535.1). Classification (NCBI taxonomy): domain Eukaryota; kingdom Metazoa; phylum Chordata; class Mammalia; order Rodentia; family Heteromyidae; genus Dipodomys; species Dipodomys merriami. The sequence continues at coordinate 52,707,408 of NW_027206290.1, read as the reverse complement.
TAAGCCGCGTGTGGCAGCTCTTGAGGTGAACATATACTGTGATGATTTGAGTGTGTCTCCCCTAAGGGTTTATCTGTTGGAAGTGTAGTCCTCAGTAGGTGTAGGGGAAATTGAGACTTAGTGGGAGGTTACAGGGGTGGCTCTGCATTCTCATGGGAGCTCTTGCCATTGCAATACTCCACCCACTGAGCTGAGGCAACCAAGGCGACCCTCCCTGACCTGGCGTTATATACTCTTTGAGCTTCTAGCTTCCAAACTGTGAGATAAATAAATAAATAAATATATTTTTTGTGGGTCGTGGGGCTTGAACTCTGGGCTTGAGCACTATCCCTGTGCTCTTCAGCTCAAGGTGAGTGCTCTACCACTTGAGCCACAGAGCCACTTCCAGTTTTCTGGTGGTTTATTGGAGATAAGAGTCTGACAGACTTTTCTGCCTGGGCTGGCTTTGAACCATGATCCTCAGATCTCAGCCTCCTCAGTAGCTAGAATTACAGGCATGAGCCACCCGCATCTGGCATATGTTTTTTTTTGTAAGCACCTTGCTTTAGGTATTTCATTACAGTAACAAAAGAGGACCATACACACTAAGTTTGGAGTTGCTGCCTACCTTTCCATCTCTGAACATACCAATGTGTCAGAATAGTAAAGACTGAGAAGTCCCGCAGTTAGAGTTTCACTGATTTGGATTTGAAGTTCTCAACCCTCTTTGATCATAAAAGGTGAGGGATATTCACCTTTCAGATCTTATCTGTCACCAACTGAGGATTCTTTAAGGGTTGGTAAATCCTTGGGATACCCAGTTTACCTTAGAACTTGGTAGACAGAGGAAGAGTTCAGGGGGTCCCATGAACTTCAGACTGGATGTTTAAGACTGGCAGGGGTGCACGGAAAGGTTGTGGACCAGCTGAGCATGTGCTATTGTCATTCTCACCTGTACCTCTAGAAAGTGAAGGTCATAGATAAAGAACAGGCCAAGGAGGGCAGTTATCACATCCAGATCTTGTATTAAAACACATAAGTTCATATCTAGAAAAAATATCTACTGGAGACAACTGTTGGATGTGGTAATAATCATCCTAATAACAGAGTGGTGAAAACATCAGCAGAAATAAGAGAAGGACTTTTTACAGTCTGTGAAAGCTCTTTCATATAGAGTATGTCGTTTAAAAGGCTTTGAGTTTCACAAGAACCACATGCAGTCGTCAGAACCTATAGCATATATTTCTGCTTTCCAAATGAAGAGGTCAAAGCAGAGAGAGCTAGGTAAGTATCACAAGCAGAGCCGCCCTCCAGTTCTCCCCAGTCCCAGCTTGGAGGCATAAGAGTTAATAGACTACTATATTTTTTCTTCTCTCTTTCGGGTGAATTTGTAGCTCAAAGATTCTTTACCCTACTCATAGTAAGAGAGCCAAACCAGGATGAGGACTGCCAATTCTGACATAAGTCCAGCCTTCTTTTCATTTCTAGATGGCTTTGAGACGTCATGCAAAATGAGAATGTGGAATATAGCACATTCCAGAACAGCCAGACAAATTTTCTCTTATTGATTCAGTTTTAGATGTTTCCAGAATCAGCCCTGATGCTAAAACAAGCAAGAAAGCAGTGTGCTTTAACCAAGCTGGCAGAGTTAGAAACACAGAGATATAAAAATTAAGGTCAATAACATAAGAAACAACAACAGTGTAGACTCTAGGGGCTTTTTCCTAAATATCTAATGTAGACTGTTTAAAGGGAAACATGAAAATTTATAAACAAACAAGCAAAAACCCAATCAAGGCTGCATGGCACTGTGGTGGTTTAGACACTCTATTCATGCAAAAATCTTCATCAGAAAGGGAGAAAACTCCTCTGAGCTCAGATGGAGCAGCCCTACTAGACACTAAGTGGGGATGGGATGAGGAGGTTGGTGGCCTCATTGAGGATCATTCGAGGTGCTCTTTAAAAACGCAGTCCTTTACAATGCTTTCCCACAATTCAGAGTTCTTTTCTTAGGTAAGTTGGGTTTCACAGAGTTCTTTCCCTCCACCTCAGTAATGTCGACTTAGAAACCCAAGTATTCTTGTGATTATTGTAAGCTATAAGCTTTCCATTATTCCTGATAACTATTTGTGCACTATGTTCAATCCACAGTAATCCCATTTAGGGCTTTCAGCATGAAACATCTGCACTTACTATCTGGGAAGCTCATAGCAGACTCTAAGAAGCCATCCACTCTGACAGTGTGGGGAAACATCTCCAAGTACAGAGTACTGTTTCAAAGTTTAGCAAGCATTAAGGTCTTCTGGAGAGCTGGTTAAAATACAAATGGTGATGGTGTGTGTGTGTGTGTGTGTGTGTGTGTGTGTGTGTGTGCGTGCATGCACGTGTGTACACGTTCTATAATAGAGTATACACAGGGTACTGAGCTTGGTCCCCCAACAACACATAAGCAAAAAGCATCTGATGCAGATCTAATACAGGTGGCTGGGCTAGTACCTACAAAGATTTTGTAGGTACTAGCTTTGAATGGGGAACAGAAACTTGCATTTCTAACAACTTCCAGGCAATAAATGAAGCTGCTAGTCTGTAGACACTGGAGTGGTGCTGGTCATTAGAAGGTGATTCTAGCACTAAAGAAATTGTTAGGGAGGCCAAGCACTGGTGATTCAGACCTATAATCCTAGGTACTTAGGAGGCTGAGATCTGAGGATCATGGTTCGAAGCCAACCAGGGCAGGAAAGCCTGTAAGACTCCTGTCTTCAATTAACTACCAAAAAATGCCACAAATTGAGCTGTGGCTCAAATGGTAGAGTACTTGCTTTGAGGGAAAAAAAGCCCAGGGACAGCACCTAGGCCCTGAGTTCAAGCCCCAGGACTGGCCAAAAGGAAATATTTTTAGAGATAATTGATCATCAGGCAGATCAAGTCCACAGATGGTAAAGGTGGAAAGCTTCTCTGTCTAACAACATCCATGGACAGTTCCTTTTGAGCAAAGGACTCACTGTCAGCTTATGCCATGGAATTGTGCGTGCACAGTCTGGATTCTGTGTCTTAGACCTTAAGTATGTACATATAATGCTTCTGTGGAGGAATATTACTGAGAGCAAGGAGACTGTTAAAGAGATAGAGATCACAAAATTCTGAGTTAGAAGTTCTGGATTCAAGACCTGGTTACCTGCTTCCTCCTTTCTTTTTCCATTTTTTTCCCTGCCATGTGATCTCAAGACACTCACTTAACTCAGCCTTAGTTTGTTTCCTGTTACTTACAGACAATAGCCCCGATCATTGCCTCAGGTTGCAGAGATTATCTAAAGAGAATGAAGAGGTTTTATCTTTGTCACTGTTGTTTTTAATGCACGATGTGATTTTCTGTTTCTTTTGTATTTTCTTCTCCTATGGTATAACTCCCTTTCTGTATTTGCTTCTGGTGCCCTGCATCTTGTATATATATATATTTTTTCTCATTTGGGGAGAGGAAGAGAAATAACAAAATGCTGAAACAAGGATACAGGTTGGCCCATGGTAATAATGAGATATACAAGACACTATGTTGAAAATGAACTTTACAGTTCATTTACAGGGAGGAGTTGGGGAGGTGGGGAGGCAAGGGATAGTAGGGGAAAAACAAAAGAGGGAGTAACAATGCATGAAAGGAAGTATAGTCATTAGCTTATTCATGTAACTGTAACCCCTCTGCACAGTATCTTTACATATATATGTATCTTTATGTATACACACATATATACATATATATGTATATAAATATAGAAGAATATATATATATATATATATATATATAAGAATGAAGAGCCTTCCCCCCAATATGGATTCAGTGAAGCCCCCCTCTAGGTGTAAGGGGTTAACCAAGAAACAGCTTGTTCTCCAAGAGGAGATGGGGGTGACTGGTGGGAACCCAGGCTCAGCTTCATCCACCCCCTGCCTGGAGGATTGCCATATGGTACCTCACCTTGTTCCCTTTCAAGATGAACTTTCATTCCCCGGAAAAAATTTCTCAGCCTTAAAGTCACAACTTCAAAAATGCACTGGGGACCACATTTAAAAGGTCTGGTTAAATTTTTGGTTGATTTAATTTTTTTTAAACTGAGCTTTTAAAACAACCCCAAATATAGAGATGAAAGCCAAGAATTAAAATATACATACAAAATAGAAAACATTAATATTTTCAAGTACAACGAATTGAATAATCATCATAAGGAAACAATAAAATGTGAAGTGACTCAGACCAGATGATCACCGTCAGCCTCTACCATGAGGCTAGAATATGTGGGCTGTGCAAAAGCATCAGGAAGTTCCCACTGAATCCTACATTCCCATGGCACAGGGCGAGTCCCCACACCTCACGTTAGTTAACTAACCAAGGTTTAGCCAGAATTGGCACAGGTGAAGAAGAGACTTAGGGCAGGACACTTACATTCTCTCCTTGCCCAAAGTGCTATAGTTTTTAGTCTGCTATTAAACTGTTCTAATACCTCCTATCCCAGCATACTCTTTCTTACCATGTAAAAGCAGTTAAGGAGCCAAGAGCTAAGATACCTGTGGCTCAGAAAATCATCAAATAGTGAAGTTCATTGTCTTGTCTCTGCCATCCTCACAAGCCTAGGGTTTTTCCTGTCCGTCCCAGCACCTTCTGATCTCAGTGTGCTGGTGGGTTAGACTTTGCCCATGTCAACTTGGAAGACTCTATGAAGAAGGAAGGAGGTGGGGAACCAATTGGAAGGTGTGGATTAAAGACCAGTGTTTATGGGGGCGTTCTCATTGCACCCCAATATCACTGGAGTCTCTCACCAGATAGAGTACTACAGGGTATGTAATGTGAGGTACAATGCTCAAGCAGCCAATAGATACTGATGGAACTTTGTCAATTCTCTCATAAGACATAGTTGGTAAATATAGCCTTGGATAAAAGGGATGCTTCCCTTTTACCAATCTCAGGTGAGAGTACCTTAGAAAAAGTAGTCAATATTTTCTTTTATAAAATAAATTTTTACAACTCTTAGGATTTTTTTTTTTGGTGCCAGTCCTGGGGCCTAAATTCAGGGCCTGGGTGCTGTCCCCAAGCCTCTTTTGCTCAGTGCTAGCATTCTACCCTTGAGCCACAGCTCTACTTCTGGCTTTTTAAAAGTGGTTAATTGGATAAGAGTCTCACAGACATTCCCACCTGTCTGGCTTCAAACATTGATCCTCAGCCTCTTGAGTAGCTAGAGTCATAGGTGTGAGCTACTGGTGGCCAGCTTGTTTTTGAAATTGTTTTGTGTAAGCAAAGTTCACCTTCTAGAATCTCTGAAGTGTTTGTTGTTATTACTATTTTACTTGGATTTTCTGATGTATACTTCACCAAGAGGGAAGTTGTCTGAGCAACCAGTCCTGAGATAAAGGTTTGAAGGTTGATAGTGTATTTGGGAAGAGTGGAGCAGAGAGGCTGGAAGGGAAAGGAAGCTGATAAGGGGTATATGGTTGAGTCACCATTTTGCAGGCAACTGGGTGAAAACCATAAGAAGTAGTTTAAACTCATGTTGTAAAATTGTCTCACTAGAAGAGAGATAGACCCAGGTTATCTACCTTTTAAGAACAGAGGCTGGAATTGGGAACTGAGATGGAAGTGGGAAGTGGTGAGAGAGGCACTGATGGCATCAACTATAGTAAAACATAACCATAAAAGCTCTCTTTCTAGTGAATGTTCCTATGTAGGCTGTGTTCTAAATCCCAAGTAGAAGTGCTAGACCCATCATCTCAAATATCAAAAGCCGCTTCTTTGCTTGGCTCTTTTGTGTGTGTGTGTGTGTGTGTGTGTGTTTGTGTGTGTGTTTGTGTGGTGCTTGGAACTGAACCCAAAGCTTTACTAGACAAGCCCCTTCTTTTATTGTTCATCGCTATTCTAATTATTTAAATGGATGGGGTATAGTTTAATAATTTGATACATGTACAGTGTCTAATGATCAAATCAGACTAATTGGTATTTCCATCTTCTTACATATTAAAAATTGAGTTAATATATAGTAATTGTACATATTCATGGTAGACAATTATATGTATGTTTTTGAAGGTTCAAATTTCAATACATGCAATACAATGTGTACCAAAAAATGAAAGTGATTAAGATTTCTGTCTCATAATCGTTGTGTTTGAAGACTTTGAATTCTGCTCTTCCAGTTACTCATGAAATATGCAGTAGTTTATTGCGAACTAAATTCTCCCGACTGTCCTGAAGAATATTTGAATTTGTTCCTTCCTTCTGGCTCTGTACCCATAATGCATTTCCCACTCCCTTCCTCCTCCTCTTCCCCAGCCTTCAGTAATCATGACTAGAAACATCCCTATTGACTTTCTTTGATGTCCACATAGGCAGAACATGTCTTTGTTTCTCTGTGTCTAACTTACCTCACTGAACATGACGTCTACCAGTCCCATCCATCCTGCTGTGAATGAGAGGATATAATTCTTTTTTTTTTTTATGGCTATGTAATATCTACTTTGCTGTATTAACACAATGGGCAAGGCCTGTTCTTACCTGCCTGCCCTCATCCTGTTGAGTTGGTCAGAGCGGACATGCAGTCCCAGCTTCTCTCCACTATGGCTCACACACCAGTGCTGCTGATGGGAGTGCCATTTTTTATCCAAGGGAAAGCTGCTGAATTGAACTGACAAGTGGGAGCTGGTGTTTCTGTAAGTGCAATGCAACCCTGTGCTTGGGAAAGCACACGGGAACAGTGTCAGAACATGAGCAGACAACGTGGGCTAAAATCCCAGTGCGTATGCCAGGGACAGCCTCCGAAACCATCAGCCTACCACCTTGCCTTTAAAGGGGAGGAGATCAAAACTGAAAGAGCTGATGCAATTGGTTTAGAAACAGCAGGTGGGAATTGGGTTTAATACAGAGTTGCCTCTCCAGTGCTTAAACCACCTTGGATGAGCCGTGTGAAATTTCAGTGTAACACTGTGAAAGGGGACAAAGCTGATTTGATCAGGAGGAAGGTATGGTCCCCTCATACCAAGCTGGGTAGAATATCCAGGAGCTGGTAGTGAGCCCCGTGGCATTGGCAAGAGCCAATGGATTTCTGAGAAATCTACTTATTTATCAAGTTCTGACTGCAAAATTGTGTTAGCTGAATACTATATAGCAACAAGAAAGGAAAAAAACCCCAAAGCAACCAGTACTCACAGCAGAACGAATATATCTACATATAATATAATGCTGAGCTGAAGAAGTCCTACAGAAATACAAATGTGGTGAGTGAAGCCCTTTGTAGAAAGGTCAAGATAGGGAAAAGTAATTGGATGGTTATTTCAGGATAGATGTTGCTGTTGACTAGTAAAGACCAGGTGGTTATACCACTGGGTAATGGTGAAAAATACATAATGTTTTGTTCTGGGTGGGGATACACAAATTGATATGGGCAAAAGCCACTGATTTAAGATTGCAGCACTTGCCTCTCTATTAAAACAGGAAGGAAGAAGATCAAAGCAGTGCTTTTAATAGATGGTAACAGTACAAAGGAATTTGAAGTAAAATATTCTATCACATTTTATTCACTCATTTATTTTCACCAAATGCCTATAGGGGTTCCTGGCCCATCCATGTTCCTTCATTCTTCCTCTTGGACAAGATAACAGTGTCCTCTTGCAAGAATGCCCTCTTCTCTCTGTCCAGTGCTTTAACTCAGACTCTGGCATAGCACGGTGGATATGCCTAGGAGTCATGCTCTGTAAGACCAGCTTTCTTCTAATGACAAGAAAAGGGTTGAAGGGCAGGTCCCTTGAAGCTATGCTGGAATGACTCAGACATTTCTCTGGTTACCAGAAGAATGGGCCCCAAATGGCCACAGTCATAATGTAAGTCTCTCATCCTGGATCCACTATCAAACAAACCCCTTGCATTCACATTCTTGTTCCACAGTCTGCTATTAGAGGAATAGTAGAGCTGGTCCCAAGGTATTTTCTCCTGGGATTATATAAGAGGGTAAAGCAAACCCAGTCTTTTTCTCTCAGTGCACTGAGGTGCACAAACAACAAACATTAGAAAGTGTTGAGGTTGGGTACCCACAGCATGGAAAATAGCTCAGAGCTGGCAGGAAAACTTCACTTTGTCTAGTAGATTTCCTAGCAGCACCAACAGGCAGTGACTGGGACTTTCTTGCTTTACTTCTTCCTGAATTTCTACCACCCTATCGATCCCCTCTCTTCCTCCCTTCCTCCATCTCCCTCTCTCTCTCCTTCCTTCCTTCCTTCCTTCCTTCCTTCCTTCCTTCCTTCCTTCCTTCCTTCCTTCCTTCCCTTCCTTCCTCCTTATTTCCTTCCCTCATGTAACCAGAAACAAAAGGAAACATCCATTTATTTAGGACTTTTTAAATGTTCCTATAAATAACAATAACTTATATTGAATTTACCACCCATGTTGGTTTATTGCGCCTCCTAATTTTATATTACAAAACCAAGACTTTGGCCTTAGGAATTAGCTCCGGATGTTTGGAAGCCATTTCCAATATATTCAAGATTGCTTTCCATCTGTATGACATATATTTCCTAGGCAAATCCAGCACATATTTCTTAGACCATGTGGGGAAATGCATTTCAGGGTTGCTCTAAACCATCTACCAATCAGCAGCTGGCAGAAATGTGTAGGAAGAACTGTCATCTGGAAACATGCGGCTGACTTGTGTTGTTGGAGCTGTCATCTCTACTCTACCAGCCTTTCGGGGTGAAAAATTCTTCAAAGCACAGGCATTTGAGGCCAGCACATTTCTTTTCTGTTTTCTATGTTCCTCACCCAAATGGATGAGTCATGGCGCTCTCTAATTCAGAATTCAGTAGAGCATCAGATGGAATGCAGGCTGTGGTTGGAGCAGTCCTATCCAGATAGATTGCAGAGTCATTTCAACAGGGATTTGTGCAATTAAAATATAAAACGTCATACAATTATTGAGCAAAGCTAGCATGTGCTACAAAGGAAGGGCATATCAATGCAGAACCCTGCCTATGGACTGGCAGTTTTAAATATTTTTACCTTACTCTACATGGTATCAGTTAGTTTTAAACAATGTTAACCTTCACTTTGTATTATAAGCAACAAAGATAATGTGAAAATGGCAGAATCTATCTATCTATCTGTCTGTCTGTCTGTCTGTCTGTCTGTCTGTCTGTCTGTCTGTCTGTCTATGTACCGCCAAAGACTAGAAGACTCTGCAAAAAGCAAAGCCAAATGCAGAATATTCATGGTGAAGCTTCTAGGTAAGGCTACCCGTATTTGAGACTGGACTTTTTTCCTGCCTCAGGTTTATTTGTAAACATAGCACAAGGAGATACTAGCCTTTTGTTTTCATAATGGTTGAGATAGAGGAGACTGAGAAGCAGCCAGAGTTAGTTCTGGATCTCGAGCTGAAGCCTTGACGTTGGCCTTTGGCAGAGATGGAGACCCTTGGTACTGAAGTCAGAAGCATATCTCTGCAGCTTAGCGAGGGTAATCAGGCCAGTTGATAGAGATTTTGGCCAGCATTCTTGGCATGTGAACATTAACTTCTAAGGGCCTGACCAGGGTTTTGATGGCTTTGTCGCATGCATCCTTGGCCTTGGTGGTGTTGGCCTTCATCTTGGCAAAACACATACTATTCAAGACCTTGGGATCTACCCCCCCCCCCCAGAGGAGATTCTTGTTCCTCCCTTGAGTGATATTTCTGGGCCATTGTTAGGATTGATATATGGTGTGATTCATGACCTTGGCCATGTCTGCACCATAATGCTGAATCCCAAGGATAGAGTTTGTAAAAACAGTGGTTCATATTGGTTTAGGAAATGATGATGTGGAGGGGTAAGACATAAGTAACTTTGTTATTTCAGCCACTTATTCTTTTCTTTCTGAGTTAGTGCACATTTATAATATAAGGGGGTTTAATTGTGGTATTTCCAAATTTGAGCACAGTGGAATTTGTATATATTCACCCTCTACCATGTGCCCCTCTTCCTTTTCAAACAACACAGTGAAACTCACTTGGGTGTTCTTTGATTCTTTATACCTCTTGGTATCCCTAATTTGCATATGGTAGGCTCCTGTATTTAAAAAGTTCTAAAGACATCACCAAAAACAAAATTCTACATGTGATGAACACTGTTTAGCAATGTAGCAGAATATACAGTTAGTATACAAAAATCAGTAGTTTCTTTATACCAGGAATGAAGAGACTTAAAAATAAATCAGAACAATTCAACTCATAATAGCCTAAAAAAGTACCTAGAAAATAAAGTAGGCAAAAGATATCCACATGAAAACTGTAGAATTTTGAAGAAAGACATTGAAGAAGATACCAGAAGATGGGAAAAATCTCCTATGCTCAGGGACTGGTAGCATTAATATGGAAATAATGGCTATTCTATCAAAAGCAATCTAGAAAGTCAATGAAATTCCCGTTGAAATCCTGATATCAGTCTTCACAAAAACAGAAAAATAAGTTGTAATATTTATATGGAAGCATAAAAGACCCTGAATAATAAAACTGATCTTTAGCTAAAAAGTAGCACTTCGTACTATTGGATTTAAAATTATACTACAGAGCCACAGTAACAAAAACATCACGGTACTGGTACATAAACAGACATGTAGATCAATGGAACAGAATGAATGTCACAGACTTCCTTTCCTGCCTAGGCTGACTTTGATCATTAGCTAGATCATTAGCTAGATCTCAGCTACCTGAGTAGCTAGGATTATAAACATAAGCCACTGGCATCTAGCTCAAATGAGCTTCTTATATAGATCAATGTGTTACCAGGATTTAAGTTTAAGTTTTTCCAAGATTTCTATATCTTCAGTGAATTCTCTTTCATAAGCTTCATTGTCTTCCTTTTTTCACTCAGCTGTTTATTTGAATTCATTGAGGTGCTTATCTGTATCCTCTTTAATGTAATTCACTTAAAAATTTTTTAGATGATTAAAAGTTAAAACACTGGATAAAACAAGTAAAGTGTTCATCTGGATGATACCTATGTATTACCAGTTTTCTTCTTCCTTTTGCCCTAAAGCATTTATTTATTAATTCAATTCATTGTTTCGTTTAGATTTCACAATAAAGAAGTAAATACAGCATTGGCTCATTATATATTTCTCTATGTTCATGTTTTCAAGCCTTTCAGTTGCCTCAATTATTAGCATTAACCCAACTCAGGGTTAATTAATTAGATTATTAATATTGACCTAACTTTGCCTGCTATGAACCAGTGCTGATATGGCTTTTTTTGGGTGTGTGCCAGTCCTGGGCTTGAATTCAGGCTCTGGGTATGGTCCCTGAACAATTTTTTGCTCATGGCTAGCACTCTACCACTTGAGCCACAGTTCCATTTCTGGCTTTTTGGCGATAAGAGTCTTACAGACTCACCTGGGCTGGCTTCAAATGGCAGTCCTCAGATACCAATCTCCTAAGTAGCTAGGCTTGTAGATTTGAATCACTAGCTCCCTGCTCAGATGGCATTTTGCTTCTACAAGATTATGAAGTTCTAGAAGGTAAGGAATGTGAAGTTATTTCTAGGAAGAAGGTTCTTCTTATAAGGGGGCCTTATCATAACTTTATTAGTTATCATTAACCTCAAGTTTCAGGCTTGGGTCTGTAGTGGAATGCTGGCTGAGTTAATCTGTCCCAGAATTGGGCTTGTGTAGCCCACCTCTAATGCCTCATGGAAACATTTAAAACTAAACTACTAAAATAAAGGCTATGGTGAGATGAAAGGATAGTAAATTGTATTTGCACAGAATATTATCACTGTATATGCACAATCCTGATTGTGTATATAATTAACTTTTAATTTGATATGATCTTGTCACTTCTTCATAACTGTTTTATGTCACTCATGTTCTTTCTGACTCTGGGACACTCTCTGTCCCAGAGCCCTTTCTGGGTCTTCTCACCAAAGTTAATTCCACTTCTATGGTGAGTCGGCTTCCAAGACCTGTCCTCCAGCTGCCTCATTGTCGTGTGGTTATCTCTGTTGCCTAAAATGGTGATATTTCCCCCCAGATATAAAGAGCACCTAATTTGCCTCAAGTGGCAAATTTTAATGAAATGTCTTGACATAGAAAAAATAGGCATGTGAAGCCAAAGAGTTCCTAAGCCTGTGTTCCTTAGTTACCTAAGGATGAGAATAAGTTAGTTATTACTATGGTTATTCCTAATTGCCATGATTAGGGGTTGATCATTCCAGAAAATTTGCTTCCAACATTTTGTTGCATAACCTTCAGTACTCATGGGATTTTGTCAAAATATTATCATTTATAATTTCTGGATCATTTCTTGTCTTGTTCAGTGGACCTTTACAGCAGATGTTGTCAGCAAGAGGATATCTCTAGTGGAGGTTAAGATGCACTCCAACTTGGCAGACATACACTTGAAAGTTGAATTTATGGTACATTTAAACATCATATTATTATACAATGACGAGTAAGGCTAAAAGCATTTTTACTGTCTATTAATACATATCTAGTTGTATGTTTTTGAAGCCTGAAGAAGAGAACCTAACATATGCAAGTGAGAATGGTAAAGTGAAAAATATCTGTGCAGATATTTTGGGGGTGATGCAGAGAGCTTTCAAGTCAGATGTGAGTGTGGGTGGTGGTGGTTTGAATACTGAAGGGATGGACAGATGGGGAAATGGCAGTTAAGAGTTGCCAACTAGGAAAAAGTACTCAGGCAGGGTCTGGGCCTAGACAAAGCAACCAGCAGTCACAGCAAACCAGACAAACCAGGGTTCCGAAAACCCCAGGGGTCTGCAGTTTCAGGCCATAAGACAGTGGTTAGGAAATCATTCAGAATCAGAATATGTCTGCAATTAAGTCTTACAAATCTTGACAAGCATCTGTAAAACATATCTAAAAAAAAGGAAGGCACTAAAGAAAAAAGCCAGATTGAGTCTGGAACACCAAAGCAAACTGATGTTGTTCTGGGTGATTCTTTTTTACTTTGAACAGGGAAGGGAACTGGTCAGTGGCACTGGAGGAGAAGCTCTGGTCTGCAGGTGCATTCTGGGAAGGGAATACATCTGGTTGGAATGTGAGACTCACAGCTGGATTTGCTTCCAGCAGGAAGCAAAGTGAGAGCTGGGATCACGTGAGGGCTGTTAGAACAAATGGAGGGGCCATACCTCATCCTCAAGCCAAGAGTCTGGGAGGGACTGAGTTAGGAACTCAAAATAGTCTTCTAGGTATTGCCTTCTGTCATGGGCCTGGTAAAATAATAAGTTTGAGGAAGCTGTTGGAATGGGCTCTGCAAGAATGTGAAACAGTTGGATTTGGTGTCAACAAGAATCATGTGCATGTATGTGTAGGAGTGGGGTGGAGGTGGATGGTGTGTGTGTGTGTGTGTGTGTGTGTGAGAGAGAGAGAGAGAGAGAGAGAGAGAGAGAGGGAGAGAGAGAGAGAGAGAGAGAGAGAGAGAGAGAGAGAGAGAGAGAGAGAGAGAGAGAGAGAGAGAGAGAGAGAGAGAGAGAGAGAGAGAGAGCATGCTTATGTGGTGATGGCCTTACTGGGAAACCAGCCTGGAAAAAGCCAGGCTGCAAAGACTTGGCTTTATTCATGACCAGGGAATTTGGAAAAGAACCTATCTTGGCCAGAAGGGAGAAGAAAAAATGTAACTGGGAATGGTTAGTTCCAAGAATCAGTTTTAAAGAGCTGCAGTTTGGGGAAGAAACTGAAACATCTTTTTAAAGGTATGATCACATCAAGCTGGCCCAGAGAATAATCTCATTACCATTTATCTCCTTGCATGTTAGCATTTCCTTTCATTGTTGTGAAATACCTCACCATGTGTTAGCACCAATGGCCATTAAGAAGTACATCAAAGAAAAGTAAAAGAAAGCTCACAGTTTCTGGTCTTTGTAGGTGAAATTCTTCCTAGGTTTCTTCAGCTCCAAAATTAGTGATTCACATATTTTGCAATCTTGCAAATAATATCAACAATATATTATTTGCTGTTCTCTGAGGTCTCAATGGGGAAGATACACAACAGATGACAGAATTTGGCCAAAAAATGTGCACAAATGAATTAGAGAATGAGCAGAATCAAGTAAAAGCATGGTTTGAATAATAACATATTGATAACAGATAATACAAACTTTTTTGATTAGTCTTCAGAGGAATCTGAATAGAAATGCATTGTTTGGAATGCGTCTGTTTTGGTCTCAATAAAAATATCCGGTTGCAGAGATATTTCATGTGGTTTGAACTAACAGGCAAAAAATTAAAAATTCATTGGTATACGCTAATTCATGTAATTGTATATTTTGGAGGTAAGTATGATGGCATAGGTTTGCTGTAATGGAACTGATTGGAAAATGATCTCTTGGAGAAAATTTATTGCTGGTCATAAGATTTCTTTGGTTTACAAAAAATGCTGGTTTTAGTAAAAATCTGTAGCACCAAATGAAAGTCTGCTTTAATGAAAATAGAGAATTGTGGTTTTTAGCAAGGGGCCATTTGATGCATTAAAATTGTGTTGGTTGATTTTTTATGTTGGCTTTTCCTATAATCCATCATTGAAGCACTGAAATAAGCACTTGCCAGGTATGCTTTGATGGTGACAACAAAACCCCTTAGTAATCCTTAAAGCAAATCTTACTAATCAGCTGTGGCTTGCTGCTTTGTCAGGTTCTGACAATGGAAAAGGAAGGGGCTTCTTTGGTTTTGGTTAAACATGGCAAAGCAGTAATTTCATTGTCACGGAATCTACTTGGCATTATAGAACTCAGTGGTGGAAAAATATCTACAGAATTAGATCATGCAGCTTGCTTGGGCAGCCTGTTTTCTGGTCTTCCATCTGGGTGAAACTGGGCTTCATCCCCAGAGGAGGACTGTGCCACTGTCCTTGGAACAGGATCCCCTGGTCTAATTGACCTCATTGATAGGAAATTGTTCATAAAATTAGGAAACACAGAGAAAACAGACAGCTCAGACAGAGCTCCAGCTTGCAGAGAGTAGAGGACATATGGAATGAGTTACTGAGAAAAGTGACTGAGGCAAAGGGCATAAGCAAATTCAAGACTCTAGGCTTATTCCTGGAAGTGGAAGGAAGTGACCAGGCAGAAGCTAGAAAGAAGACAGGGTTAAGATGCATTATGCATGAAAATAATTTTTTTCTGGTTCTCAAATGTTGTTTAATTTCACAGAATATTCCACATGAATGGGTCCTTTGCTATATATTCTCATTTACTTGGTGCTGGTAGAACCAGCTGCCTCAAATTTCCCTTTTTCTTTTTCTTTTGTCAGCTGTGGGATTTGAACTCAGGGCCCAGGTGCTGTCTTTAAGCTCTTTTGCTCAAGGCTAGTGCTCTGCCACGTTAAGCCACAGCTCCTCTTCCAGTTTTCTGGTTGTTAATTGGAGATAAGAGTCTCATAGACTTTGCTTCGCAGGCTGGCTTAGAACCATGATCCTCAGATTTCAGCTTCCTGAGTAGCTAGGATGACAGGAGTGAGCCATCAGTGCCCAGCTTTGTGTCAGATTTTGAGTAATAATTCTGATCCTGATAGTCTCTCTGTGGGGCAAATGTATCCAGTGCAGAGGCTGGGGCGGTAGAATAAACCAGCAGGAAACCAGGAGCAAGAAAACAGTATTTTCAGTGGATATTTACTCCTAACAATGCATAGCTAGGACATAGACACCAAAGGTGCATAGACACCAAAGGCCTCTGTGCATTTTTAACCAGGTGTCTCCATGTTGCTTTGAGTTTGGAAAGGACATTGAGGCCCAGTCTTGTGGTGGACCAAAGATATGGAAAACCTCTTCTCTCTCACAGCTCCAGTATTGACACGCGCTAGTTTCACTGCGTTTGTTTACTAGGGATGCAATCAAAAAGTATCACGGTCTAGATTGCTTAAGCAAAAGAAGTATATGTTCCCAGGGCCAGACATGGTGATGTGCACCTGTAATTCAAACTTCCTGAGTGGTAGAGTTAAGAGGATTGCAGTTTGAGACCAGCACCAGCAAAAGTGCAAGACCCTAATTGAAAAATAACCTAAAAGCAAAGGATTGGATATGTGTGTGTGGCCCAAGTGGCAGAGCACTTAACGTGCAAGCTCAAGGCCCTGAGTTCAATCATCAGTACTGCTTTCCCCTCTATATCCTCACAGCTCAGGTGGCTAAAATTCCATGACCTAATTGTCATCAGGATTGGTTTCATCTGGGAGTTCTCTCCCTTGTCTCTCATCTGTCATCACATGATCTGGGGTGTATGCGTGTGTCAATCTTTTCTTATCAGGACACCAGTCTTATTTTCACCGTGGCCTGCACATTTGACCCCATTTTACCTTAAGAATCTCTGTCTTAAAATACAGTCACATTATGAGTGCTGAAACCTAGGTCTTCAAGAGGAATTTTGGAGGGACACCATGAGGTCTACAACAATGACTGAGGAAATAAGCTGAGGGTTTGGAAGAGATCATCTCAGTTCCTATTGATATTTTATGTCATGGCTACTTGCCTCTACCTCTCCTGTGTCTGCTGCTTTTCTACCAAACCATAGAATTTTTCTAATTTACTTTACAAACATGTTGACCTGGGGATCAAAGAGAAGGTTAAAGGTAAGTAAGATGGAGTAGAGAAGTGGTCAGACATGGAAGTAGAGGCTGATTCTTTACACAGCCTGCCTTTTATGCAGTTGATAGATTCACATTCTCTAAATTTAGTTTGGGCCTCCAGTGGATTCCACAGCAGACAGTGGCCTGTTTGCCGCACCAGTGGGCCACTGCATTCAAGAGTTCACCACTTAAGGCACCATTGGCCTTGGAGAAAGTTAGCCTCGAGACATTTCTATTTCAAGCAAGTTCCATGTGAAGTTCTATGTAAAGTTCAGTTCCAAAGGGAGGACCTTGGGAATATACGTTGCTGGAGATTACAACATCTTGAATTGGCTTTTAGTTATTCCTGCACAGAAGGCCATCCATAGCATAAGGCCTCAGATGACATACCAAATTTAATTACTTGGTATCAGGAGGAGGATGAAGAAACCAAGATATAAGGTTAACTTAAAATCAGGATGTTAAGCCAGTGCAGATGGCTCTCACCTAGAATCTTAGCTACTGAGGAGGCTGAGACCTGGAGGAGTGCAGTTCAAACTCAACTTGAGCAGAAAAGTCCATGAGATCCATCACCAGCAAAAAAAGAAGTGCTGTGGATATGGCTCAAATGGTAGAGCACCAGTGAGCAAGCAAGACAAGCTGAGCTAAATCCTGGTACCAGCAAAAGTAACAACATGAACAAGAACAACAACCCAAGCAAGTTGCTAGCATAAACAACCAATTTCAAAGAAACTGTATCATCTACAAATGAAGTTGACACATTAAAACCAGTCCTCTTCCTCCTTTTATTTCCTAGAATAAGAAACTGAGTCTTTTACAAAACAGAGAAGCTTCATACATCATTTGGATTGTGTGATTATTAAATGAGAGCAGTCAGATTCTGGCAACACTATATAGTCTGGCAACAGTAAGCATTGTTCTATCATTCTTGTTACCATTACTATATTGTTATACAATTTAGATGGAAAGGCTTTTTTTTTTTTGTCGGTTGTGGGGCTTGAACTCTGGGCCTGGGCTCTGTCCCTCAGCTCTTCACATTTAGCACTCTACCACTTGAGCCACAGTGCCACTTGCGGTTTTCTGGTGGTTCATTGGAGATAAGAGTCTCATGGACTTTCCTGCCTGGGCTGGCTTTGAACCATGATCCTCAGATCTAGCTTCCTGAATAGCTAAGATTACAAGCATGAGCCACCAGTGCCCAGCTGGAATTGTCTTATTTTATGTAAGATTTTGGGTGTGATTGAAGCTGCATTATCCAGAGAGAGGAGGTTCCAGGATCCAGTAGTAAGAGTAGAGTCTTTCATCTGTTGAAATGAGGAAGTGGCTGATATTCGCAAATTGCTGGTCACTTGAGATTTTTTTGCATGTTTTATGAATCACACTTGTACATAAATTAGTGTGGAGAACATACTGGAGTGTACTCATGTCTCTCAATCATTTTGCAGTCTGAATTTCTCCTTAAGAATTGGCTTTGCCATAGATGACTTCCACTTTCTTTAGGTTCTTTTTAGAAATATCTCCAACTTTCTGTGAGGGTTAGAAGACTGCACCTGTCTAAAAGCAGTAACCACACACAAGTGAAGTTTCTTAAAGGTGAGGAGCAGTTGCTGAGCTTTGAAGGTGTTGCCAATGTACTCTTATTTATAGTACTAGAGTCAAATATTTGGCAGATTGGTTCAAAAGAAAATTGCATTGGGATAAGGGAGCAATAAATATGTGAACTAGATCTGCCCTCCCCCAAATGCATCTTTATGAATTAGGCTCCAGTGCCTCCTCCTTTAGCATTACATTTTACTCGTCATCTTAGAAGACAAAAAATGTGACAATGAGCTGAACAAAGTCAGAAAGACTAAAAATAGCCAAAGGCAATGTCTTTGTTCCTAGTAGAACATAGCATATTGGCCACCAAATATGGACATTGAATGAGCTTACTCTTTTTATCTGGTTCAGAATTATTTAAAATTCAATTGCTACTATATATGTGGTTCTGAAATAAGCAATGGATGCTGAATGATTTTATTCCAGCTTTGATTTCTTTTTCTTTTCTTTGTTAAGCCGGCCTTTCTCTCTCCATCAAATTAAGGCTAGAGTTCTACCACTTGAGCCATACCTCCACTTCCAGGTTTTTTTTTTGCTCGTTATTGGAGATAAGAGTCACATACAAATTTTTGTGATGGGGCTGGCTTTGAACTATGAACCTCAGATTTCAAAATCCTGAGTAGATTACAGGTGTGGGCTTGGCCCAGCCCTTTGGTGTTAAGGAGCGGAACACAACTTTAACATGCTCATGTATCATGCTGCTTGTTGAAGGCACAGGGTGACAGCACAGGGAAAAGGAGAGCAGAAGAGCCAAATAGGAACATTTTCTAGGTTAGGGTTTCCAGCAGCTCCTTTCTCTAGGTCAACTTCAGCTCTCTGCTTCTATTTTTCTGGAGTCAACATGGAGTCTATTTTCTGAGTCTGCATTGATTTCCTTTCTTTCTACAGATCCATATGTCTTAGTCTAGTCATGCTGCTATAATACAGTAGAAGAGACAGAGTCATTTATAAAAGTAAACATTGCTCCTCCCAGTTCCAAGACTGTGAAGTTCCAGACCAAAGCATCAGTAGCTTGTGCATCTGGTGAGAGTCTTCTTGTTCCATCTGCACATGGCAGAAGTCCAAAAACAGAGGTAAGGTCTGTGTCTTCACAGGATAGGAGAACAGGGTTCCTAGGCCATAACAAGACGTAAGCCATGATTTATAGAACACACATATAGGTCTGTCGATTCATTAGATAGATTCTGAAGATCATTCATAAACTTCCATATCAAATTATATGAAATTCAGTATTCATCACATTAAACAAATCCAAAAATATCAGATTGCAGAACATTCCTAGTGGTTTAGAATCTCTACCACTGGACACTCACTAGAATTTTAGTAGGTTTTAGTAGATTATCTGTTGGCTACACTTGGTGGAAAATCCTAGTGTCCAAGGATATAGAGCTAGTGTAAAACAGTTTTTACTGGGCCAGGAAGGTGGCTCAGTGGTAAAATGCTTGTCTTGCATGCATGAGGCCCTGGGTTCGATTCCTCTGCACCACATAAGCAGATAAAAAAGCCAGAAGTGGCATTGTGGCTCAAGTGGTAGAGCGCTAGTCTTGAGCTGAAGAGCTGAGGGACAGTGTCCAGGCCCAGAGTTTAGGCCCACTACTGGACCCCCCCCCCCCAACAAAACAAAAAAACAGTTTTTACTTACCATAGTGTAACCGATATGAAGATGCTTTTATTTCAAGGTGCTGTAGCATGGTATCTCTGATGACAAACCACAGACCTATTTTCAGGCATTCTGTATTCTTAGATTGCAGCGTATTGGTTGGAAATATTCAGACAACTGCCGCAGCATTGCTTTCAGAACACCAAGCTGCATTCAGATTTATTGAGGGAGAAATACACCTTATCTAATTACTTTATTCATTGGTAGCCAAGAGAGGCTTCTGGTTTGAGGAGGAGGGACTTGTCATGGCCAGAGTGTGTGTTGGAGTTACACCCTTTAGTTTCCTCCACCTCCCACTGGCAGCTCTCAGGGAACAAGACTTAAACACAGAGGCCTTTGGGGGACATTCCAGATCCAAACTGTGGCATCTGTTCGTGTTTCTGATTTATATTGTCAAGGAGGAGATAATTAGGGGTGAGGAAATACATTTGCTTTACTGAAAACACCCATCATTCTACTAGAACGAGTAGCATGTTCTTTCCAAGGACCCCAATAAATTTTTTTGACTCCAATAGTTTTTATGATGGGAGAATGTCAATGCCACCACACAGCAAAGTGGTCTTATGAGGTATTTTCCTTTGGTGGAAGAGGACAGTAAACTATAACAAACACAACTACTTGTAGTATGGTCCTAAGTAGAGAAAGGGAGATACAGCCAAGAGGTACACGAGTTACAAAATTGGTTGCAGGGTAACAAACTAGGGGAACCTTACTATCTTAAAACAACAACATTTACTTTGCTCTGGATTTTGCAATTTGGGTAGGGATTATTTCACTCCAGATCTGCTGAGGTGGGGCTGTTACCACGAGAGAACTCTCTCACTCCCATGTCTAGCTGTGGATGTTTGCTGGAATCAGCTGTGACTGGCTAGAACACCTGTCTGGGCCCTCCTCAGTGGCCCTGGCTTCCTCCCAACAACGGGATGAGGGATCAACACAGTGAAATAAACTCAGCCAACCTTTGCTCAGTTGTCTCCTCTACGAAGGGGTCTGTGTTGAATACATGCCATATGGACTCCCAGAGAGCAGCTTTGTTTACAGAGAGGTAAAAAACTCCATCTTCTTCCATCCTTCATAAATGTGTTGCATATTAAAGATGTACACAATTTCAGAATTCAAGTTTAGTTATAAAAAATGTTCTTTGAAAAAAGAAAAAGAGCGTAGGATACTGCTAGGATACTTCTTCCTTTCTTTACTTCTTTCTTCTTTCTTTTGTTCTTCCTTCTGTCTCTTCCTCCCCAATTCCCTTAACTCCTCATCCCTTCCCTTTTCTCCCCTCCCCTCCCCTCCCCTCCCCTCCCCTCTCCTCTCCTCTCCTCTCCTCTCCTCTCCTCCCCTCCCCTCCCCTCTCCTCCCCTCCCCTCCCCTCCCCTCCCCTCCCCTCCCCTCTCCCCTCCCCTCTGCTCCCCTCTCCTCTCCTCTCCTCCCCTCCCCTCCCCTCCCCTCTCCCCTCCCCTCTGCTCCCCTCTCCTCTCCTCTCCTCTCTTCTCTTTTCCTCTCCTTTCCTCCTGCTTCTTTGAACATAGGTCTTCTTGCTTGCTAGGCAGGCCTTCTGCCACTGAGCCACACCTCTGGCCTCCCCGCCCCCACACTGGTTATTTTGAGACAGGGTCTCAGTTTTTGCCCAGGCTATGCCTGAAGCTTCATCTATTTTTGCCCACTCTCCCATAGTTGGATGACAGGTGTGCCACCACAGCTAATTTCTTTCATTCAGATGGAGTCATGTGTACTTTTCTTCCTCAGCTGTTCTGGAACCACTAACCTTCTGATCTCAGCCTCCCCCAAAGGTGGTATTACTGGCATGAGCCACCAGTGCCCTTCTTGATTATTTTCTTTTCTTGAGTAGTTAATGAGACAAATAACTCAGGTGACAACAATCCTTCTCTATGAGATCCATTCTGGTTTCTTGAACCTGAATGCAATCTCAGCAAACACTTTCTTCACTGAAAAAAAATCCTATATTAGTCGCTGGATATATAAATCTAATTTACATAAAAGTAAACAGAAGCAAAGTCTAACCATTCACAGCTCTCACAGCATTGGTACCAAGGCGTTGACTGTACCTCATTTTGGGGGGGGGGCAGGGGAGAAGAGAATGGTGCTCTTCATGACCAAGGCAATGCTGAAATGGTCCATTCTACAATGTTTGCTCTTTAACTATCTGTAAAATAATTTTAATAAATTTTCACAAAGTTGGCCAGTCTTTTCTTAAAATGAGGGGATAAAGGTAGCTGGAATCTTAGAAGGCTTTTTGATTTATTTGATTTAAATCCTTTAGGCAAACAGTTTAAAGCCCTATCTGAAATGAAAGTAGCTGTTTACTGATATAAACACATTGTTCTTTGCTCCTAGGTTTAGAGGTAGATAGATGAAGAGATCAGGAAGTCTATAGGGATTTGGTGAAGAGTGTATTGAAATGCCAGATTCCCCTCCCTCCCTGCTTAGGTACTACTTCTCAGTCACCCAGGTGTCCTAAGGCTTTTCAAAGCTGAGAAAGAGACATTCTCTTTTCTCATCAGTGAGATTTACTGGTTCCATTGAAAAGGAAATAGAATAAAATGAAAGCAAAATGCAGTGACACATCCTTCTGTGAGTAATTCCCTCAGGCCTTGAGGGGAACCTGATATTGGCAAACAAGACCCGGATACAAGCAGCAACCTCAGCCCATTCCAAGATGCTTGTAGTAAATAATGAAAGACAATCTATTTTTCCACATGTTGGTTACTTTAAAGTAGTAGAATAGTGATATGAAGGAGGTGGGGCTGAGGTGGATGGAAAGCTATTGTCTGGCCTCAAATCTAATAGAAACCATTTTTCTAATTTTCAGTACAGCGATGATGACATAGATCTCTCTTCCCCCATCGTACACATTTCACAAGTACATGTGATTTTTATTATTTACTTATTTATTGACTAACATATGATGTGCCAGTCATGGGGCTTGAACTCAGGGCCTCTAGCTTTCACTTGTATTTTTCTGCTCAATGCTGGCACCATTTGTGTCATACCTCTACTTTCAGCTTTTGGCTGGCTAATTTAATATAAGAATCTCATATTTATCTGCCTGGGCTGGCTTAGAACCTGGATCCAGAGCGCAACCTTTTGCAGGTGTGAGTCATCACTACCTGTCCATATGTGACCTTTCCTTTCCTTTCCTTTCCTTTCCTTTCCTTTCCTTTCCTTTCCTTTCCTTTCCTTTCCTTTCCTTTCCTTTCCTTTCCTTTCCTTTCCTTTCCTTTCCTTTCCTTTCCTTTCCTTTCCTTTCCTTTCCTTTCCTTTCCTTTCCTTTCCTTTCCTTTCTTTTTTTGAGCCTGAGCTGGAGCTTGAACTCAAGGTCTGGGCACCATCTCTCAGCATTTTTTGTTCAAAGCTAACATTCTATACTTGAGACACACCTCCACTTTCAGTTTTTTGGTGGTTAATTGGAGAGAAGAGTCTCCTAAGGACTTCTTGATTGGCCTGGCTTCAAACGGTGACCCTCAGATCTCGGCCCCCTGAATAGCTAGGATTACAGGCATGGGACACCTGCTCTCAGCACCATATGCAGCTTTTAAAAGAGTTTGGCACTCTCTGAGTTAGACCAATGAGGTTCACTTTGATAGGGAAACAAAACCCTCTTCTCTCAAGTCCCCATACCCCAGTCTCCAGCCCAGTGGCCTTGCAATGATATAGGCTTCTTTCTGGATTCCCTTAGAAGTTGAGTCTACTACTCCATTAGGAAAGGATCCCTTTAGACATTCTCAACTCCTGAGTGGGTCGTTTGCCATGTTATAAGCATGAAAGACCACTTGGAATCAGGTGACATGCTTTTTCCAGACCAGAGAAGGGCCCAAAGGGGATGCAGCTTTGGAGCTTCAGTTTACAAACCTGCATTTCCATTTCAGCTTTGCTTCGTGTTCACTCATTCCATCAACAAACACAGTAGCCAAATGAGGTGCCAGGCACTGTCACTGCTCAGGTCACCTGGGGAGTGGGGTGCAACCCCTGACTTGGAGCATGGTCCAATGCAGCTCTCCAACCACCATTCCCAATAGAAAAGATTTTTTAAAATTTAAAAACAGTCCATCATGGCCAGGTGCTCAAATCTGTAATCCTAGCTACTCAGGAGGTTGAAATCTGTGGGCCAGGTTCAAAGCCAGCCCAGGCAAGAAAGTCCATGAGACTCTTAACTCCAATAAACTGCTAATAAAACCCCAGTAGTGGTGCTGTAGCTCAAGTGGCAGAGTGCTAGTCTTCTCTAAAAGGAACTCAGGGATAGCACCAGGGCCTTGAGTTCAACCCTAGGACCCCTTCCCATCCCCACTCCCCAATCCATCATGTATTGATGCTTTTATACCAAATGTGAGGAGAAAAGGGACATAAAAAATCAAAGAAAGTATCTTCTTGCTCTTTCAAGAGTATTTCCAGAAGCAATACTGTTCTCTCACTCCAACGAAGTATCACAAGAATCATGAAATCCAGGTGGCTGCACACAAACAAAATTGGTACCTGCACATTCTAATCATGAACTAAATGGTGTTGGGGTAGAATGGACACTAGCTGGACACATGGAGATGAGAAAAGAAGTAGGTCTTTTGGGCATGGCCAGTTAGTTCCCCACCCTCACTCCCGACAAAAAAGCCAGCCTCTTGCCTTATGGTTGCCAATAGAAATACCAGCTTGCAAGGTGACATCAAGTCAGACGGAAGGACAGTTCTGAATATGATTGCGACAGGGGTGGTGTACGTATTCCTTGCCATGTGTGTCACCAAGGCTGGAACTGAAAGGACTAACACAGGTGTATGGATGCATCTTAGTTGATTACTGGCTTGGCCTGCAATACCACTGTTGCAGTTCTTTATTTTTCAACAGCTGTGTACATCTGGATTGCTCCCTTCTCCCCAGTTTATCTACTGGCTACTCAGAGTTAGCATGTCCTATCTAATGCCCTTTCTTCCTTGTTAGGTCTGTGTGTATTCCTGGAGACCTGGGTAAAAGCAGACACAATGAAATTCTCTGTTGTGGGGTGGGCATTCCACAGAGAATTGTGTCTTTACCCTGCTACCAGTAAGCCCCAGGACAAAATTTGGATTTTCTCATTTTCAACATCCATTTCCTATCATACTTTCTCTCTTACTTGTTCTAGTCATTCTCTATCCCTAGACTATCATATAGGAAGTGTTAAGTTTAATTTAATCTCCCATAGAGGAGAGATGTTTCGCATTGAAAAGAGGTTCAAGGGCAAGGGCATTACTATGGCCAAAGAATGGAGTTGAATGTCTAGTATGTATCAACTATGATGCATTGGTGGAAATTTCAGAGGTCTCTCCCCATTCATAATTTTAAAAATAATTGATATATACTAATTGTGTATATTTTTGGGAGTGGTGTGATGTGATATATGCATGTAGAGTGTCATGATGCAATCAGAATCATTAGCATTTCCTCTGCTTCAAACTTTTATTATTTCTTTGTTTCAGCAGCATTCAAAATCTCTTCTAGCTATGTTGAACTATCCAATAAATTGCTGTTAATTGTAGTCACCCTGTTGTACTTATGTAATGGTTGAACTTAATTTTGTACTTAGTTGTCATTTTGTGCCTGATAACCAACTTCTCTTTTTTTCTCCACAGCACTTCCCAGATGCTGGTGACCCCTGTTTATTCTATACTTCCATGGGTCCAGTGTTTTCAGTTTCTCACAAGAAGGTGATTGTCGCTACTGCCTCGACCAGCAAGGAAGACGTGACACCGAACTCTTCTCTCTGCAGTTTATTCAGGACCTTTGAGTAATCTTCTGACCCCAACCCTGGGGAGAATTCCCCACAGCCTTAAGTACCCGCTGTGTAGCCAACCCTGATACGCCACGTGGGAACCACCAATAGGTTCAGGTGCGCGGAAGCAAGCCAGATTCTTTGCCTTAGCCATATAAGCAGTTGTTTACCACAGAGAGCACTCGCCATCGGGAAGGCGGAGGGCGGAAGCTGGCGCCATCTTCCAGGTGCGGCTGCGCGCAGCTCTCTACAGGTGATCATGTGGTATTTGTTTTTCTTTTATTTAATTTAATGTAATATGCTCCAGATTCATCCATGTTGCCATGAATGACATGAGTTAATTTTTAATAGCTGAATAATATTCAATTGCTTATAATATTCTGTTTTCTTTATCTATTTATCCATTAATGGATACTTAGATTGATTCTGTATCTTGGTTCTTGTAGATAAAGCTGAAATAAACATGAGAGGACAGATACTTCTTCAATATATCGATCTTATTTTCTGATATATACATATATATAGATGAATGAGATTATGGTAGTACTATTTTTAATATTTTGTGGAACTGCCATACTATCTCTCATAATGGCTGTGCTAATTTACATTCCTACTCAACAGTGTGTGAGAATTCCCCTTTCTCCATATTTATTCATTGATTGATTGATTTTTTTTTTTTTTTGGTCAGTCATGGAGCTTGAACTCTGGGTCTGGGCACTGTCCCTCAGCTCTTCAGCTCAAGGCTAGTGCTCTACCACTTGAGCCACAGCGCCACTTCTGGTTTTCTGGTGGTTTATTGGAGATAAGAGTCTCACAGACTTTCCTGCCTGGGCTGGCTTTGAACTGAGATCCTCAGATCATAGACTCCTGAGTAGCTAGAATTATAGGCATGAGCCACCGGCGCCCCGCTTCATAGTCTTTTTGATGATAGACATCCCACCTGGGCCCTGCTTACCCAGAACTTGACTCTTGGACCTCTTCTAGAAAGTAAAGACAAGTGAAAGCTAAAGTTGGATGTAAGCTAAAGAAAGCTAAAGAAAGAATGAGAGAAGGAGATGAAACAAGGAATAGACAGAAAGAAGCACAAAGTGGAGATGAGGAGAAGATGGAGAGGGCAAGGGATTGCTATTGGCTACTAATCAAATGATACTGAGCAGCCCTCTGCTTGAGGAACAGCTGCATTCTCTCCTCTGTTGAGTGATATAGGCTTTACTTCAAAGATAAATGATGGCTAGGCTTTTGTGGTTCATGCCTGTAATCCTAGATACTCAGGAGGCAAAGATCTGACTGAGGATCAAGGTTCAAAGCCAACCTAGGCAGAAAAGTCCATGAGACTCTTATCTTCAGTTACCCAGCAAAAGGCTGGAAGTAGAGGTGTGGCTTAAGTGGTAGGCTGCTAACCGTGAGCAAAAAATTCAGGGGCAAGGCCTAGGCCCAGAATTTAAGCCCCAGTAAAGGAACACACACACACACACACACACACACACACACACACACACACATGACACCTAGATAAATAATACATTTCATGTGTGTAAATTTGCCTGGACACAGCTATAACCAGGATTTTACACTCATTGTTTCCAGCATGCAAACTTCTCCAGAGCGGGATAGAGATCCTTCCTCCCTCTACTCCCTGGTGCTGTCTTGTACATTTGGATTTCCGATTAACCAGCAGATGTGGGAGGAGAATGGCTGGCCCGGCCAGAGAGGTCCCGCATGGCCACACATGTGCAAACACTAGGCTCACAAATCACTCTGGTGAACTTAGCTGTAGCTGATGTGATTCCCCCTCTGCTGCCTGCATCAGATGTCAGTGAGAATTTGTGCTGAAGGCAAGAGAGGAGAGAGCAAACAGGTTTGACATTAGGGATGAGTTTGATGATCTTACTGCATTGAATTTATCTTCCCAGGAAACATTGAAAAATAGAGATGCTGTCCAGGAGGGTGTAATAGAAAAATATTTCTCTACACAGGTTGATAGCAGCTTAATGCATAACTCATAAAGTAGAGAGATCCTCAGACCGAGCTGACAGTCTTCTGGGTGCACAGTGGTTTGTCTAGATATAAACATATTCCTTCCCCACTGTGTTAGATCTTTTTTATAAAGTTTTAAGAGAGCAAGTAAAAGGTTCATGAGTTTCTCAGACATCAAATAACTCTCAAAAATGTCAACAACATAAGTGTAAAACTAATAAAAATATGGCATAGATTTAGCACTTGTATTTGAAGGAAATATAAAAAAAGGGAAAGAGAAGCACATGGAAAAGCATACTTAGAGTTTGAGCAGATTGATGCCATATATATATATATATATATATATATATATATATATATATATTCAAAAACAAGCTCGAACAGTTCTGGACTGAATGTTGGGCAAAGATGGTTTTGATTTTATTTTGATGGTATTGGCCTTTGAACCCAGAGCTTTAGCCTTGCTAGGCAGGTACTCTACCACTTGAGCCATGCTTCCAGCTCTTTTTTGACTCCTGTTATTTTTGAGATAGGGTCTCATTTTCTGCCCTGATCTGGCCTGTACTATAGTCAATCTGTTTATACTTCTAGCCATAGGTAGTATAACAGATGCACACTAATACACCCGGCCTTTTCTGTTGAGCTGGAGCCTCATGAACATTTGCTTTGGACTGGGCTGTCCCACAACCTCAGTCCTTTGAATCTCAATCTCCTTGTGAACTGGGATGACAGGCATGAGCCATAGATGTCCAAATGGATGACTTAAGTGGAAAAGTGGCAATGTCCCCCATCCTTCTTCAACACTGAACTTGAAAATAGATTTAAGTCATCATCTTTGGCTCTCCTAGTCAGGGAAGGAGCCAGACCTTAATTTTGTTTCCAGGATATGTGTAGGGGGAAAGGTTATGTAAGTATGGAGATGTACTGTTAACACAGATCTGTTAAAGATGCATGGATGACATGTACATTGCTGTACTATTCACAATAGCCAACTTGTAGAAACAGCCTAGATGCCCAACAATAGATGAGTGGATCCAAAAAAATGTGGTACCCATACACAATGGAATTTTACACAGGCATTAGAAAGAATAATATGTTACTGTTATATCATTTTTCAGAGAAATGGACTGACCTAGAACTAATCATTTTACTTGAGGTTAAGCCAAGTTCAGAGACACAAACAGTACATGTCTTCTCTTATATGTGGAGCTAGGCCATAATAAATCATACAAATATCTATGCATTCACACACAGTGAGACCAAAGGAGGATATTCTTAGGAGAGGAATAGAAAGGCACAATGCCTATATACATCTGATCATACAAAATAATATTTATCAAAATGAACTTCAGAAAATGAAAACAAAAGGTTATTTTCTTTTTTGTTGTTTTTGTTTTCTTTCCTTTTCATTCTGTTTGCTCACTTATGTGTCTTTGGGAGTGTAAGGGGAGACACAGAAATGGAGGGGCAAAGGGTGAACAAATGCAGTAATGGTACTCGCTGGACACTATGTTGAAAATGAACTGTACAACTTGTGGGTGGGGATGGAAGGGAAAAACTGGGAGAGCGTGAGGTAAGGGGTGACATTGTCCAAAAAGAAATGTACTCTTCACCTGAATTATGTAATTGTAATACCTCCGTACATCATCTTTATAACAAATAAATAAATGAATAGAAAAAAGATACATGGATGTGTTTTAAAGACAGAGGGCTGGGAGACTTGAGAAAGCATTGAACACCTATGAATCTCAATTTCTGCATAAAATAGGGCTAAGTCAGCCCTTCCTCACTAAGTTTTTGTGATATGTTACTGATATTGCGGTGGGAAGTGGCTGCAGGCAAAAGATCAACCCTGCCCATTGGAACTTTTTACAATGGTGACATTGTACTAGGTTCCCCAGTATAACAGTCACAAGTTGCTTGTGGCAGTATGCTATCCTAGATGGTTTGGACAACATGGCTGTTTATTCCCCCAGTGCTGGGGATGAAACACAGGACTTTGTACATGTTAGACAACCACTCTACCATTCCCTTATGGGTAATGTTAACATTGGTGAGGATTATATTGGTTCTATTTCTTCAAGTTGGATTGGAAATTTGATAGGCAGGGTGCTTTGATGTATCAGGAGTTCATACCTCTTGGATGAAATTGGGGGCAAATCTAGTCCTGTATTGACAGAGGATGCTCAGTAAATACTTACATCACTAATAATATTCTGAGCTTGGTTTCATTTCTATCTAGGATATGGTCTTGTCACATTGTTACTTCTATTTGTTTTTGAATATTTTCTATCTTTAAATAGTTGCCCAAAGGAGTTGTTATTCAACAAAGTGGTTTATGAATACCGTGCATCCTGATCAATGTCACCCCTCTCAACAGTGTTACCCACCCCTTCCAACCCACATCTTCCCTCACTTTTCTTAATTTTTGGGTTATGTATTGAATTTTTTGCCATTTATATAATGCATCTTGATACATTTTTACTTTTTACTTACAAGAATAACTTCAATTATTTATCTTATCTTTTATATTTAGATATCTTGATGCATTGTTATAACTGCTTCCTAAAGTTGCAATATGCCTAACTTTACAAACCTTGGATTCAGCCATTTCAATATAAAAAGAATAGTTGTAGAAATTCAGCATGAAGATAAAGGCTGAATTATATTGAATAGTGTTAGCTTCTAAAACCAGGTACTGGTGTAATATTATCTGTAAAGAAATCTTTGTTGACTTTTTAAACCCTAGGAGTAAAACCTGATAATCCAGGTTTATAGGATAGCTAGTCCCTAGGGGTCTACAAAGAGAGAGGATACTGAGCATACAAGTGTCAACCTGTTTTGCCACATATGTCACTTCTAAGTTTGAGATTATAATAATGCCCTTTAACTTGTTTAGGGGACATACTTTAAGCAAACTAGAATTAAAGTCTAGTTAGTTCACAGCAGACATTTCTAAGGGAATTGGTAATATGACCTTATAGTCCTCCTTGGCTTACTTGCCTTTGTCTTATCTCTGCACATTCATACAGACCGCCCATCTACCCAAACAACTTGGTGAGGTTCTCCAGTTTCTCTTCCCTGCTACTCAGTAGAGAAAACTCTTCCAAAGCTGCTAAGAGGATCTTGTAATTCTTGTAATGCACACCGTTCAAATGCTGATTTTATTAGATGGCTGGGATTGCCATACCTGAGTAGCACAGACTTGGGGTCCTGAACAATGGAAATGCATTTCCTTCTGGTTCTGGAAGCTGGAAGTCTGTCAGCAGGATTGGTTGCTTCTAGGGCTTGCAGATGGCTGTCTTCTCCTGGTGTCTTCCCATGCTCTTTCTCCTTTAAACCCTTATTGCTTCTCCATACAAACATAGCAGTCATATTGGATCAGTGCTTAACCATATGACCTCATTCAGTTTAATTACTTTTTGAAAGCTCCAGTCTTCAAAGACAACCAGATTCTAAGGTACTGAGTGTTACAGTATTAACATATGTATATTACTAGTGCCTAGTAACATACATTTTCACAGCTTTTAATTGTAGTTTTTCTCATAGACACCTCCTATTGCCATTGAAAGTATCCTTCAATTCTTTTTTTTATTTTTTATTTTTTTATTGTGAAAATACTGTACAGAGGGGTTACAATTACATGGCCAAGATAGTGAGTACATTTCTTATCAAGCATTGTAGCCTCCTCCTTTGTTTACCCTTCCCATCCCTTCCCATCCTCCCTCCCCCCATCCATCTCCCCCCCCCCGCCAAGTTGTAAAGTTCGTTTTTGACATGACAACTTGTACTTCTCATTGTTGCAACAGGTCCATCTGTATCCTTATTTAAACGACTTGTTTTTCCCCTTCCCCTCCACAAATTATACTGACATCAAATACAGTGAAAGCAGGGGAGGGACATACAAAGCAACAAAGAAATAATCTTATAATTGCGTTAGAAACAAATGCATGAAAGAAAAAAAATTTAAAATACATATCTTAGGGTTCATTTTCCTAACATCACCTTATCTGGCCTTTTCTGCTTGACTCATACATATACTAGATATTGCAAATAAGGGAAATCATGGGACCTATGCTTCTTTGGGCTTGGCTTACTTCACTTAATATAATTTTTTTCCAAGTCTTTTCATTTCCTACCAAATGGGGCAATGTCATTCTTTCTGATGGAGGCATAGAATTCCATTGTATATGTATACCACATTTTCTTGATCCATTCATCTACTGAGGGGCATCTGGGTTGGTTCCATATCTTAGCTATGGTAAATAATGCAGCAATATACATAGTTGTGCTGGTAGCTTTAGTGTGGTCTTGTTTGTAAACATTTGGGTAAATGCCCAAAAGTGGGATTGCTGGGTCATAGGGGAGCTCTATGTGGAGTCTTTTGAGGAACCTCTATACTACTTTCCAAAGTGGTTGAGCAAGTTTACACTCCTACCAACAATGAAGTAAGGTTCTCTTCTGTCCACATCCCCTCCAGCATCTGTTGTTATTAGAGTTCTTGATTTTTGCCATTCTAACTGGGGTGAGGTGGTATCTCAATGTTGTTTTGATTTGCATTTCTTTTATGGCTAGGGAGGTTGAGCATTTCTTCTTGTGTCTATTGGCCATCCTTCTTTCTTCTTCAGAGAAGTTTCTCTTTAAGTCATTAGCCCACTTATTTATTGGGCAATTGTTTCTTTGGAGATTTGTTGTTGGGGGATTTAATTTTTTGAGTTCCAAGTATGTTTTAGATATGAGACCCTTGTCTGTTGTATGGCTAGTGAAGATCTTCTCCCAATCTGTGGGCTTTCTATTGATCTTGCTAACTATGTCCTTTGCCATGCAACTTCATGCAATCCCATTTGTCCAATCTTTCTTTGATTTGTTGTGTTTCCAGGTCTCTATTAAGAAAATTTCAGCCTGCACCAAGGAGACCTAGGGTTTCTCCTATTCCATCCTGTAATGTTTTCAGAGTGTCTGCTTTGACTCCGAGGTCTTTGATCCATTTGGAGTTGATTCTGGTGCAGGGTGATATATAAGGATCTAGCTTTAGTTTTCTACAAGTAGTTAACCAATTTTGCCAGCACCATTTACTGAAGAGGCTGTCTTTCTCCCATTCTATTTTTTTTAGCTCCCTTATCAAAGATTAGATGGCTATAGGTCTGTAGGTTCATTTCTGGGTTTTCAATTCTATTCCATTGGTCCTGTGGTCTGTTCTTGTGCCAGTACCAAGCTGTTTTGATTACTATGGCTTTATAGTAGAGTTTGAAATTTGGTATTGATATTCCTCCTGCAGTGTTCTTTCCATTGAGGAGCGTTTTTGCTATTCAGTGTCTTTTATTGTTCCATATGAATTTTTGGATTGCCTCTTCTATTTCCTTGAAGAATGACATTGGAATTTTGATAGGTATTGCATTGAATTTGTAGATAGCCTTGGGAACTATTGCCATTTTCACGATGTTAATCTTTCCAATCCAGGAGCATGGGAGGTTTTCCCATTTTCTAAGTTCTGTTTTGATTTCCTTTTTCAAGATTTTAACGTTTTCATCATAGAGGTCCTTTACTTCTTTGGTTAAGTTAATTCCTAGGTATTTTATTTTTTGTGGGGCTATTACAAATGGAGTTGCTTTCCTAATTTCAGCCCCACTTTTCTCATTGTTGGCATACCGAAAATCCATTGATTTTTGAGGGTTAATTTTATACCGTGCTACTTTGCCAAAGTTTTGAATCAGCTTTAGTAATTTGGGAGTAGAGTGTATGGGTCCTTCAATTCTTTATAAGCATCATTCTATCTTCACTTGTGCTCCATCCTCAGGCCACTATGGGTCTATGTCCCATACTATTTGGCAGGTGGACATTTGCATCTTCTACAACTGGAGAAGCAACACAATCCCAGAACATTACTTTGAATGTCTGTCCTAGAAGCATGCTTATACCAATAACTATCAATCAGGAGCCTGGCATAGACATTATGCTCAAATTAAGTAACTTCAGGAGTGTACAAGAAAGAAACAGTCCAAATGCAGCATCTGCAAATGGAATTCATGATCAACGATGGGTATGAATGGACAAAGGGATGGAAGGGTTATTTTAATGGACAATGCATGTGCATAAGAGCAACCTAGAGAATGCTGCTCCATAGGAAACATTGACTTTGGGCAAAGACACAACCAGCCCA
Organism: Dipodomys merriami; assembly: GCF_024711535.1. NCBI lineage: Eukaryota > Metazoa > Chordata > Mammalia > Rodentia > Heteromyidae > Dipodomys > Dipodomys merriami. The sequence goes on along the minus strand of NW_027206290.1, from coordinate 52,673,714 downwards.
AGGTGGATTCTTAGGAAGGAAGATGAGCAGAATAAATATTTTGATTTCATCTTCTTCCTGCCCTAGTAGATGCTAACTTTGTAATTAGAAGCAAGGCAGGGAGCTTATGGATATGGCCCATAAAGGTTAGCATCCTGGAGCTCAGAGGAGAAGAAAGCTGAACAATGAGTTTAGAGGTTCAGACAAACTATAATCCAAATAAGCCAGAATCTCCATAGGTCTGACTAGAGGTTGCAATTACTGGAAGAGGAAAGTATTTAGGAATGGAACCCAAGAGGAGAAAGAATATTAGTGCAGTCCATAAAGACTGGCCATAATTTGGAGTTGTGTAAGGACACCTTCCAAAATTTGCAAGTGAAAGTTTAGCCTACATTAAAAAGAAGACAGTAAAAGACACTGAGCATTTATATTTATGTAACATTTGTACGAATATATTATGTGAGTAGTTGACACAAAGTTCTACAAAGCTGATACCACTGTGATAGATAGTTGACAAATGAAACTGATCAAATTATAGCTGGCTCAAGGTCTTAGCTAATGGAGCTGAACTTTAAGCCTGGCAGGTCATTGATATGCCTTTGATATTAACCATGAGGTAGATGCTTTCACTAATTTCCTTGTTGGTTTCTGGTGGGACTTACAGTTGAACATGTTTCATTAACAGATGAAGAATCCATATGGCTTGGAAATAGGGATATTGCAAACCCCTAGTTTTGTGGTCCAGGCAACCCATAAACCTCCTTAAGACTCCTTTATGATCATGGGGAACTTATTACACAAGGGTTCTCCAGTCTGGCTCATGTGCTTCAGAACTTAAATGTGCATCCTCAGATGTGAAACTCAATGCATTTCCCTTTAAAATAAGTATCTGTGAGAAGGAGAAATATCTTACAAAAAGTTGTAAAATATTTACAAAAAGTTGTAAAAAATTACAAAAAGTTGTAAAAAATTACAAAAAGTTGTAAGGGAAATCGGGGAATGTTTTATATCATATGCATCATGGCAAATTACTTAAAAATTCTACATTAGACATTTCGCTTCTCTAGCTTTCCACCTAAGGCATTGCATTCATCGATGCCAGGAAAGTAGGTATAGCAGTTATAAACTCTCAGTGTTTGTTTAGCTGTTGTCAACATAGGTTGATGCAGGGTTGAGTGTTGTGGACTAAGCTAGACTTCATGACTCTGCTGAGCATGCTCATACATCCATGGCATCAACTAGAGTCAGCTCTAGGCTGAGATGTTTATGCTTCAAACAGAACCAAAGAGCTGACCATCTAGTTCTTCTCATGGTGATGGCAAAACGCCAGAGGGAAGCCCAGACACACAAGGTCATCTCAGCCTCTTGCTGCATATGTCTGCTTATGCTCCATTGGTTGAACCAGGAACATGGCTACACATTTCTGTTTGTTCTTCCATGCCATTTGCACGGAAATTTACTTATTAATTTCACTGAAAGATGGTTGTTGGAGTATTTTCACATGATTGACATGTGAAAAGCTATACATTTTCAATATATTCAACTGGATGAATATTGAGGTATATATACATCTGTGAAACCATTAAATATTCTATTACCTCATTCTCTCCTTCCCTCTCCTTCCTTCCCTCCTTCCTTCCTTCTTCTTCCTTTTCTTTCTTTCTCTCTTTCCTTTCATCTCTCCCTTCCTCACTGACTCCTTCTCTCTCTGTTTTGTTTTCTTATTTTTTTATGAGAACACTTAAAATTTATCTTCTTAATAGACTCAGCATATGCAACACAATATCATTAGCTATAGGCACAATGTCTGCATACTAGTTCTCTAGAATTTATCTTTTGTAAGTTAAACTTTATGTCCTTTGGCCTTTACTTTCCAGTTTTTCTTCCAACACCCTATGAGTCTGATTTTTAGATTCTACATACTGGTAAGTGCCTTTTGATATCTGGATTATTTTACTAAGCAAAACATTTTCTCATTTATCCATGTTGTTGCAAATGGCAGAATTCTTTTTTTAATTGTTAATAAGGTTTTTTTTTAATTATGAAAATACCGTACAGAGTGGTTACAATTACATGAGCAAGGTAATGAGTACATTTCTTACCAAGCATTGTTGCCTCCTCCTTTGTTTCCCCTTACCATCCCTGCCCTCCCATCCCCCCCTAAAGTTATAAAGTTCGTTTTTCAACATAACGTCTTGTACATCTCATTGTTGCAATGGGTCCACCAGTATCCTTATTTAAACAATGTGTTTTTTTCCCTTCCCCTCTACAAATTATACCAACATCGAATACAGTGAAAACGGGGGTTTTATCGTGGGGAAGGGACATACAAAGCAACAAAGAAATCATCTTATAAATACGTTAGAAACAATAGCAAGCAAGAAAAAGCAAATGGCAGAATTCTTTTCATTTTTTATGCCTGAATAATATGCCACTCACTTTTCTATTTTTCTCCATTCATCTATTGTGTGCTAGCGAGGAGCCTTGTGCTAGAACTAAATTGGTTTCAATGTGATCATAATGTTTTTCTCTGAGTTTTTGGTACTAATCCATGCAACTTTAACATGTTATTAAAAAGCTTTGCAGTGGCATCCATCTTTGTTCTAGGCCAATTAACTTAAAAGCGTCCATGATGAAAACACACAGTTCTGAAAATATCCTGTATGCTCTGAGGATGGATATTGCATCCAACGGGGTTTATAACAATTACTTCAGCCAATCAAATGAGAATACAAAGACTAGAAAATACTATGAAATTAACAAGGGCAAATATTTACATTATAATTTTTTTATTTATTGTGAAATACCGTATAGAGGGGTTACGATTACATGGGCATAATTATTATTTCTATCTAGCAGAGAACTAAGGATGTTTGGGAATAAATCATCATTATTTTTTAATGCTCATAGATTCTATGGGACATGAGTTTGCTAGTGATTGCTATTAACAACATTGGACTGAACCTTCAATCTAAATCAGTTCATAGGGTTTGTCAGTCTATGCAGTTACCCTTGAATCAATCAACAAATTTACTAATTATTTACATAATCAATAAATAGACTAATATGAGTTAAATATTAAACAAGAAATATTAAACTAGAAAACAACATTGATAAACGCATCTTCATACACAATTCTTTAAAATTCTTTGAAAATAAGATAAGTTAAAAATGCACCACACCATGAGATAAATTACATATATAGGCAATAGGTTACAAAAAGCATACTGTTATCATTTAAAATACATTTTTTGACTATAAAAAGAGACCCAATGTGAAGTTATGGCATCTTCTATTTGGTATGGCACCTATTATAGTGTTGGAAACATAATAAACTCTTCCCGTCGTTGTTTTATAAATCCATTTTAGAAAATATGAGGATAGTTTGAGTAACTAACCTAAATATATGGATAGAAGAAAATCCCTGTCTCTTCCTCCCCTCTGCCACATCCAGCTATGAAGTGAGGGTTTCTGCTGTGTAATCTTGCCATACTCTCCCATCTTACCACAGGCCTCAAAGCAACAAGGGCAACCAACCAAGGATTGAGACCTCCAAAACTGTGAGCCAAAACATACCTTATGTTCCTATATTGTGATATGAAGTTGGCTAATGAAGGCTATGTTGCACAACTACAGAAAAGGAGAAAAATCAACAAACCATCAAGATGTTTTCCTTTTATCTTGGTACTTTACAAATTTTCCCAGCTTGAAATAAAAAAATCATTTAAATTCCTTTGGAGAAACATTATCATTTGGAAGAGAACTTTTGCTGTTCTTGCTTTTGCTTCTTAATTGGTGTCCATTTCTAGAACCTGGCTTTTGGGGTGGGTGGGGCTTGGTTTGTCATAAGTCATCTCAACTCTGGTTCTCAGAGTCCATTTTCAGCTGGACAACTCCATCTGGACATTAGCAACTCCAGCTTCTATCATGCAGTTAGTCATAACAAGTGTCTCTGTGCAGACTTTGGAGGGCACTGGGTTTTCCAACCACAACCTGAAAAGATGTCGTGGAGACAAGGTTCTGGGAAAAGTGAGTTAATACCCCTTCAGCCTTGGAAGAAGTAAGATGTAAACGGAACTAGGATTCAGAGCAAAATGAATCAAGTGTCTCCATCCAAGTCAATATTGGATATTTATCCACAACATGAAACCACCGTACAATTAGAAAACATTGGCAGACACTGGCAAGAGAAAGAGAGACCCAAGAGGGGCTCCTAGCCAACATTTTAGATGGCACAGGCAGAGCAGTGCAAGGACCCTTCTCTTTCCAATGCCTGACACTCAACAACACTCCAGGCTTGTTTTCATGAGCAAGGCATTTGCAAAAACAAAACTGAATCAGAGGCCTGGGTGTATCTTTTCCTGCAGCTGAAACCTGCTCATTAATCACAGACTAGCTCCACTAATGACTTTGCTAGCATATGGAGGCTGTTTTTAATACTGATTGACTTTCTCTCTTCCCTCTAAAGACTTGATTCCTAAAATTTTGTTACCGATTTGGTGTTTCAAAATTCTCTGGGGACTGAAAAGCCCAGCAGGTAAACCTCAGAGGCTAGAAAACTGTTACACTGAATTGCAAATAAATGGCTTAGGAAGTCCTTAAAACCCCAATGCTGGTGAGCAACTCCAATAGGAAAAATGAATGATCTCTCATCTCAGTTCACAGAGTTGGGAAAATCCAAATCATTTTGTGGGTAAAGCCAGCTGTTTTCTGAACTTGGAAAACTTGTTTTTGTCTTCATTCAACTTCCTGAACTTGATCTGGACCAAAAAAAAATCTAAGTGATTTTTTTTGTCTTTTTGTGCCTGAAACTAATACTATTTCTGAGAGAAGGCTATCTGTCATTTATATGCTAGTGAGAATTCAGTCCCCAGCCAATTAAATGCATTTGTCCAGATAAATATTTTTGAGTATTTTCTTTGTGCTATGCCCAAAGATGGGTATGCTGGATCCTCTGATCTCTAAGCATAGACAGCTGAGGAAACAGGTAATAAAGCAAGGTATAAGAGGAGACTGGTTGGGTCAAAAGAGTCAAAAGAAAGCATCTTGTAAGAGGGAGCCTTGAATAAAAGGTGGCATTTGAGTTGAGCTTCTGAAAGAGAGAGGATTTCTAATAGGTATGAGTGGGTGGGCCAGGAATTGGGATTTTCTTTCTTTTTTTTTGTGTTTTTGGGGTTGAATTCAGGATTTTGTGCATGCTAGGCAAGTGCTGTACTACTGAGTCCTATTCTAGCTCCAGAAATGGGCAGTTTTTTCCTTTAAAATATCTGTTATTTTATTCTCTTTAATTTTTTATTGCTTTGTAAAGATGATGTTTTACAGAAGAAATGGACATTTTCAAGAATAGAACAGCACACACAAGTTAACGTGGGAGAGTGTGGAAACTCAGTGTGGATATAGACAAGACAGAATGAAAGCTGTGGTAAGACACAAGGACTGGAAAGAAATATGTCAAATTATGGAGACTTAAATGCCATGATAAGATGGTAGAATTCAGGCCCTGGTAGCCTGAGGCCTCCACTCAAAGAAATGCAGTGATGATGTCATTGAAAGAGTGAGAGAGTCAGAAGGAGAGAACCAGCAATTCTAGAGTCAGGGTGTCAGTTAGGCAGGCAATGGACAATAAGTGAGAGAGTAAAATCTAGAGCATTTGGCACTTGTATCCAATCTGAGTGTAAATGGCGATGAAGGGAATGATAGGGCTAGCAGGTTGAAGAAAAATTTCAAAGCCTTTTCACCTAAAATTTACTTCTAAGGACTGAGAGCAGAAAAGGCCTTGCTAGGCAATGAGGGCAGAGGCCCCTCCCATAGAGGATCTACACCTCTCACCATGGCCTTGAGCAGTTAGTTGCACATGTGGGTCCCAGGGCGTCACATCACCATGGCATTGAGCAATTGTGCATGTGGCCTCCTGGGCATTAGGGCCTGGCCCATTGTCCCAGAAGACTTGCACATATATAGTGGATGGATGGAACCACAGATGTGTATACTGGAATGGCACCCAGTCAGAGGGGCTAAACAAGACATAAAGAGCTTGTTCAGGTTACTGGGAGCTTCTGATGGGTCTGGGGACTGCAGTGGCCCATGGGCTGGCTGGTGATCCTTATGGTCACTAGTTTTCTCCTAGAGACAACTATTAACCCTCACATAGTGCACCCCAGCTGACATCTTCTTTGGTGATATCAAAAGATAAGCAGGAACTCTGCTTATCTTCTTTGTCAATAAATCTTTGCCATTTTAACTTCTGCCTCTGTGTCCATGGACTCATGATTTGAGATCATTAGAGACAAAGGATCCCTTCCAGGTGTAAAAGATATTTCTGCCCAGTTAGAACGGCAAAAATCAAGAACTCTAACAACAACAGATGCTGGAGGGGATGTGGACAGAAAGGAACCTTACTTCATTGTTAGTGGGAATGTAAACTTGTTCAACCACTTTGGAAAGTAGTATGGAGGTTCCTCAAAAGACTTCACATAGATCTCCCCTATGACCCAGCAATCCCACTTTTGGGCATTTACCCAAATGTTTACAAACAAGACCACACTAAAGCTACCAGCACAACTATGTTTATTGCAGCATTATTTACCATAGCTAAGATATGGAACCAACCCAGATGCCCCTCAGTAGATGAATGGTATATATACACAATGGAATTCTATGCCTCCATCAGAAAGAATAGCATTCCCCCATTTGTTAGGAAATGGAAAGGCTTGGAAAAAATTATATTAAGTGAAGTAAGCCAGGCCCAAAGAAGCATAGGTCCCATGGTTTCCCTTATTTGCAATATCTAGTATATGTATGAGTCAAGCGGAAAAGGTCAGATAATGTGATGTCAGGAAAATGAACCCTTAGATATGTATTTTAATGTTTTTTTCTTTCATGCATGTTTTTCTAACGCATTTATAAGATTATCTCTTTGTTGCTTTGTATGTCCCTCCCCCACAGTATAACCCCTGCTTTCACTATATTTGATGTCAGTATAACTTGTGGAGGAGATGGGGAAAAACCAGTTGTTTAAGGATACAGGTGGACCTGTTGCAACAATGAGAAGTACAAGTTGTCATGTCCAAAACGAGCTTTACAACGTCGGTGTGGGGGGGAGGGGAGGAAGGAGAAGGATTGGGATTGGGGGGGAGGGGGGAGGCTGGGAAGGGATGTGAAGGGTAAACCAAAGGAGGAGGGTGCAATGCTTGGTAAGAAATGTACGCATTATCCTGCCCATGTAATTGTAACCCCTCTGTACAGTATGTTCACAAATAAAATAAAATAAAATAATTTAAAAAAGATATTTCTGGTATCAGTATGATAGTACAGGATTACCCACAGTTTAAAAAATTCCATGCATCCACTTCAGGTGAGATGGAAACAGGAAGATTTACCAGTAGTAAAATCTTAGTTTTAGCAATCTTTCTTTGTATTCCTTTCTTCTGACATTCTTCAGCCTTTACCCATAAGGTAAAATATTTTAGGAGTTTTTCATTTTATCTCATAAACGTGTAACAGAGCATTACTAATTATTACTGGTCTCCAAATAGTTAACTAGAAATTACATAACCAGCTAATTTTGTTTCATTGCCACCAGTATCCTGTATCTGTATGCAGAGAACATGGAAGAGCTCACCACACTAACCGGGAGCCCAGTGTCTAGCTTTTGCCTGTAGACGATGCTTCCAAAAAGGGTTGGCATCCTCCTTCATGATGAGCATTGCTATGTTGACTCTGGATCGCCAGATGTCGGGGCTGGGAGCTGGCCTTCTAGACTCAGCTGCCAGTAAAGGGAATAGAGTGGACCCTAGCAATTGAGGTCAGAAACAAGCAACCACGAAATCTAATTTTCCAAATGCTTCAGGACATGAAAAGGGTTTTGGTGTTGAGAGGACACTGGAATTCAGCCCTTTTCTACTGTAAAACAAACTACACAAATGCAGTCATTTATAAGTGAAGCCATCTAATCATGTTTAACTGGTGCAAAATCATGTTTAACTGTCACAAAAGCAGGCAGTTGGCTGTCAGGGAGGGAACATGGGCTTTAGAACTAGACAGCTTGGATTTGAATCCCAGAGTTGTTGTTTATTGCTTGTATGACTTTGGACAAGGTGGGAATGCTTCTGTGAACCTCTGACTTCTCATCAGCTAAAGATTAGCTAACTATAGCTGGTGAAGTTTCACCTATGGCTTGCTGTGGTAAACCTCCCTCCTGCACTCAGTCATCCATTAATTCATCATGTAAGGCTCTTCACTAGACACGTGAAATTTTAAGTGTGAGAACAAGTTTGTTCTCATGGTCTTAGTTTTAGCAAAAAGATGAATATTAAAAGAGGATGTAGCAGACTCTGGGGTGGTGTGTGTGTGTGTGTGTGTGTGTGTGTGTGTGTGTGTGTGTGTGTGTGTGTGTGTGTGTGTGTGTGTGTTGTGTGTGTGTGTGTGTCCATGTCTGTGTCTGTGCCTGTATGTATGCTTGTATATTGTTGTTGTTATTATTATGGGGGTGCTGGTACTGAAGCTTGAACTCAGGGCTGAATTCTGAATTTTTCCCCAGGCTTGTGCACTACCCCATGAGCCACAGTTCTATTTCTGCCTTTTCTTCTAGGTCATTGTAGATAAGAATCTCATGGACTTTTCTGCCAGGCTGGGTAGCTAAATCTTAGCTACTATAGGCTTGAGTCACTGGTGTTGAGCACTGCTAGTTTTTGATGGCCTTCTCTCTTCACCTCCTGTCTACTATGATGTAGCCACTTTTCTCCTTCACATGGTTCTTTTTTTTTTTTTTTTTTTTTTTTGGTCGGTAGTGGGACTTGAACTCTGGGCCTGGGCGCTGTCCCTCAGCTCTTCAGCTCAAGGCAAGCGCTCTACCACTTGAGCTACAGCGCCACTTCCGGTTTTCTTGTGGTTTATTGGAGATAGGAGTCTCACAGTCTCTCCTGCCCGGGCTGGCTTTGAACCGCGATCCTCAGATCTCCGCCTCCTGAGTAGCTAGGATTACAGGCGTGAGCCACCAGCGCCCGGCTCACATGGTTCTTATACTGCTGGTTTGCCTCACCACACAAGATGCCACGGAGAGAACTGAGCCAAAATAAAGCCTGGGGTTGGGGAGGTGTGTGTGTGCTTCCAATAAAACCCAAGAGCCTTATCAGGAAAGCCTGAGACTTGGTAGGTGAAGAAAAGCCTCTACTTGGGAATAGAAGTCCTGGTACCTGAGTTATCTACTAGGATGAAGAAGAAAGCATGCCTTCTAGGGAATTGTCTAGGAAGGTTCCTGATATATATTACAGGAAAACTTTGTCTCCTGTCTCATGGACCTGAATGAACTCTCTCATCGGCCCACTGACCCCTAGCTGGGAGTGAGGCTAATTCTAAGTATCCAGTCAGTCTTGCTAAACATTGGGAGCCTATGCTAGAAGACAATAAATTTGAGAGATGATTAAGAGTTTCTAGGCAAGTAGAACTTCATCCTTGAATTTGATAATAATAAAATATAAAACAAAGTAATTTTCAACCTATACTAGTACAGTAAAGAGAATGCTATAAAGAGACGCATTATATGCTATTCTATAAATAATGAACTGAACTGGCAATTTTTAAAATTCAGAAAATAGAGTTGTATCCACTTAATACTCTTAGAAACCCATGGTCACTTTTTCAGCAGCCACTAGGTCTGTTTGCTAAAACTTCCGTACTTTCAGGTTCCTATAGCTCTGCTTGCCACTGCCAGGATGGCCCTTTGCCTCTTTCTCCTCCTCCATCTAGAAAATTCCTATTAGACACAGTTCATTAATGTCCCCTAACCCTCACCGGTCAGGGGAGGCCACTGTTTGCTCTCTTGTTGCTGTCTTGAACCCTGACATTCTTCCCTCCTAGAGATTTCCACTGGCCCTACACTGAGATGGTTCATGATCTGCTTTATGTCCAGATGGAGAGGCCTCAAAAGCAGAGCCTGCCAAATTTCTTCTTTCCCTGTATACTTGGATGGCTGGCTTGGGATGTGCACAGGGCGCTTATACTGCTAAGGACTTTTGGCCAGCTAAATTCTAGAGCTAACAGAGATCCCTTATGTGGTCAGAGGATGCTTCCAGGAAGAAGATGGGAGAATATCTTCTGTATTCAGCTGTAAGATGCATAGGACACTGAACACATGGATATTCCAGATCCCTCAAAGTTTATATAGGGCTCACTCCCTACTTAAAAGGGTTTGTTGTTTCTGTAAGCAGAATGGTTGCATCTCCTATGGGCTGGGACCAAGGTTTCCATGGATTTTCTGATCATGTATGTATGTAGGATGATATATGTATGTCACAAGTATGTCCAAGTGCCTGTTCATTCAATAAAGGCTATGTCAAACCGGCTGAAGTCTAATTCAACACTTTACAAACCACGAGAAGGATGCTGGATTTATCACAGTGAGCTCCACTGGAGAGACATATCCTTAAGCCTCTATCTTAGCTCTACTCAGATGTCTGCTTCCAGTGAAGCCAAGCCTTTTGGAATAGGATGGGTGTGTTTTTCTCACTTCCTAACCTCTTTCACTGTATCTGTGGTTTGCTTCTGTCTCAGAGGGTCTTTCTCTGGGTTCAAAAGTAGGGGACTGTGTGGCTCTGTAGAAGTCCTGAAGGAAATTTGTGTGACCATATTTGTTATCCTCAGACAGAAGCTATCAAATACCAATGCAGTCTATGATAGGAAGAGGAAAAGTAGTTTCTTTGGTAGAACTTTAAGTCTGAAAAATGTGGCTTGAGCCAGGCATCAGTGGCCCACACTTACAATCCTCTCTGATTTTCAGGTCAGGGCAGAAAAGATTTTGAGACTTCATCTCCAAATGAAGCAAAAAGTCAGACTGCAGATGTGCCCTCAAGTGGTAAAGTGCCAGCTGAGCAAGAGCAAGATCTTGATTTCAAAACCTTGTACCAGTAACCCCCCTATATGTATGTTTATGCATGTACATATGTATATGCATCTATGCATCTATACACAGATACATATATGTATACACATATACAAATCTATGTACATATATGTACATGTATAGCTTATGTCAAACGAGGATCATAACCCCAAACACCTATAGTTTTTAGAATGACACCCATGTTTTCAGTGTCCTGTGCACAGAATATATTCCCCTATCTTCTTCTTGGAGGCATCCTCTGACCAAATAAGGGATCACTGTTAACTCTCTAATTGAGCAAGCCAGAAGTTTCTGGGCAGTGTAAGCACCCTGCTTAAGCCACATCTCAATCAGTAAGGTGGTCATTAATGGGGACACACTTAGCTTACTCCCTGTCCAGCAGATGTTTGGCAGGGTCCTCATTATGAGTTTCTGACAGTCTACACACAATGTGACTGAAGCCCAGGTAGTCATAATGCTAACCTGCTAATTATTGATTTTGTTTTCCTCCCTGTCTCTCTTCTCTCCTACCCATAATTCTTCATGGGGTCACTTCCTCGAATAAGTCCCTCAATCCAAGACTTTTTCCCAAGGTATGCTTTGGAGAGAAACCCAAGACAAAGGACTTATTATATACTCAAAACACTACTAGAAGAAACACAAAGCGTCTTTAAATGTTCATAGACACCATACAACATAAAGAGACAAAAAGTTGCAAGGTTGTAAGTCCCTCTTAACCCATCAGACCCTTCAGACTGAGTTAGTTTCTTCAGAAGTACTTACTGCTTTTTAAATTCTTGGTTTTCCGGATGTGGAATATTAACACTCATCTAATAAACTGAACTACTTGTTATTTATTAGAGAACAGGAGGAACTGGCCCCGTATGTTTGATGGCAATCTGACAAAGCTCAGTTAAGAGCTCACACCTATGAATTCAGTGCAGCTTGCCAGAAAGTGGGCATTCAGGTTTCTAGCCAAATACAGTACACTGAAACACTAAGATGTACGACCTGAATCTCAACCTGCTGGAATGCAGACTTCTCAAAGTTCCCAGATTTGAAGACAGGTTAGACATTTTTCTAGTGGAGTTCTTGGGCTCAAAGTTATTTTTTTGTGAAGCAGTTCTGTAAAATTTATGATGCAAGTATACAACATGCCTTTTTCTTGCAATTCATCCTACTCACAAGGATCCATTTAGTAAGCTGGGCAAAGGGCAGAGGAAGGCGGTTCTGGGGACAGTCCTGTCATTTGCTATGGTGGTTACATGAGTCATGGAGAGAGGACCTACTCTATGTCTCCTTAGCCTGGCTGGAGAAAAGTACACTTTTATAAATAGACTTTCCCTACCAACAGAAGAGATTAAAAATAAGATCTTCAAATAAAAGTCATATAAAGTTTACTCATTGAAAATATCTCAACTTGGGTTCATCTTTAAGTCTCCAATTACATAATCCAACCCCTGGCTTTATGGATGGAGAAAGACCCAGAAAAAGGAATGGATTTATCCAAGACAATCCAATCACTCAGACTACATTATGTTCCCTTTCTTCTGGGATTGTACTGGCTCTATCACTCAAACCATACAGTTCTTTTTGCCAGGATAACCTGAATTATAAGTCTCCTATTTACACTGCTCATATAAATAGGTGGCATAGACACGGCCTACCATTTTAACTTTTATTGATTAAGATGGAATTAGTGAACTTTATGCTTGGGCTGGACTTGAACATGCATCTTCTCAATTTTAGCTTCTTGGATAGCTAGGATTAGAGATGTAAGCCACCATGCCTAGCTGAGGAAGTAAATTTCTTTTTAAGAGGCTTGCATATTTTATGGATCAATATGGACACAAGCTAGCAGCATCTCAAGAGACACTTTCCTGACCAAGAGATAGATTTTTAACATAGACATTTTTGACTTTTTAAACAGGTCCTCAATTTTACTTTGCTTAGCAGGGAGGTTATCAACCCTGATTTCTACTTGTTCAAGATGCCTTGATTGCTAGTGTTAACTTTGAACAATTTTGAAGCTTAGTCATTTTTTAGAGGTAACCTTCCTAAAACCAGAAAGTGTATTCCATAAATTTACTAAACTGGGGACACATGAACTGTAATACATCAGACAACACAGAAAACCAATGAAGGAGGAAAGATGGTACATTCCACTTCTGTCCCCTGGATCTTCCCTTTGTTTCTTATTTATGTAAAGAAAACAAATGTAAGTAGAAGTGCATGTATTTCCTACTATTGATCACTAATTACCCTAAATTGTGTGCTTTGTTCTACTGAAACATGGAAAGGTTGGTTAGCAGCTGAATGGAGATGGAGACCACATTTTGGGAGAACCAGAAGTACATGAGGCATCTGGGATGGAGGAAAGTTGTAGCTTATTCACACAAGGACTATTGAGGTCATTTCAGTGATATAGTGAGATTTATTGTTTTTGACAATCAGGCTGATCTGGTCTTATATCCTAGGGGAGCAGATTTTATAACATTTCCCTTTATCAGTGCTGTTGGAGAAAAGATTTCCCTCTCAACTTTTGTCCTTTTCATGCTAAAAAAAAATGAAATCTGAACTGTAAAAGCTAGGGCTGGAGAGTGAAAGATTTATTGATCCTTAATGTGTGGCTTCTGTTTGTTAAATGATTCCATTATGAAATTCCAAAGCATGCTACAATTTTCATCACAATATTTAGAAAGTTCAGCATGTGTAATACTTTATTCATAGTAATAATGACTGTTGCTTTGTAGCCATAGAAACGACTTTCAAATACTGAGAAATGAGGATTGAGAATTTACTTGGAAACAGTCACAGAAGTAATGGGAACATGAACGTTATTAAACTTTAGATGGAAAAAGGCTTTTCTTCCCCTATCAATCTCAGATCAGTAGAGGTCAGAATTCACCATCTGAACTTAGTTTGCTTGTTTTTTTCTCTCTCTCTCATTTTTTAGTTTTCAAAAAAAGATATCCTCATTTAAAAAATGTGTGGGTCATCAGAACCCACTCAATAAAATTTGCTTCATTGATTCTAGAAAATGACATATTAAGAGCTGGAGTGACATTGTTATACATATCTCCTGGTTTTCTATGAGTATTTTTTTTAACAAATAAAAGTTCCACAGAAGGACTGGACAACCTTGAGACTACCCTCCTTTAGAAGTGGTTTGCCTTGCTGGTATTCCAAGAGTGTTTTATAAAGTTGTCAACTCTGAGCCCTGATTGTAGCAAAGACGAAATGACAGATACTAGAATTCCTTTCTCGGTAAATCATACTTCACCATGGACATATCTGGGTTCATTAAGGGAGTCAAAGGCAGCCGTTGAAGGGTGTTCATGGGTTTTTTTTATGGGCTTCTTGATGAACTGGGGCTGAAGGGTTAAAGACTTAGCAAGCAAGCTAAGTTGCTGCTGCAAGATTCTGAGCTGAACCATTCCACTTCATCGTCTTAGCCACTCAAAGGAATATCAAAGAGTTAATAATAATTTATAGGCCCTGCCCTATTTTCATATGTTAGCCCTAGTTTGTGACCTCAGAAAGGGCACTGGGGTGAGATACAATATTATTTCAAGATTAGCCCTCAAGTTCGGGTCTAATTTACAAGCTGCTTAAAATTGGAACACAACACTGCATATTCCCTTCCTGTGGTATAAAGAGCCTCCTTCACCACCCAAGTCATCAGAGAGATGTTCTGAGAGAAAGTGGCTTTGGTCAGAAGAAGCCTACAGAGTCCATGTTTAAAGATGTATTTGAGTTCTGGAGCAAACAAATTCTCATAATCAACTGCACTGAGTAGATACATGGTGACATACTCTCCAGCAAGGACAGGGAGATGATTAGAAGGCTGAGAAAGAATGGTTGTGCCACTTAGAAAGTTGGCACTCAAATGAATGGTACTTGAACATTTCGGAGAGCCACATATGTCCCAATGCAGCAGCTGGCCTGAGCGGAGGCCACCTATCTAGCTGCTGGTAGCCACACTAAAGTGCTTTGAGCTCAGTGTGCTTATTGCTTTACCCCTATACCAAGCAGCCTCCATTTTTCTAAACAAGAGGGGAATGTCAGGAGATTAAACATTTGGCCTCTTGAAGTACAAACTCAACTTCAACATCAAGCTTTGCACCAGAGTCAACTTTAACACAATGGGACAAAGGGTAGTTTTGTCCTTGTCAGAGCTACTCCAGGACTAAAGCATGATGGAGGAAAAAGTTTGTCACTCAGGTCCTCTGCTGCTTGTCCTTCCCTTTTTGTTCTTCAGAAAGAGATCATCAGGCCAGGAACCAGTGGCTCACACCTGTAACCCTAGCTACTCAGGAGGCTAAGATCTGAGGATCCTGGTTTGAAGCCAGCCTGGGCAGGAAAGATCATGAGACTCTTATCTCTGATAAGACTCCTCAGAAAAAGCTAGAAGTAGTGCTGTGGCTCTAAGCAGTAGAGTGCTAGCCCTAAGCAAAAAAAAAAAAACTTAGGGAGAGTGCCCAGGCCCTGAGTTCAAGCCCCAAGACCAGTACAGGGAGAAAGGAGGAGGCAGGGAGGGGAAGAAGGAGAAAAGGAGACAGGGGGAGAGAAGAAGAAAGTGAGAGAGAGGGGGGGGGGGGAGAGATCATCAGGAGGATGGCTACCTGCTAGGAGCCTGCCTCCAGCCTGGCTGTTGACTGAGAGATGTAGCATCATTCAAGACTTGGTACTAGTCTGTGTGAGTGCTGCTTCACTCAGCCTTGATAATATAGTGCTACTAGGAAATGACCGACATTAGCCAAATTTACAGTTGAGGAAATTGAGGCTTAGAAAAGTAAAGATGTCCATCTGCCAAGACCACATAGCCAGTGAGCCACTGATGAGAACTGAGGACTGGTGGATTTTTTTACAACCAGTCAGAGCTTCTCTTAGGATATGCAATGTATAGATTTGTTTGTGTTCTAGAGTTCCCTCTTTTTCACTGTGTGTGTGAATTCAGGACCTGGGTACTGCCCCTGAGACTTTTTGCACAGGCCTAGCACTCTGCAACTTGAGCCATTTCCAGCCTTTGGATGATTAATTGGAGATAAGAATTTCATGGATTTTCTTGATCAGGCTGGCTTCAAACCATTATCCTCAGATCTCAGCCTGTTGAGTAGATAGGATTATAAGCATGAGCCACTGGTGCCTAGCTTCTCTCCACTTTTCATAGCTTCTACATTCTAGTTACTGTGTTTTGGTGAACAGCTTGGACCATGGACTAAGAAAGCACTAGTTCATTTTATTTTTTGCCATTCTGGGGATTGAATCCAGGGCCATATGTATTCTAGGAAGTGCTTTACCACTTGAGCTCCACTCCCAAATCTTTGATTTTTATTTTGTTTTGCTTTATTTTATTTTGTGGCCACCTTTACCAGTTGGTCTTGAACTTGTGGTCTTCTTACTCTGCATCTTGAATAGCTAGAATTACAAGTATGTACCACCATGCCTAGCTAGATGACACAATTTTAGACTGTCAATTCAGCCCTTTTGAAAACCGGCAAATTATTATTATTTTTTTCTGGCAAATTATTTGACCTCTTCGTCCTTTGTTGCTATATATATATAAAATTGGGGACTCACTAGTACCTGTTCCCAGGGTTGTTGGAAGTTTGTGATGTGAGTTCAATCATATAATAAGCTAAAGGCAATGCTCAGGCATGTAGTATAAGTCTAGTAAATGGGAAGTTACTAATTCTGTAACTTTATTGTTAACATTGAACTGCTCCAGATCAGACAGTAGGCCGTGATAATTGAAATTTCTCTGGACTTGTCTAAACTGTTCTAACTCAATACAGTAGGTCGCATACCTGGAAACCAATCTAAAACACACAGCACAATTAAAGTCCCAGCTTCAATCCCTTCTGCCAGTATCCCATTGGCCAAATCAAAGTCATGTGACCAATCAACTTTCAAGGAGAGGAGAACATGCTTCCTCACCAAATCACATGGCAGAGAGAGACGAGACAGACAGACAGACAGAGAGAGAGAGCATGGGCGAGCGAGCTGATTATATCTTATTAGTCACCTAGTTAGGGGTGACTATTCCAATGGGAAATACTAAGTTCTGGGCAATTCTTAGGCACTGGGCCAGCCCTTGAAATCAAATTTTCTTACTTTCCAGATGTTAGGGCAAATTGTATGTGTAGAGAAACTACATGTAAAAGCTTTGATATCTCTATAACATAATGGTTATAATTCTTGGTTACTATGTCCTGGCCTCATGTCAGCTCATGACTTGTCTCCTTTAATCCTCTCTCAGTTGGCCTAACTGCTACATTCAAGCCTATTGTACAGATGCAGCACTGAGGCTTGCATGAAATGAGCTGAGGAAAACATGTTTGCTCACATGGGGACTTCCTTCCATTTAAGATCCTGTGATGATAGAGAAGGTTTATTTTGAGGCGCTTTGGCCTCCTTGGAAGAAAGTTCCTGCATAAATTTAAAGTTGTTATAGTGAGATGGTATCCTAGAAACGTATGTGTGAGTAATAAAAATGTCAGCACCTGCAGCAAGGAACCATCGAATGAAAGGAAAGGAAAATACCATACATCAAAGACAGTTAGAGGTTGATTTCTATTTTAAGCCCCCTGGGGTAGGACCACACCTAGTACATTGTCACATCCAATAAATGTTGAGAAGCAACTGTCTAGCACATGACACACAGTTGTGGTGATACCCCAGGCTGGCTCTATTGAAGAAGCAAAATAGGGCTCAGCCACAACAGAAATCCACTGTGCTTTTGTACTGTTTCCTAAGTACATTTCCATTAGCATGAAGCAGATCTAGGGAGCCTGGGACAAGGGCAGCTTTCTTGAGAAGACAGAAGAGGCTATGGAGATCAGCTATTGTGGGTGAAGATGCTCACTTTGTTCAGATGGAAGGGAATCCACCTGTAAGGACTGACTTTTCAGGCAGGGAATTAGCTTGTGCACAAGTTGATTGGACCCATTTCTTAGCTGATTTTAGTCCTTGTGGTCAGTGCTATTAGTCCCCCTGTTCAACACCTGGAGCTGATTACCTGATATTTCCTTTAGTCACTGAAGCATACTTCATTTGCACAAGTTAGGGCTACAGGCAGGAATCAGAGGGTGCTGAAAACCTGCAGGAGTAACTCAACCAATATCACATGGAAAGTGCCAGATGAAAGCTCCAACTTTTTGGCCTCTCACTGGGTCAACTGGAAACAACTTCTATGACTCCTCCCAGAGGGTCGTAAAGGGAATGACCTCTAGACGTTCACAGATGGTAACCTGTTTCATCTCCCATCTGCCTCTGTCCCTTTCCTGTCTCACTTCTTTAGTCCTGGTCCACCCAGGACTTGGGATAATCTCTCTCCAGATTCTCTTGCTTTAGCTTCTGTCTTCTGTGGAGGAATGTAACCCAAGGCCAGTCTTTAAATCCAGCATCACCATTTCTGCCCAAGCTTTGTGGTAAGGGTCACAAGCCAGTGAAGTCATTCAACACTTCTCTGGTTACCAGTGACACGAGAGGTGGAGAAGACTAATGCTCTGAGCAGAACAAAGCAGGTCTGCATGGTGAGGTGCAGGCTGCCATTGAGGAGTGATGAAAACCCACAGGAGTAACTCACAACCAGGTGAGCAGGTGGGGAGGAGGGCAAGGGTCAATCAGGAGGCACAGAGATCCTCAGAGCTTTAAGAGAAAGGGTGGTCAACACATGGAAATGGGTACTATGACACTTAGATTTATTTTCAGGCCAACCATGCGCTATGAGCCCAAAGTTCTCCTAAACAATTCCTAAGCAAAGCTTCCAGAAGTTGAGAGGATCTGGTGACCATATTTTCAGGATCAAAAATTAGGAACTGGTCTTCCCAAGAAGTTTTGTTTCTGATTTGTGAAGGCATTAGAGAGAATATTGGGAATTGATCCTACTCCAAAAATCTTGAGATTTGTGGTCAGCAGGTCAACTGATTTAATGCTTTCTCAAGAGGTATATACATTATCATGGGGTTGGGGATGCAGGAAAGATCAAAGATAGAAATCAGAAATATTTGGAATCATTGAGATTTTTACACCAAAACTTACAGCAGTGAGTTATACTTTTTTAAACTTTACTTTTGCCACAAAGTAGCAATTAGGTGCCTATAAACAGGTAAGTGTTGACATCATATACATTTATAGCATGCACTCACAAAACCTAGATATTTTATTTTTAAGGTGTGAGAATCAGAGTTCCTGTGTAATTGGAAAGGTGAGGCTATGAATGATTTATTTATCAATTTAACTCATGTTTATTTATCCTATGGGCAGGCATAATGCAGGCCTTAGAGATTATACTAAATCAAGCAGACAACATTCTTCACCTCATTAGGTTTATAATGAGGGAGCTAGGCATCATAAACAAATAAAAATATGAGTACAATTTGCAAAGGAATCAAAGAGGGTACAATGAAAATACCTAGAGCGTTTTTTAAAATTTTCTGGAGAGTTAGAGATGCCTTTTGCTTATTAAAGATGAAACTAAATTAATAGGGGGATGCATGCTTAAATCCTATTTCTTAATCTTCACAACAAGAGGGCACAGATAAACCATCAAAATGGTTAATTCCTTTCCCTCCATTCCTAGTTTTTGAGCTTCCAATAAGGAGAGCATTTATTAGGATATTGGGGAAAGCACCTAGCAGATGCTAACACACTCAGATCACTAGTAACTACCATAAAGGGCTGTAGTCTGTTTGGGTACCATAAACAGTGAGAACATGGAGGGGAAACACAGGACTCTTGTTTCCAGGGAACCTGGTACAGTATCAGTAGTTGACTGGCAATCCAATTGACAAGGTCATGCCTTTCCCAGGTTGATCCCAGCCAATGGCTGAGCTACCATGGCTGCTTTTTTTTTTTTCTTAAAATATTTTTATTGTGAAAATACCATACAGAGGGGTTATAATTACATGAGCAAGGTAATGAGTACATTTCTTATCAAGCATTGTTGCCTCCTCATTTGTTTCCCCTTTCCATCCCTTCCCACCTCCACCCTCAACCCCCATCCCCATGTCAAAGTTGTAAATTTCATTTTTGACATAAAGTCTTGTACATCTCATTGTTGCAATGAGTCCACCTGTATCCCTATTTAAACAATTTGTTTTTTCCCTTCCCCTCCACAAATTATACCAACATCAAATACAGTGAAAACAGGGGTTATACCGTTGGGGAAGGGCAAACAAAGCCAAAAAGAAATTATCTTATAAATATGTTAGAAACAATTGCAAGAAAGAAAAATCATTTGCGTCCTTATCTTGGGTTCATTTCACCTAACATCAACTTATCTGACCGTTTCTGCTTGTCTCAGACATATACTAGTTATTGCAAATAAGGGAAACCATGGGACGTATGTTTCTTTGGGCCTGGCTTACTTCACTTCATATAATTGTTTCCAAGTCTTTCCATTTCCTAACAAATGGGGGAATGCCATTCTTTCTGATGGAGGCATAGAATTCCATTGTGTATATATACCACATTTTCTTGATCCATTCATCTACTGAGGGGCATCTGGGTTGGTTCCATATATTAGCTATGGTAAATAATGCTGCGATAAACACAGTTGTGCTGGTAGCTTTAGTATGGTCTTGTTTGTGATCATTTGGGTAAATGCCCAAAAGTGGGAGTGCTGGGTCATAGTGTAGCTCTTTGTGGAGTCTTTTGAGGAACCTCCATACTACTTTACAAAGTGGTTGAACAAGTTTACACTCCCACCAACAATGCAGTAGGGTTCCCTTCTGTCCACATCCCCTCCACCATGGCTGCTTTTTTTGAACAATGTGCAACTCCCGGCCTTTGCTCAGGAATTCCTTGTGGCAGTAGATGAGACTTTCTCAGAACTGTGATCTGAAGTTCTTCCTGCCTAAGCCCCTCTTTCCCTCTTGCTGAATTGTTTAAATCTCTTCCCAACTTCTCTTACTGTCCTCCCTTCTTAACCTCACAGGCAATTCTCCCATTCATCTCTTGCATGTTTAATCTAGTATTCTATTTTTCAGAAGGCCCAGACCTCCAGGACAGAAGACAGAATCCATTACAACAAGTCCATCTTGGTAGCCGCCAGGAGCACCTTTGTTTCTCAAGATCTCAAAATCACCTTATTACACAAGGTCTCATCTCCTATGTGGCTCCGGGGACACAAATGGAATAGCCTACTAATAGCCAGACCCCACTGGAGAATCATTAGAGTACTCTGCTTATTAGAATCCTGAGATCACTTCTCTTAGATAGTTGCCAGTTTACTGATGATCAAACAAAAAATTTAACTTTACAGTTACTACATTGCATCTTATAGTCTTTCTCTTTATACACTGAAGAAATGCCGACCTAGTCATTTTTTTCCCCTTTGGTCGGGAGGCTTGAACTTTGGTCCTAGGCATGGTCCCTTAGCTCTTCAGCTCAAGCCTAGTGCTCTACCACTTGAGCCACAGCGCCACTTCTGGCTTTTTCTGCTTATGTGATGCTGAGGAATCGAACCCAGGGCCTCATGCATGTGAGGCAAGCACTCTACTGTTGAGCCACCTTCTCAGTCCCCAACATAGTCATTAAAAAAAATAACTCAATGCACCTATTTATTTTTATTTTATTATTATTAT
This sequence comes from Dipodomys merriami, assembly GCF_024711535.1. Lineage (NCBI taxonomy): Eukaryota > Metazoa > Chordata > Mammalia > Rodentia > Heteromyidae > Dipodomys > Dipodomys merriami. Next base: position 52,652,264 of record NW_027206290.1, on the reverse strand, counting down.
TATAAAGGTGATGTACAGAGGGGTTACAAATTACATAAGTCAGGCAAAGATTTTTTTTTGGACAATGTCACATCTCTCCTCCCTCCCTCCTCCCAGTTTATTCCTCCTATCCTCACCCACAACCTAGTCATTTCTATTCACTGCTGAGAGGGTTGAAGATGGAACAGGGCTGAGTAGCTGCCAACTCAGCTTCTGGCTCCTCAAAGGACACATGAATTGTATAGGACACACATTTGTATAGGAGTTATAGATGATTGCATAAGTTCTGATATTCTGGTCCTTGGTAAATCTTGTGTCCATATTTACAATCTGAACTTATTTCTACAGTCAACAAGGGCCTTTAAACTCTTTTGGGGAGGCATTAAACTACCAACACTAAACCAAACAGTGACTCTATGCAGCTCTCGAAAGAACATTGGTTTTCTCTCAAACCATGGTCTGTGGTTTTCATTTTAGCAACTCATATAATTTACTCATTTTACTCATTCTGGTTGGTGTCTGGTGTTATCACATGTTTTTATAAAAGCACTTGGTATCTAATAATATTAAGGATTTTTCATATTTGGGTCTTCATTTGTCAGAGTTTGAATCTCTTGATCATTTTCTGTGTTGTCGTGGTATTGGAGATTGAACACAAAGCGTCTTTTTTCTTATTGTGAAAATACCATACAGAGAGGTTACAATTACATGAGCAAGGTAATGAGTACATTTCTTTTTTTTTAATTGTGAGAATACCATACAGAGGAGTTACAATTACATGGGCAAGATAATGAATACATTTCTTATCAAGCATTGCTGCCTCCTCCTTTGTTTCCCCTTCCCATCTCCCCCCCCCCCCACTTTAGTTTTTTTTAATGTCTCCAACTTTGCTGAGGCTGGCCTCAAACTCATATCCTACTACGTTGTCCAATTGAGTAGCTAGAATTTCTTTATTGATTTGTAGGCATTCTTTATATATCTTGGCAAATTCCTTGTTAGTTCATTGCACTGTGATAACTTTACCCACTTTGTGGCTTGCCTTTTTATTCTTAAATGATACTTTAAAATAAATAGAGGTTTTTAGTACAGTTGATTTATACAATTTTCCCTTTATGCTTAATCTTTATCATATGCTGAAAAATTCTTTATCGAGGGTCTGGGAAGGTGGCTCAGTGGTAGAGTGCTTGCCTTGCATGTATGAGGCCCTGGGTTCGATTCCTCAGCACCACATAAGCAGAAAAAGCTGAAATGGTGCTGTGGCTCAAGTGGTAGAGCTCTAGGCTTGAGCTGAAGAGCTAAGGGACAATGCCCCAGCCCAGAGTTCAGGCCACATGACTGGCCAAAAAAACCCACAAAACAACAAAAACAAAAATTCTTTATCTACCTAAAAGTCATGTAGTTTCTTACATCTTTGTTTTTTGTGCCTGTCTCTCTCTGTCTCTCTTTTACACACATACAGTAAAATTTTTTACATAACCTAAGGTTGACATAGGTTTATAGTCCAGATCCTTATAAGGCTTCTATGAGGAAAATACTTCCCCACTTTCTAGCTGAGAAAAGGGTAAACAAAGGAGGAGGCTGCAATGCTTGATAAGAAATGTACGCATTATCCTGCCCATGTAATTGTAACCCCTCTGTACAGTATGTTCACAAAAAATAAAAATAAAAATTAAAAAAAAAAGAAAACTGAGGTAAGCGGAGGTTATGTAATGTGTCCAGGCTAATAGGTGGGAGGCAGCGACAATTCCAGTCTGGCTGCTGAGATCCTGCGTCTGGCTTCTATTTGAGTCATGGCCTTCCAAAGCCTGTTTGTGCTTTGGTTCTTCATTGGTAAAAGGAGAACAATCACATTCACCACATGAGTTTATTATGAGGACTAAGGGGGTCATTCAAAGTGTCTAGCATATTTCCTAGTGGATACTCAAATTTTATTTTTCCATTTCTGTATCTGAAAATAATCGCTTTGTAAAATGAAAGCTGCAAGAAGCCAAAAGCAGATGTATTATGTATGTTTTCTTTGTATTTAGAACAAAATATAGTTGAGTTTCTGTACTCATTGGACTCTCTTTGAGAAACCTCAGAGAGATCATTCCATTATCAGAAAAGCAATCCGTGACTTAACTACAATGATTGCAGTAAAGGCTTGGTGACCCATAGCAATATTAGTGCACAAAACAATAGTGAGCTTCCTCTGAGTGGTTGAAGCAAATCTGAACACATAAAGCATGTCAAAACTTGAATTTCTGGCAAGCAGACTCTTGCCATCTCCCCTCTGGTCTTAAAACTTCAGCAGATGATCCGAGGGCATTATCAGAAATTGATGATTAGATAATATGCCTGGGAGTTTGAAAGAGCAAGAGGTCTCAAGTAGTTCCAAAGTTCAAGGAAAAAATTCCACATAGCTTTTAGTCACAGTGGAGACAATTGGGAAGAGGCTTTTCTTGTTTTCTGAAAAAACTACTTCATATGCATCTAAGTCAATTAAACCTTTTCTCTCTCTTACAGCTATTTTTTACTAAACAAAAAGAAAAATGAAAAAAAGGAGGATTGTTGCAATATATTAAGAAGTCATTGAGATAATAGCAATAATTCTTCTGATGTCAAGGAAGGAGGGAAAGGAAGAAAAAGGAGGAAGGAATGGAGGAGAGAAAGAAGAAAAAAACACAACAGAGAGAATTCTAGGCATTTAAAGTCAGAGACTCCAATGAGTTGAATTTCTGGTTCCATCGCTTTGGAGAGTTTAATGGTCTTAGAGAGCGTCTCCCATTTCTGTGCTCAGATGGTTCTATTCACCAAGTGAATACTGCTAGTTCATTTGGTGCTGGTGAAGATTCAATCATGTATGAGTCAGAGCTTTCCTATTGTTCCTGTATCCTTTCCTCTTCCTTTTTAAAAAAATGTACATTATTTACATGATAACTTCTCTTTTTTTATTGTGAAAATGCTGTACACAGGGGTTACAATTACATGAGCAAGGTAATGAGTACATTTCTTATCAAGCATTGTTGCCTCCTCCTTTGTTTCCCCTGCCCATCCCTTCCCATCTCCCCCTCACTCCCTGCCATGTTCCATCCCCCCCCACCCCGCCCCCCCACCAAAGTTTTAAAGTTCATTTTTCAACATAACAACTTGTACATCTCATTGTTGCAATGGGTCCACCTGTGTCCCTAGTTAAAAAATTTGTTTTTTCCCTTCCCCTCCACAAATTATACCAACATCAAATACACTGAAAACAGGGGTTATGCTGTGGGGGAAGGACATACAAAGCAACAAAGAAATCATCTTATAAATATGTTAGAAAAATCACGAGAAAGAAAAAAACATTTGAATCCTGACAATAGCTCGAGGAAAGCATATCCATGGGGTAGAGACTCTGGCACTCCTTTTCATAAAGATAAGTGTACTCTACATGTAAACATTTTCATTTTTTGGCACTTGGGTTGAAAGATTGCATTCTAATTTCCCACAGTAGAGTGGCACTAGGTGGATCACTCAACTAGTCACAGGCGTTCACTCTGCAGAATGATGGTGTGCTTTCCCACACTTCCCACTTCCCGTGTGAGTTGGAGGTGAATTGTAGACTCATCAGGAGTGCTTTTCACATCAGAGTCAACATGCAGAATTAGGGTTCTGTGTCTTTTTCTCATCCTCCAGGATCTAATAAGAAGGACTGAATTCTTCTTAGGAAGAACAGAGATGCTGGTGAGATTTTCTTACCGCAAAAACCTCAAGAGAATTGTTTTATTTTATTTTTTTTTACTTCATGTTTGCCAAGTCATTGCATGCGTATTATAACTGACAGATCTTCCAAAATAGACAGTTGTACTCAGCTGAGAGTATTTTGTATGTGCATATAAAAACAACTAAGGAAAAGAACAATTGAAATAAAATGACAGTAAAAAATGGGGTCAGTTTTCTTGAAAGGAATCCTGCAAGTAGACTGAAGAAAAGCAGTTAACTCATTCTGCTACTTTGTCCATGCAAGGACGGAAATTTCCCACTTGGAGCATGCATAAAACCAAAAAACAAAGAAGATAAAAAACAAAGAAGCATATTAAAAAAATCCCCACATCACCACTCAGCTAGTCATGTGTCAGCTCTGTGGAGTGTTAATATACAGTAACAGCAATACTTACTTGGAAGAATGGATAGTTTGGCCAAATGAACTGAATTCTACTTGCAAAGACAGTGTCAGGGAGGTTTTCAGAAAAATTGCTGTTTTATGCTATGATTTTCACTAAGACACCTATAAGCAGTTATTCTGGCCATGTAGTATACTCATGGAAATGTTCTGCTAAAGATCCATGTTCCAGAAAAGACTTGCTGCTGGGTGTAGAGGTGTAGCCAGCAGGCAGCTTCCTGGTATTAGTTTCTTAAGGGTTGACGTTAGCTGAAGAAAGCCACCCAATCAGGCCATGTCCTTCCCGAGACATGAAAGTAAAACACAGAACAAAATGTGCCACTTCCTTCCTGATGCATAAGGACCTATGCATGACACAATACTTGCTATCAAAGTCTTTGCCATCATAGCACTCTTCCACTAGTTTCTTCACTTCACTCTTCAACTAGTTTCTCTGTCCAATCCTGTTTTCTCTGTTTTCTTTTCATGATTTTTTTTTGTGTGTGTATGTGCTGATACTGAGCTTGAACTCAGGGCCTGAGCAAATTGTCCTTTCCTTTTTATGCTCAAGGCTGGTATTCTATCACTTAAGCCACAGCTCCATGTCTCACAGACTTTCCTGCCTCAGTTGACTTTGAATCTTGATCCTCAGATCTCAGTCTTCCTGAATAGCTAGGATTACAGGCTTGAGCCACTACCAATGCCCAGCTATTTCATCAGTTTTGTTCCCTACAGCAAAACTGTTTTAGGGCTTATTTTCAGAAACCCATCTTCCCTTTCATGTTCTTCTAGACTGGAGGAGGAATAATTCCAATTTTTATAGAACCTTGATTCTAAATACATGTATTTAGGTGCTAATGATGGAGTTCCTGAAAGATAGGTTTCCACGAGGAAGTGCATCCTCCATTAGCTTTCCTGGTAGAATTGTTTACAGATGATCCACAAAAGAGAACAAGCTGTCTCCAAAGGCAAGAAAAGTTGAGATCTGCATCCCACACATGATTTTGGCTGAAATAAAAGCAAAAACTTAAGTGATGCTCTAATCCTTGAATCCATGATTACTTTTAGGCTTACCTACTTTCTATGTCAATAATGAATGTTCAGTTTCAGATGAACTAAGTACTTCCTAGTAATCAATATTTAACAAACTTCCCATTGTTCAGTTGCAGTTGGGATGGGAAAGCCAAGCACTAATTATATCTTTTCTATGGTCATGTGATTCAACTCAGGGAATGGAGAAGAGTATTTTATGCTTATTTGTGATTTTTCCTTAAAATAAAAATTAACAAGATTGAGAACATAAGCTTATGTTGAAGACAAACACAACCGGTTGTTGATCCAACATCCCTCCTCTTCTTACATCTCTTCTTTTTGCTACTATCACTCTATCCTCCATTGATGGGAACAAATAATACCATCATGATATGGGCTATCTCTCTTACTGCCACTTAAAATATAAAAAAGTATGGGTTTTAGTGGTACAAAATCTGTTATCTCATAATAAAAATTAATGATAGATTTTGAATGGAAAAACTCTAAGATATATCTGTCAGATTCTTCAGTTTCAGGACCATGTGAATACTAGTGACAGTTTCAGTAATTCTGAATAAGGAAGTAATCTGTTGGTTTGACAGCTGCTTTGTGACAGTGCTTTTCTTTTCCCCTACGTCATGTGGCTGTTGTCATGAAAAACATCAGAAATAACCCATTCTCTATAAGTAGTCATATAGCATGCTCTCCCAATTTAGATTTTTCTTTACTAGAACCAGCAGGGCTTTGCTGCTCTGTTCACTGTCAAATCCTTAGAGTCTACCCATATAGCAGATCATCTAGCAGATGCTTAACAGAAATGAACATGCCATGGACAAAACAGGTAAAGCATCCATTCAATGAGTAAATGGCCTTAATTAAGAAAAAGACTTAGAACTGAGCATGGTCAGCTCACACCTGTAATCCTGGAGTATTTGTGGCTAATCAAGAGGCTGAGATTTGAGGATTGCTTTTCAAAGCCAACTTGGACAGTAAAGTCCATTAGACTCTTATGTTCAATGAACCAGCAAAAAGAGACAGATAACTGTGGCTCAAGTGGTAGAGTGCCCAGCCTTGAGTGAAAAATCCAAATAAGTGTATAAAGCCCTGAGTTCAAGTTCCAGTACGGGGAAAATTAAAAAAAAAGACTGAAGATTGTATTTTTTTTCAAGACATCAGGGGAAAGGGAGGAAACCACATACTACCCTACAAAATAATATTTGTAGTGATTTTTCAAAAACTTCCAAATTATCATGGGGTGAGGGAATGGAAGGATATTTGAAAGGAACAACAAATACCTTTTTCTCACTCAATCTTTATCTTTCAAGGTGAAAACAAGAAATAATGTAGTTTTCTTTTACTTTCTTAGTGGTTTGAAAGTCACTAGAATTATCCTTTAATTTTCTAGTGGTGAGTCTTTGTTCTGTGCTGTGACTCACAGTCCTGATTTAATAGGAAGCCCTTTCTTGACTCTGACAGCCTGGTTTATGCAGGAAGCCCACCCCATGTTTTGCATCCTCTACCAGGAGTCCAACTTGTGTAAGATCATGTAATGGGTCCACTGGAGGGGGGGGGGTCATAGCCCTGCTGGCCACACAGGCACCAGCAGAATCACAGAGGTACAGCGTATCTGTATAAAAAAAACAAATCCCTTATTCCTTCCTGAGGCCTCTCTGCTACCTCAGCCCTAGCTTCTTCTCTGCAACCAGGTTCTGTTACATCTGGTACTCTTCTACTCACTCTCATCTCCTGCTTCTCCTGAGGACATGGACTCTCTTTGATCTGAACTCAGATGGACTCTGTGATGGAAAAAAAGTGTGAAGGACTATTTGTGGAGGGGAATCTTCTCAAAGGTGCACCTGTTAGAGAAGAGGGAAGGCTGCATTGGGTAGGAAGAAACTGACCTACAATGCCAGTGTCAATAAGAATTAGCTGAGGTCTGAGATGTCAGCAGTCCACATGCATCAGAGCTGAGGCTGGCTGCAAGGGAAGAGTGAGCAGATGTGGGCTCCGTATCATCACAGAAGTCTCTACATCTGGGCCAAGCATTCCCAGTGCAGTAACTTTTGCAATGTGAAAGGACAGATCCCTTCATTTGGAACTGAAGGGGTGAACTTTCGCTTGTGATTTCCGTGTATTTATTGCAGTGATCTTTTTGATTTATATACCCTCATCTCCACCTCCCCACACATGAGCATGTGCAGCCAGTAGAACCATTGTTCCATGCCAGAAACTTTGTGATCCTTGATTTTCCTCCCCTGGGCCATTTGATCCTAGGGATGGAAAAGTTCTTCCAGGACATCTGCTGAGTGCCTCAAGTTGGGTTCTCTCTTGTATGTATGTACGCATAACTATATGTCCATCTCAAACATGGGTATGCCAGCTTCACCCTTTCATCCTGACTTGATTGTTTTTCTCCATAACAACAAACCTGAATTTATTTCTTAATTTTTGAAACTCTTCCCATATAAGCTGGTGGTTCTGTTTCTTTTTGAGCTAAGTCTTAAAAGACGATAAAGCACATGTATATGTGACATTTTCTAGCTTCAATCATCTTTAAGTTTAGGACCTCATCTATTATAACCTGTTCAACCTATTTAACAATATTTTTAAAGGGGAAATTTATTCACTCATTAATCAATGAGTTAGTATTTGTTGAGTTACTATTTACCAGAAAATCCCTGTTCTCAAGAAGTTTCTAGCTTAGTGTGTAAAAAGATAATAAATAAATGAACAATTGATATATAAGCGTGTAACCAGAGTGGCTTGGTATTAGGAAGAAAAGGATCTGTGAAAATAACCAGAAGGAAAAAACACAAAAGAAAAAAGTACATTAAAAACAAAGAAAAACGCTTGTTTCTATGTCTTGCAGTTCATTTTGCTTATTATCATCTTATATGGTCATATGTACATAGCTTTTGAGCTATTCTGCTCATCAGCTAGAACTATCCTAGATATATACTAATTATTACAAATAAGAGAACCATGGGACTTATGTTTCTTTGGGGCTGACTTACTTCACTTAATACGATTTTTTCCAAGTCTTTCCATTTCCTTATGAATGGGGAGATGCCATTCTTTCTGATGGAAGCATAGAATTCCTTTGTGTATATATACCACATTTTCTTGATCCATTCATCTACTGAGGGGCATCTGGGTTGGTTCCATATCTTAACTATGGTAAACAATGCTACAATAAACATGGTTGTACTGGTAGTTGTAGTATGGTCTTGTTTGTGATCATTTGGGTAAATGCCCAGAAGTAGGATTGATGGGTCATAGGGGAGCTCTATATTTAGTCTTTTGAGGAACCTCCACACTGCTTTCCAGAGTATTTGAACAAATTTACATTCCCACCAACAGTATAGTAGTGTTCCCTTTTGGCCACATCCCCTCCAGCATCTGTTGTTATTAGATTTCTTAACAATGGCCATGCTAACTAGGATGAAGTGGAATCTCAATGTTGTTTTGATTTGCACTTCTTTTATTGCCAGAGATGTTGAGCATTTCTTTATGTGTCTATTGGCCATTCTTATTTCCTCTTCAGAAAAGTTTCTCTTTAAGTCTTTATCCCACTTATTGATGGAATGGTTTTTTCTTTGACGATTTGTTTTAGGGGATTTCTTTTTCTTTTGTGTTTTTTCCCCCTATAGCTTATCCCTTGTTGTAACTGTATTTCATTTTGGTATTGTATATATGTTTACCTGAATTAGGGAAGGGAAGGGGAACAACAAAATGGTGAGACTAAGGACAAAGTAAGAACCAATGCAACAGCAATACTCACAAGACAATATGCTGGAAATGAACTGTACAAGTTGGGGAGAGAATAAGGGAGATGGAAAGTGGGAGAAAAATGAGGGAGGGGGTAAAAAGTTAGTATATAACTGTAATCCCTCTGTACATCACCTTGACAATAAAATTAAATTTAAGTAAATAAATATCAATAATTGCAATGTTAAAAAAAGAAAATAACCAGAAGGTATCTACTTTGATAACTTTCACCTCTTTGATGTGTATTCCTATTAGAGAAAGAAAAGCCAAACACATGTTTTTTGTTTGTTTGGTCTTTGTTTCAGTCTCATACTTCAATTGCAAAACTCTGACTCATAAGTTGTTAAAGGGTTAAATGGCTCCCTTAATGGAGATTCCCCTCAAAGCAAAGCAAGATTTCCTGCTTGAGTAGTGAGCTTGGGAGATGATCTCAGGAAACACCAGCAGGCAGTGAGAAGTGAGATAAGAGGAGCTGATTTATCTATCAGCTGTCATTGGCTGAGGATTGCTCCTAGTGGGCTTTAACTCCCTGCCCATTCAGACTACCTAGTGCAAGGGATGAATGGGATCTTGTAGTGAGAGAGAGCCATGGGTGGAGAACTGCAGCTGTCATCAGGAAGATGTGTTGGCACGCATGGGAACAATGTGGCCCTAGGGAGCAGGGAGGCAGCACTGACAGTGAGCAAATGCTGCTAGCAGTGGAATCTTGCGAAGTACAGCCTGTCTTTTAGCACGTGTTCAGTAAATGGTAGCAGTCATAGCTTTGGTACTGATCTATCATGTCTACACACACACACAGATACACAGACACACATACTCACTTTCCTAACACATATTTGAGGTCCATCCTGTGCATCTTTTCAATACCTAATGTCATTCCTTCCTGTTGTTTGTGCAAGTATGTGAGTGTATGAGTGTGTAAGTCATTCCCTGCTTTTCACTCTTTTTGTTTTTAACATCAATCTTTTTGAGACATGTGTCCATATTTTTGTTGTTTGGCTACCATCCAATGAGTTAGCTACTTTATCTTGACAACATTCCATCAAGACAGATAACTGAGGAAGGAAAAGAAAGTCTAGATAAAAAAAATAGTATCACCAGGGGCTTGTGGCTATAATCCTAGCTACTCAGGATGGTAAGATCTGAGGATCGTGATTCAAAGCCAGCCCGGGCAGAAAATCCCAAGAGATTCTTATCTCTAATAAACTCCTTGGAAAAAGCTGGAAGTAGTACTGTGGCTCAAGTGGTAGAGTACTAGCCTTGAGCAAAAGAAGCTTAGGGACAGCATCTAGACCCTGAGTGCAAGCTCCAGGACTAGCGCGAGCGCGCGCGCGCACACACACACACACACACACAAGTAATAGTTTCAATTTAGGATGCAGAGCAAGACTGTCTATGAATGGGCAAACATTAGTTCCCATGTTCCTTTTTTTTTTGTTTGTTTTGGTTAGTCGTGGGGCTTGAACTCTGGGCTTGGGCGCTGTCCCTGCGCTCTTCAGCTCAAGGTGAGTACTCTACCACTTGAGCCGCAGTGCCACTTCCGGTTTTCTAGTGGTTTTTATTATTGGAGATAAGAGTCTCACAGACTTTACTGCCCCGGCTGGCTTTGAACCTGGATCCTCAGATCTCAGCTTCCTGAGTAGCTAGGATTATAGGCGTGAACCACCGGCATCCAGCTCCAATATTTTTTTTTTTTTTGTTGCCAGTCCTGAGGCTTGAACTCAGGGTATGGGCATTGTCCCTGCATTTTTTTTTTTTTTTTTTTGGCTTAAGGTTAGTGCTCTACTACTTGAGTCACAGCTCCACTCCTGGCTTTTTGGTGGTTAGTTGGAGAGAAGAGTCTTATAAAGTTTCTGCCCAGGGCTGGGAAGGTGGCTCAGTGGTAGAGCGCTTGCCTTGCATGCCTGAGGCCCTGGGTTCGATTCCTCAGCACCACATAAGCAAAAAGAAAAAATCTGGAAGTGGTGCTGTAGCTCAAGTGGTAGAGCGCTAGTCTTGAGCTGAAGAGCTGAAGGACAGCGCCCAGGCCCAGAATACAGGCCCCACAACCGGACCCTCCCCCCCCCCCCAAAAAAAAAACAACTTTCTGCCCAAGCTTTGTTTGAAAGTGATCTTTAGATCTCAGCCTCCTAAATAGTTAGGATTACAGATGTGAGCCACCAGCACCAGAGCTCAATGCTACTTCTTAAAGGAAAATTGTTATGGGATTTTAGAAGTCTTGAAAGTAAAGGTAAGTGTGCCCATGAAACTTAGGGTATTTAATGTTGGAAAAATATCTGAAAGGGCATTTTCATGCCCCAAATTATAAAGATGTCACCTCTTCCATTGTGCCTTACATCTCCCCTTTAAGATCTGACAGGAGATCAATGTAAATTTCAGCTTTCAAAGTTTCAGAGTTTTGGCTGTGTTTAATTTAAAAAAAATTCTTTTTGCATAAAATCAGGATGGCCCATTCCACTTTTAGGTCTTGGATGATCGCCCAAATATGTCCTTCAAAATTAGACCCATTTCTTAAATATGTCTGGAGCAGCGTCAAAAAGGCATCTAAAGCCAAGGCTAGTGTGTTTTTGAAGCTTGACTCAGAAAAGATCTCTTAGGATTTCAGCTATGTTGAGGCAATATTTCTGTGGAGGAAACTTGTATCCACACTGACATTTTCCATCCCGGGTTTTCTACCTGCTGTGATGCAGAATGGCCAAGTATTGAAACCTCTCAAGTTGGGGTTATAACAGAACTTTACTAGCCTCCAAGGGCTTGTTCCATACAGTCATTGTTCCCAGATGCCAGATGATCTCAGAAGATCATGGAAACCTGGCACCTCACTGGTTTTTTGGCTTACACCACCAAAGAAAATTAATTGTTATTGTTTTTGGAAACTATGCACAAAATAGTAATATCAGCGACTATACTTTTTCTTTTCTCTCTTTCTTCCTTTTCTTTTTTTGGCAGCAATCTCGGGATACAAAGATTATGAACACTGTGAATTTATTGTAACTACCCCCAAATGTTTGGTTTTGGGGCAAGGAATGGGTGTTGCATTCCTATGTCTGAGCATCTTATGCAGTTGTAAAGAAAAAGGGATCCACTAATTTGGCTGAGTTGATGAAATGCAATGACTTTGAGCCTTCTGTCTGATTCAATAAGCCCCGTCTCAGCCAATATCATGCCCACAATTTGTTTACTTTTTAGTCTGGTCAACTCTAACAATCCTACCTTTCTGTCACTCATCTCTAAGAAGAGAGATATAGGTCTTACACAGCTTTATATATATTCTTACTTTTGATACTTTGCTTCAAACCAGCTGCACTTTACTATGGCAGGCATGTACTTTAAATCTCTTTTTGCATATTCTATCACCAATTTAATAGTCTCTAAGAAGTCCCTTTGGATCACTCCAGCTGTTCTCATGGGAAGTCTAATGCTTGCTCTACACAGAATTCTTTACTTTTTGGAAGTATTGGAGTTTTGATCTTAGAGCCTTATGCTTGTTAAGCTAATTCTCTACCATTGGAATCATATCTCCAGCCTTCCTTTTTTGTGGGAAATTTTGGAGATAAGAGTCTAGTGAACTTTTCTGCCCTTGTTGGTCTCAAACTATGATCCTCCAGACCTGAGCCCCTTAAGTAGCTAGGATTACAGGCATTTAACACCAGTACCCAGCTTACACTGACTTCCTAATGTCCATTTGACTTGCATTCTCGATTGGCTGCTTATCTCTTCCACTTGAGGTATAAGAAAAATCCCAAATCTAGTCAATACTATTTAAGTGGTCTGCCCAGGGTACAGTGCTAGCAGATCCAAAGTTCCTCTTGGTGACAACCAAGAAGAAAAAAGCTTCTCTTTTGTGAAGGTCTTAGCAATTGGACAATAATGCTTCATACAAAGAGCTAAACCTGCCAGGCACCAGTGGCTCATGCCTGTAATCCTTGCTACTCAGGGAGCTGAGATCTAAGGAGGAGGGTTTAAGCCAGCCTGTGCAGGGAAGTGCATAAGACTTTTGTCTCCAATAAACTACTCAGAAAAGGCCAGAAATGGCATTGTGATTTACATGGTAGAGCACAAGCCTTGAACAAAGAAGCTTAGGGGCAGTGACCAAGCCTTTCGTTCAAGTCCCAGGATCTGAAAAAAAAGAAAAAAGAAAAAGAGTTAGTCCTCCACATAACCTTATGTTTCATGGTGTCTATAAATCCTATGCCTAGTTTTGGTAGACATATGTCACTTTTTATTATTATTATTGCCCACCATCTGTTTCCCCTTCCTAGCAGCACTTGGACTGAGTTCTTTTTGGGGAATTGGCCTTATTACATGGTATGTACTCTTAGAATTAGGGAAAACCAGGCAGTTCCCTCCTCTACCACAGAAGCAGATGGGGTCCCTGGATCCCTTTCTCCAGCGATTTCTACTCACAACTTCAGAAAACATCGGGGAACCAGCCAAGAACCTGCCCGAGCCAGACTTTTTACTTCTGGATTGCTGAATTTCTAGCAGATGAAAATGTTAGATTTATTTATTCTAAAAGTATTCAGAGGAGATGATCAGTTCCTGCTGTATAGATGTCTGGCATGTCCCTGCCTCCTGTTCTGGGTCCTGTTTCGTTTCCATTTAAGTGTCTCATCTTCTATCCAGGCTGTGAACTACCTGATACCCCTCTTGAATGGGTTTGATATGGGGGCTTTCAGTTTCTTGCAACCAAAGAACTCGTGTGTGTGTGTGTGTGTGTGTGTGTGTGTGTGTGTGTGTGTGTGAGAGTGTGTGTGTGAGTGTGTGTGTGTGTGTGTGTGTGTGTGTGTATACTTTATCACTGATTTGCAAAGTAACAGAAACCTCAAAATCAGTCAAGGTTTGAGAACTTCCTGCTCTTCTACAGGAACTGTAGTAATAACAGTGTGTCCAAGGCTAATTTCATTTGAATACCTTCCAAGAATCTCCTACTTTAGGGAAACAGTTCAGGTTTTCAGAAGGAAATCTAAGACTAATTGTTTTTTGTGGAGTCCCTTTGTTTTGGAGTAAAAACCTAGAATCAAAGACATTCAAAAAATTCCTTGCTGATTTGGCTCGTACAGATGTGAGAACACAGCAAGACTGAGCTTACACTACATTTCAAGGGACAGCTAGAGGGACAGGTGTGTCATGTAGAAGAGGACTCTGAAGGAATAAGGGTACATCCTTGTCACATAGCTAACAGAGCTGAGCATACCTAAAATGAGCCATAGAGTCCTTTCTGGAGAGATTCCCTCAGTGGTTGAGATCCACCCAGACTTCAGAATTGTTCCAACTTCCTATGAGAGGATGACTGGGGCTGTCATTTTGCGTATTTCTTCTGGTCCTCTGGGCAGAGGGCACAAAAATAGACAGAGACTTACAAGCTGCACAGACCACTGGAACCAAACTCATACCTGCGGGCATAGTTTCTCAAAAATCCCATATCTGATGCAGAACTAGGATGTCTGCTTTCATGGTGGCCTTGCCAGCGAAAATATTGAAGGACCTCAGTACTAACAGGACCTGATTGGCAGAGCTCCATGGAGGCTCTGTGGTAGCCAGTGGGGATGGACATGGACAAACAGCACAATGCTTAGCACAAATCTCAAACCCAAGCTGTATATCATCTGTCTTGAACCAGTCAGCTAAGGCACTGTGCTCACTCAATGGATTGTTTAAGCTTACAACTAACAGGAGAATTAGAGAATGGCAAGGAGTTTGAATCTGGTGGTTAAGCCATCAGATTCAAGAGAAGTAGAATAGCTAGGTAAAAATAAAATGCCACAGTGAAATTTGACAGATGGTTCTACTCCTTCTAGAACTTATTTTCTATTGTTTTCTCACAAAGGAAATTTGGGACATTTGTTACTTGATGAGTTGGCTGTATTCTTTTTCAAGTTTGTATTATAACAATTTCATTAGCAACTACTTTGAGCCAGGGAAAATTTATAAGATTTTTAAATTATTATCATTTGAAGAAATAATTGATCATAATTTGGAGGTAAATAAAAGTGAATAAGAACAATTGATGTATCTTTTTTATGTTTTTTATGTTTTTATTGTAAAAATACTGTACAGAGGGGTTACAGTTACATGAGCAAAGTAATGAGTACATTTCGTATCAAACATTGTTGCCTCCTCTTTTGTTTATCCCCTACCATCCTTCCCTCCCACCTCCGTAACTATACTCCCCCCCCAACTGCCTAAATTGTAAAGTTCATTTTTCAACATAGTGTCTTGTACATCTCATTGTTACAATGGGTCAACCTGTATCACTATTTAAGCATTTTGTTTTTTCTCTTCCCCTCCCCAAATTAGAGAAGTGTATATACAAGATACAGGGCACTGACAACAGATACAGTGAAAACAGGGGTTATTACCATGGGGGAGAACATACAAAGAAACAAAAAAATCACATGTACACTATAAATACATTAGAAACAATAGCAAGAAAGAAAAAACCACTTGTGTCCCTATCTTGGGGTTCATTTCGCTTAACATCATCTTATCTGGTCATATGTACGTAGCTTTTGATCTGTTTTGCTTGTCCCAGACATATACTAGTTATTGCGAATAGGGAAACTATGGACCTATATTTCTTTGGGCCGACTTACTTCACTTAATATAATTTTTTCCAAGTCTTTCCATTTCCTAACAAATGGGGCAATATCATTTTTTCTGATGGAGGCATAGAATTCCAATATATATATTAACATATCTGGGTTGGTTCCATATCTTAGCTATGGTAAATAATGCTGCAATAAACATAGTTGTGCTGGTAGCTTTAGTATGGTCTTGTTTGTGATCATTTGGGTAAATGCCCAAAAGTGGGATTACTAGGTCATAAGGGAGCTGTATGTGGAGTCTTTTGAGGAACCTCCATACTATTTTCCAAGGTGGTTGAACAAGTTTACACTCCCACCAACAATGAATGCAGTAGGGTTCCCTTCTGTCCACATCCCCTCCAGCATCTGTTGCTATTAGAGTTCTTGAATATAGCCATTCTAACTGGAGTGAGGTGGAATCTCAATGTTGTTTTGATTTATATTTCTTTTATGGCTAGAGAGGTTGAGCATTTCTTCATATGTCTATTGGCCATTCTTATTTCCTCTTCAGAGAAGTTTCTCTTAAAGTCTTTAGCCCACTTATTTATTGGGCAGTTGTTTCTTTGAGGATTTGTTGTTGGGGGATTTAATTTTTTGAGTTCCAGGTATATTTTAGATATGAGACCCTTATCTGTTGTATGGCTAGTGAAGATCTTCTCCCAATGCGTGGGCTTTCTATTGATCTTGCTAGTTATGTCCTTTGCTGTGCAGAAGCTCTGCAGCTTCATGCAACAATGGATGTATCTTGATGGGCCTTACATGATGCTCTGAGTGCCCATGCCAGTGTCATATAGCCACTCAGCTGTGTAAATACCTCTGAATTTCCTGAAGGAAAGAAATGATAAAAGCCTTGATTTTCCCAGTATTGGGTTATTCCAAAGTATCACAGGTGTTGTGAAGAAAAAGATCAGAAATAAGGCTTTTGATTATCTATGGGAACAATAAAGGAAACTTTAATTTTATTTCTCAGTTCTTTTCTTTCTTTCTTTTTTTTTCTGTCAGTCATGTGGCTTGAACTTAGGGCCTGGGCACTGTGCCTGAGCTTTATTCCTCAAAGCTAGCATTCTTATCACTTTGAGCCACAGCATTACTTCTGGTTTTCCGGTGGTTCATTGGAGATAAGGGAGGTGTAAAAGGGGAAAGGGATAGTGGGAGAACAACAAAGGAGGAGTAACAATGCTTAACAAGAAATGTACGCAGTGCCTTACGCATGTTACACATGTAACTGTAATCCCTCTGTACCTCATCTTTACAATAAAATAATTTTTTTCAAAAAAGAAATTAAACAAAATGAAAGAAAATAAAGTCTGAAGGACATTCCTGCCTGTTCTGGCTTTCAAGTATGATCCTCAGATCCCAGCCTCCTGAGTAGTTTGCATTTCAGACATGCATGGGCTGGTGCTCAGCAGCTCTTTTCTGACTTAAAAAAAATAAATTCTCTTCAAAATGCAAGTCCCTGATCAGGAGTGGAAGCCCAGGAAACGGACTACCTACTGAGGAAATGGCAGACATAAGAAAGCTAGTTCCTCAGTTGTGAGTAGGAAACTCTTTTTGCACTGAATTTAGGGTGTCAGGACGGTTTGGGCAGCCATATTGTTAAATCTCCTCCAAACTTGCTTTCACAATCCTCCATTGTGGAATTCACTCAACCTGTTCCTTCGACCTCTTACTACCTCTTACTTGCCCAACCTGCGCATCTCACCTAGTCTTTGAAGTTTCTATACAAGTTGGCCTTGGCTAGAGATGAATAGTTTTGCCTCTAGGAGCGAGGAATCCTCACCTCAGATTTTCCAGGAGACCCAGAAAGAATTGAGAGGTCAATGTCAAAAAGACCTTTCCAAACAGAGGAGCTGGGGTCCATGGCCAACATAAAGAGTATCACTAGAGGAACAATGAATGTGAAGGGGTGGGGTCAGAACCGGTGACTGCCTCTCAAAGGTCCACACAGCAATGAAACCATGTCCTAACGGACAGCCAAGTTCTATGGTATAAATATTTCTATCTTACTACTAGTGGTGGCTTAAAGTTCGCTCACAATATTCTTAACTATTGAACAATTGGCTTTTCTGAGCAAATAGGAACTATCTTTATGGGCTCACTAGCCAGGTACTCACTGTGTTCCAGTCTGGACCAGTACTCTCAGAATTGGACGAATGCAATCTAAGAAAAAGACACAATCACAACTCATTCCTAAGTGACATGGTATAGAGGACCCAGTGATCTCCTGAGAAGATGGGCACAATCTTGTGAGGTGGACACCTGTTAAAGCTAGCTAGATGGGACATGATGTCAAGAGAACTACTAAAAGGGAGGATGTGATACCTTCAGTATAAAGAACTAACGTGCTTCAAGCATTTACTGTGTGTCCTATATGGTGTAAATGTTATATTTTTATTCATTTATTTGGTCCCAACACAATAATAGACCTTATTATCTTCAGAATCAGGAATCAAGGGTTTACATGGAAGATTGAGAAAAATAATCTTGGGTGCCACAAAGGCACTTTCTCTCTCTTGTCCACCAGCTCCTGAAAGTGATCTGGAGAAAATTCTGCTCAAGTTTCAGGACTCAGGTTTTGTTTCTTTCAGGGAATCTTTTTGCCTCCCTCAGCCTTCTATGTGCATTCACAGCAGTCTAGTCTGAGTGACTAGAGCTCATCAAGGAATAAGACAAGGACTAAAGAACTGGCTAGTGACATTTAAAGAGTTTGCCTTGTGAAAAATACTTTCACTCCTGTTTTATGCGTTTGTACCAATAGGAGTCCGGCTGCTTTGGGGCATCTTAATATAAGTCTCAAGCTCAAGACACTTGCTGAGTGTTGGATTTTAGGTGTTAGCACATTGTGGCTGACCATCAATTTTGCAAAGGTTGTAAGCATGATGGTGCTATTTGAGTGATTCAGACTATGATGATCTTGAGGAAAGTACATGTAAGAATGTAGTGCAAACAAAGAAAATGTGGTATATATATACACAATGGAATTCTATGCCTCCATCAGAAAGAATGACATTGCCCCATTTGTTAGGAAATGGAAAGACTTGGAAAAAATTATATTAAGTGAAGTAAGCCAGGCCCAAAGAAACATAGGTCCCATAGTTTCCCTTATTTGCAATAACTAGTGTCTGAGTCAAGCAGAAAAGGTCAGATAAGTTGATGTTAGGTGAAATGAACCCCAAGATAAGGATTCAAATATTTTTTCTTTCTTGCGATTGTTTCTAACGTATTTATAAGATGATTTCTTTGTTGCTTTGTATGTCCCTCCCCCATGGTATAACCCCTGTTTTCATCGTACTTGATGTTGTTATAATTTGTGGAGGGGAAGGGGAAAAACAAATTGTTTAAATAGTGATACAGGTGGACCCATTGCAACAATGAGATGTACAAGATGTTATGTCGAAAAACCAACTTCACAGCTTTGGCTTGGAGTGGGGGGGAACAGGAACAGGGAAGGGGAGGGGGAGGTGGGAAGGGATGGTAAGGGGAAACAAAGGAGGAGGCAACAATGCTTGATAAGAAATGTATTCATTACCTTGCCCATGTAATTGTAACCCCTCTGTATGGTATTTTCACACACACACACACACACACACACACACACAAATCCAGACAACTCTAAAAGAAAAACAAAATCCAAAACTTAAATCAAGAAATCACACTAAGACAAACAAAAGCATGAAAATGATATAAATACTAAGCTGTTACTCTTGGAGTCGAGCGCATCATACAAATGTTTACACACAAGTGTGTTTTTTTCCCATGGATTTCCAAATACTTTTTTGTTTGAGGACCCTTTGGTCAAGAAGAGGCTGGTAGAAGTAGATACATAACAATGTGTACTGGGTACTGGTGTGTTTCTGTGGGAGTGGGCATTCAGGGTAAGTGTGACCTGTGCACACTTTCTCATTGATGATAAAAGACTGTTTGGTGAAGACATCAAATTGCATGTGTTGAGAGGAAGCTGCCATTCTGTCTTAATGTCTTTGGAAAATGTGTTCAAAGGTAAACAGATGAACAATTTACCAAAAGATGAAGAGGTGTGAAAACACTGGTCTTATGGGTTTGCACGTGTGTTTTGGTCTAAATAAGGGCAATAAGGACTTTTAAACTTTTTCTTTTCTTTTGTCTGCATTCAGCTATAACTTTCCCATTTCCACTGTCTTTCAGCTACTTTTTACATGTCATGCTCTGGTTGAACTTAAGAACATTTGATATCAATGTTCTGATCAATGAAAAAGAGCTTAGAAAAATGATTTGGACAGCAGGTAGAGGAAGCTTAACTGATTTCCAACCTAAATTCGAACTCACCTGATCTAGTCTTCTTGGCCTGGCCACTTTTGAAAAACTTTCTCTGCCTGCTTTGGCCTATAGTTCGTTTCCAAAATAGCATGAAAAAGTTTTCTCATTGTATTTCAAAACGAAAGATATTCCGTCTACATCTGGAAATACTAAAAAATGTGCTTTCTTACAGTATTTTTTTTTAACTAGGTATGGACAAGGTTTTGACCCTTATTATTGGAACTCAAATCCAGATGGAGTTTGGTAAGGTTCTAATCATTTGAGGGGTATTCTTTTTTGAAGATTTGTACATCTTTAGGGGAATTTCTACTTTAAAGAAGTTATCATTTGTGGGAGGTCCTTTATGAAGATTTTAAATAGTTTTGAGGAAAGTTCTCTTTCTTTGAAGAATTGTATGTTCAGTGAAAACATTTGCCAAAGGAAATGGTCACATTTCCTTACTCTAAAGCTTCTTCAAAAAAAAAATGAATCAAATCCTTTTTTCCTAATGTATTGGCTGTAAGGATGCTCGGCTTTTTTTTTTTTTCTAATGTTGGAAACACTGAAAAGAACATTCTTGTGTTTGAGTAAAAGTAAGATTTAGAATTGTATGAGGAGACAAACCAAATAGCAAAATAGTGAATGCATGTGTTAATATCATCAAGAGGAAGATTAAAATACCCATGATCAAAGAAAAGGGTGGTTCAATGTGTGACATTTCTTCCTTGCAGCTGATTGTGCCTTTCTGCAAACTTACTGTCTGCAACAAATACAACAGAATGATTCAAAGACAGCTTCTAAAATGCCTTGTTAGGGCTGGGAAGGTGGCTCAGTGGTAGAGCGCTTGCCTTGCATGCTTGAGGCCCTGTGTTCGATTCCTCAGCACCACATAAGCAAAAAGAAAAAAGCCAGAAGTGGTGCTGTGGCTCAAGTGGTAGAGTGCTAACCTTGAGCTGAAGAGCTGAGGGACAGTGCCCAGGTCCAGAGTTCAGGCCCCATGACCAGATCCCCCCACAAAAAAAAGCCTTGTTAAAGGCTAAAGCAAGTCTGATGGATTAAAAGGTAACAGATCCATAGATAAAAATCTTAAAAAGCCAACAGTACCCCAGTTTTTTCAAGCTATAGCTGTTAGGTCCCTTACCCTGTACCCAGAAGTTTGAAATCTGAAATCCCACAGTCAGCCCAGAGGCATCAGTCAGACAAATGTGAACCTTAGAAGGTTTCATTTTGCACAGCATTCACTGTCCGGTGACTGGGCCTTTTAAATTCTGGGTTTATGCCAATGGAAAGGCACCTGATTCTGGAGACTCTCCACATTTTCAAAAATGTTAGTACTTGTCTTAGTCTATTTTTTTTTGCTGTTCTAACAAAATACCTGTGATCTGGTCATTTGCAAAGAGTATTAATCTATTTAGCTGTCATTTCTGGAGGTCAGGAATCCAAGACCTGGCATTAACATGTGGGGAGGTGAGGGCCTCGTGTTCCATTATGATGACACAGGGCATTGCATAGAAAGACAGTAAAAGCTTCCATCTCTGGTCTTTTCATCATAAAAACTACTAAGGCCAAGACAGGTGCCAGTGGCTCATGCCTGTAATCTCAACTACTCAGGAGGTTGAGATCTGAGGACCACAATTTGAAGCCATTCCAGGAAAGAAAATTCATGAGATTCTTATCTCTAATAAACTACAAAAAAGCCAGGAGTGGGGCTTTGGCTCAAGTGATAGAATGCTAACCTTGAGAAGAAAAAAAAAACCTTCAGGGACAGTATCCATGGCCTGAGCTCAAGCCCCAGGTCCGGTGCGCGCGCGCACACACACACACACACACACACACACACACACACACACACACACACACACAATCACACACAATCACACTCACTAATACTAATGCCATCTGAAGGCTCTACTTTCATGAGCTTATCTAATATTAGTTACCTTTCAGAAGCTCCAAACTCCAAATAAAATTAAAGTACATTTGGGGATGAACTTTGGGGGGACACAATCAAACCACACCACAGCAGTATTCTAGTTACGTGCACTATGAAAGTCCTGGAGTCAGCATTCAGAAATATCGATTGAACTTCTATACGCTGGACACTGTTCTAGGATCTTACATTACTACCCTAGAGCAGTGAGACTTGGACCACAAATACATTTCTCAGTTCTCCTCTCTGACCCTTCTTGGATTGCAGCTGCAGCTGTGAAGGATAGTCTGAGCAGATGCAGACTTGCTTCTATCAGGAACTGCTCCCCAAGAGGGCTTCTGGAATTTCTCCCCAGTTTCTTCTTGAAGAATGAACTACTGTTGGGAGGCTGAACCAAGAAGAAAGAATGACAATGATTCCAATGGATGAAACAACTTTCAGGTATGGGGAGACAGAAATGAATACTGTAGGCTCTCTTCTTGAGAGTCACACATCCCAGAGGCATTCGGTCCTCTGATAAGAGGCAGTGGCCTTGATCACACCCATAAGATACTGGTGTTTCCTCTTCTGTCTCACTGTTGACCATGGAAATCACTTCCTAGATGACTATCTTGCACCAATGTTTTGTCTTAGGTTTGCTTTGAAGGGATACTCTAAGACAAACAGCAATACCAAATCAAATATATAATATAAAAGGATTATGCAATCAGTAAAATCATTCAACAGGCCAGAAGATGGGATGCAGAGAGTAGGATGGATAGTTGCAGTTGTAAATTGAGTGGTCAGGAGACAGGCTTTCTTAAATGACATTTGAACAAAGAAAAGGAGAAGGTGGTGAATTGGTCCAAAAGATACATGGAGAATGCTTCAGAAATGGGAGAAAGTACAAAGGCCCAAATGCAGAAAGCTGTTTGGCCTGTGGTTACAGGAGTGAGATCTGAGAGAAGAGAGACAGTGAGATAAATAAGGAAAGGTGTACAGCGTTGGCCAACCATTGAAGGGACTTCAAAGATGATGCCAAGGGGGTAGAAGCATCTCCCACAGAGCCTGGGCTGATCAAATGTTCTTGAATTCTTCCCAACTTTCTCATCACAGAGATGGTGTGATTATTATGCTTTCTTTCCTATTCTTCCTCCTTTGGTTTCTGGCTTAATTATTCTGTTGTTGTAGAATTTGTAATTATTGTTGTTAAACTTGTATAATATTAAGTCTAAGATTCCAGGAAAAGATTGACTTAAGAAACTTTATCTTCTCTATAAGTAGTTATTTCCAAGCCTCTTCCCTCAAAACTAAGGAAAATCACTATAATAAAGGGCAGGCATTCTTTTTGTTCTTGAAAGCTGTTTTGTTTGCCAGGCTTCTAACAGATACATGGAAGCATCATGGTCCATTAACAAATGCTGGGACTGAGAGCATTCAGGCACATTTTATCTCACAGACTTAGATAATGTTCTCCTATTATTGCCCTACCACTCAACAAAGTTCAGAGCATAGTGAGTTCTAGAATTTTCTCTTTTACATAAATTATTTCTACTTAAAATTTAGTTTACAAGTGAGTGTTCACACATGAATGACTTGTTGCTTGTGTTGTGACATTGTTGTTTGTGATTTTCCCCCCAAATGTACCATTTTAATTTTGTGTTAGTGTAATTATTGGTTGAGAAGCATAAAACTTCTCTTCCTACTTTCTTTCTTCATACGAACACACATATACACACAGCATAATTTGAAAGTGTTCAGTAGTTATATGTACCTGTTGAATGTATACTTGTAATTTTGTGCAACCATCACCGTTATCCAGTACTAATTCTAGATCCCAAAAGAAATTCTATATCCCTTAACTTTCACTCTCAATTTTTCCTTTTCCCAACCCTGGCAATCACTAATATGCTTTCTGCCTGTGTGATTTGCCTGTTCTGAACATTCCATATACACGGATTCCCACAAAATGGGGCCTTTAGTGTCTGACTTCCTTCACTTAGCATAAAATTTTTAGTACTTACCACATTATAGCATGTGTCAGTACTCTTTACGCTGAATAATACGCAGAACAGCTTGATAATATTCTACCATGAGGATATATGACATTTTGTTTGTCAATTTATCAGTTAATGGATATCTGGCTGTTTCTACTCTTTGACTGTTACTTCCTATGCTCATTTGGGTACTACTTTTTGTATGAACATATGTTTTTACTTCTCCCAAGTTTATATCTAGGAATGAGATTCCTGCTGGGTCATATAGCAACTTTATGTTTTATCATTTAAGAAAGTGCTGGCTTGCTTTCTGAAGAAGCTAAAACCATTTTCCCTCCCCACCAGCAATGTAGAGCATTTCCACTTCCTCTATATTCTTCCAACACTTGTTATTTTCTGTTTAAAAAGTTATCATCATTTCAGTGGGTGTGAAGTGATATCTCATTTTAATTTGTAATTTTCTGTACTGAATATTGATATTAAACATCTTTTAATGTGTTTGTGGCCATTCATATATTTTCTTTGGAGAACTGTCCCTAGAGATACACGTCACCTATTTTGTTATTTTTTTTTTAATTGTCAGAGATAGAGTTGCAAACAGTTTCTCCTATTCTGTGATTGAGTCTTCCTATTTATGATTCATGTATCGTATCATGCAAGACTTTTAAATTTACAAAATCAAGCAAAACTTGTTATTTTATTTTTATTTTGAAATCAGGGCCTGGGAACTGTCCCTTAGCTTTTCCATGACTGTCTGATACTCTACCACTTGAGCCACACTTCCACCTCTGACTTTTTGATGGCTAATTAGAGATAGAAGTCTCATGGATTACAATCCTCAGATCTCAGACTCCTGAGTAGCTGGGCTCAAAGGCATGAGCTGTCAGTGCCTGGCTCAACTTTTGACTTAAAGTTAAACAAGGAAGCAGCTTATTTGCTTATGTGTTGCTAATATTGCAACAGCAAATATGAAAGGTTTAGGCATTAATTGACTAGCTTCCAATGCCTCAAATATTTATTGTTTGGTTAATTACAGAGATAGTTTGGTGATAGCTACATTCAGAAACTTTTAAATAGTAGATTTACACTAAAATGCAACCATGGCCAAACGTAAAGTGAAGATAACTTTGCCAGGAAGAGTCTCATACTATAAAACATTTGAGGATATTAACACATCCAACTTATCTGCCATGCATATTTAATAGATTAACAAGTAATGGAAAAGACATCATATGCTAGCTGGCATTTAGGGGCTGTGATCATTTTACAGCACTAAAGAACATATTCCGTAATTTCAGAAGACATGCAATTTAATTGAAAATATCTCAACCAGTTCTCCCCTCCCCCAAAATCTAACAGTATTGAGGCAAATACTGTTTGATATGTTTCTACTCAATTATAACATGAGAATTTTGAGAAGAAGAGATATCTCAAACTCTAATAATTCAGGAAAGTCTTGTTTGTACACTGCTAAGATGTACACAATCGCTTTCTTTTTCCTCTAATACAGAGTGTAAAAAGGCTATTTTCATGTTCAGACAGTGGCTTCCCGTGGAAAACCTATCATGGAGCAATGTCAGACATAATAGAACATTTCTTAGAAATCTTTCAGTTTATCAGATTCATAGCATACCTGAGAAACATGAAGGATTTTTTTCCATCCCCTCATAATAGCCCAATGATTGATTTAGTAAAGAGGAAGAAAGATGAATAGTCCTGATCTCTTTGTAACACTTTGCCTATCTTTCTGACTTTACATATTTAGGGGTGTTAGGCTTGTAGGATTTGTATGTCTTCTTATTTTAGAATCAAGCTCAAAAGAGGAGGAATGGTTCTTAGGGATAAATACTTCATTGTTTGCAGATGGGATTATTTTGTGGATCTCAAAACCTTTATTGCTTATTCTGTTTTGTACTTCAATGATTTGCTTATAAATGTGTATACTTTTTGATACATTGACACTTTTGATACTTTGTCTCCTCTCTGTTTCACATCATTGACCTAAGGACCTAAGGGAGATGAAGCAGCTTATTTTTAAAAAAAATTATAATTATTAAAGCATATTAATGTCTATGTTAATGAATATGCATTAAGTGTATGGAGGTATTTCCATACATGTAGTATTGTGCTTTGATGGTACTATCACTTTTGGATCTACTTGTTAATTTATCTTTCTAAACTTTAGTTTTATTCACTTGGCAGTTTTCTAAGTTTGCAAATGGTAATAATAATACAGGTACTTTTCTTGGAAGGTTTTCTTTTGTCTTCTTGAGATGACATAAAATACCAGACAGACTTACCAGTTGACTATGTTCATTATTTCATATGCCTATGACTAGTGATCTATACTACACAGACTCACCTGAGTAAAAATTATATTAGGATTCCCATATCTTCTCTATAGGACTCATACTGCAAACTGTGTGGTCTAATAATGCTGTAGTAGTAGTTTTTTTAGCTTTTTTTTTTTTTTTTACAGATCTTAGCAATACTCTCTTATTTTAATTTTTTCTTTTATTTATCTAATAGGCAGATCTGAGAAACCATGGATGCTGCAGGAATGCACCACACAGCTATTACTGGTAGGTACAGCAGAAACGCATAGTCTGTAGAAAGAAGAGTCACCTCACTCCTTCCCTCACACTATGATGCATTTCTTAATTACCTCTGGGATAATGGACCCAAGAGAAAAATTAAGAACATTGCCTTTTATGTGTGAAATTTTCTTCGGCAACCACAGAAACAACAACAAGGAGAAACATGAAGGAGTCAGATGCCAGTTGCTCAGGCCTGTAAAGCTTGCTACTCAAGAGGCTGAGATCTGAGGATGGCGGTTCAAAGCCATCCCGGGCAGGCAAGCCTATGAGACTCTTATCTCCAATTAACCACCAGAAAAGCGGAAGTGGTGTTTTGGCTCAAGTGGTAGAGCACTCGCCTTGAGCTGAAGAGCTCAGGGACAGCTCCCAGGCCCAGAGTAAAAGATCCACGATTGATAAAAGAAAAAAAAAAAAAAAAGAAAAAAGAAACATGAAGGGGACAATTCAGAAAGAAGGAAAAAGTAGAAATTCAGGAAAACACATTAAAATGTCTTTTCTGCTTGTTGACTTGATAAGAAACAGAATATGCATATGTTGCAGCTTAAATGTTAAGTGGGTGTGTACTTCCAACACTGATATTTTAAATTACCAGTTACCCAGCAATCCCACTTTTGGGCATTTACCCAAATGTTCACAAACAAGACCACACTAAAGCTACTGGTACGACTATGTTTATTGAAGCCTTTACCATAGCTAAGATATGGAACCAACCCAGGTGCCCCTCAGTAGATGAATGGATCAAGAAAATGTGGTATATATACACAATGGAATTCTATGCCTCCATCAGAAAGAATGACATTGCCCCATTTGTTAGGAAATGGAAAGGCTTGGAAAAAAATTATATTAAGTGAAGTAATCCAGGCCCAAAGAAACATAGGTCCCATGGTTTCCCTTATTTGCAATATCTAGTATATGTCTGAGTCAAGCAGAAAAGGTTAGATAAGGTGATGTTAGGGAAATGAACCCTAAGATATGTATTCAAATGTTTCTTTTCTTTCATGCGATTATTTCTAACACACTTATAAGATTATTTCTTTGAGCTGGGCACTGGTGGCTCACGCCTGTAATCCTAGCTACTCAGGAGGCGGAGATCTGAGGATCGCGGTTCAAAGCCAGCCCGGGCAGGAGAGACCGTGAGACTCCTATCTCCAATAAACCACCAGAAAACCGGAAGTGGCGCTGTAGCTCAAGTGGTAGAGCGCTCGCCTTGAGCTGAAGAGCTGAGGGACAGCGCCCAGGCCCAGAGTTCAAGCCCCACGACCGACAAAAAAAAAAAAAAAAAAAAGATTATTTCTTTGTTGCTTTGTATGTCCCTCCCCCACGGTATAACCCCTGCTTTCACTGTATTTGCTGTTGTTATAATTTGTGGAGGGGAAGGGAAAAAACAAATCGTTTAAATAGGGATACAGGTGGACCCATTGTAACAATGAGACGTACAAGATGTTATGTCGAAACGAACTTTACAACTTGGGGGGGGGAGGAGGGTTGGGTAGGGAGGTGGGGGGAGGATGAGATGGGAAGGGGAAACAAAGGAGGAGGCTACAATGCTTGATAAGAAATGTACTCATTATCTTGCCTATGTAATTGTAATCCCTCTGTACAGTATTTTCACACACACACACAAAACAAAAACAGAAACAGAAACTGAATTAAGAAACATGGCATTCAAAGAAGTGGCTCCTTGAGCTGAAGAGCTCAGGGACAGTGACCAAGACCAGAGTTAAAGCACCAAGACTGACAAAAAAAGAAAAAAAAGAAAGAAAGAAACATATGACAGAAATATGGCATTCAAGAGGTATTTAGGCTATGTTCCAGAGTCCTGATGTGACTTAATCAGAAATCCTACTCAGCATCTATTACAAGTATCATGCTGCCTTGTCTATTGGTTCACAATTCCTGGCTTCTCAAGTAGAGTTGCATTTAAGCACTTGTGAATCTCTTAGTATTTCTCCTGACATAAGCATGTGGAGGCCCAAATGATTTCTTTAAAATATATAACCTAGAAGTGACTTTCTAAGTTAAAAAAAAAAGAAGGGTTAGCTGCCTGAAAACAAGACAGTGTTTTCTCTGCCTCAACATAGGAATTTGGCAAAATGGAGAATTTGGCCAATTAGCTTAATATTATTGATATTGATGAACAGTTTCCTTTTTGTATGAAAATAGAACAATCTTGCATAAGGCCATTGGTTGAGTCACTGGCAGTCTTTGTGCCATTGTAAGGTAGGTAGAAAAATCTGTCCTGAAAAAGTTCATCATTTGGGGGGAGAATTACAAGAAAAAGAAAAGAATTTCACATCTTAGCTATGGTTAAACAATACTGCAATGAACATGGGTGTGCTGGTAGCTTTAGTGTGGCCTTGTTTGTGGTTTACTGGATAAATGCTCAGGAGTGAAATTCCTGGGTCATAGCGAAGTACCCCCCAGTGGACAAATGGATCAAGAAAATTTGGTATATACACACAATGGAATTCTACTCCTCTATCCGAAAGAATGATATTCTACCATTCATAAGGAAATGGAAAGATTAGAAACAATTATATTAAGCAAAGTGAACCAGACACAAAGAAATATAGACTATGGTTTCCCTCATTTGTGATAAGTAGACTGTGCCTATAAATCTACAAGTAAACACACTGGGTGGTAAAAGTCAAAGAATAAACTGGGACATGATAAATTATAATGGTCTCTAGACATTTGCCAGTGAGACCAAATGAGGGTATTCTTTTATTTTTATTTTTATTTTGTCAATCATGGGGAAAATGAGGGTATTCTTAGGAGAGGGTCACAAAGGCTCAATAGCTATGTGCATATGATCATACAAAATAATAGTTATCAAAGTAAATATCAAGAAATGGAAACAGGATTTTTTTGTTTTATTTGTTGTTGTTTTTGTTTTACATACCTTTTGTCTTGGTGGCAAGTTAATCTGTTTTGGGTAGGGTAAGGGGAACAGAAAAGGTGGGACAAAGGGTGAACAAATGCAGTAGTGATACTCACTAGACACTGTTGAAAATGAACAATGCAACTTATGGGTAGAGACAGGAGGTAAAAACTGGGAGAGTGAAGGAAAGGGTGACACTGTTCAAAAAGAGATGCACTCATTACTGGACTTAGATAACTTATATAACTTTTATAAGCCCTCTGTACATCACCTTTACAATAACAATAGAAACATTAAAAAAAAAGAATTTCACTTCTACCTCATTTATTTTCAAAAAAGAAAAAGCCTGGAGTATCAAAAACCCAGCTGAAGAAAATTCTCAGCTCTCTGCTCTGAAGACTATAACAACTCAAATGCACTCTTCTTTGCCCCTTTAAAATTTAATTATATTTGTATTACCTTTAAGTAGTTATGTGAAGGAGTTGCCATTCAACAAAGCAGTTATAAGTACAAGTGGGTCACCCTACAACTTTTTACAGCAGAGTATGGTTAAGTTATCCTGACAAAGGTTGGGAAATGGCACATGCATGACTGTCTGCACGTGTATGCTCATGTATGGTTGGGGAATATTTTCTTTAATGCTCTTTTCTCTGGCAAAAAATTCCATCTAATATTTGTATTAAGGGAGCTTAGAGTTTACTATATTAAATTTTCTATTTTTGCTAGTACAATTGTTACAGTTTTAAAAAATCACAACAACTAGGTATTTTTTTATTATAAAATAATTTCCCTTTCAATCTCAATTCAAGCTGATTGGGGTGTGTGTGTGTGTGTGTGTGTGTGTGTGTGTGTGTGTGTGTGTGTGTGTGTATGTGTTTCTGTTTATCTTTATGGGCTGCCTGAAAACCATGTGTCTTTTCCTTGGATAGAAAGAATTCTTCACTCTAGGTAATAAATATCAAATTTTCAAGATCTGAACTGGCACTGCCACCTCTGACTTATCAGTTGTTTCTGGCTTGTGCTTCTACAAAACATAAAGCACATATTTTCTAACCACAATTGAAACCATTTTAAAACAGTGTTTTTGGAGGAATAAATCTGTGAAACTTCTGTAAGTCATTTGTAGAGAGAGAGAGAAAGCCATGAAAATCTTCAGCATTCTATGCACTGAGCTTTTCTTTCCTTCTTCCCTTATCTCAAAGATCATCTTCAGGTTAATGTCACAATAAAGTGGGACAATTTACTATCTGATAAACATTAAAACAGTTAAAGGAGACACCAGACAATTATTCTCATTCCTTGAGACAAGCCCAAGAACACAGGCTTCCAAACTGTGCAGGCAGGACCTTTACTCAAAGATCCCTTAAAGATCAGCTCTGCCCTGGAGCCCACGTCTTCTGTGATTCATTAAGTTTAACCATCCCTCCTGAAGATTCTGTCCAGTGGCCGAAAATCTAAATGTGCTAATATCCACATCTTTGTCCTCAATCCCTGGGGTTTTCTGTGGGAGTCATTTGAAGAGCCCAGGTGTGGAAGAGAGAGGCCTAAGGGAAGAAGCAGGTTCAGAATTTATATTTGTCTAATGCCACATGTTCTCAAACTCCTTCTGGGCTGTTTCAAAAGTAGTCTGCACAGATATTAATCTCTGTGACCATATGTCTGGAACTTTTCATCACTGGAAAACAGCTGAAAGTAGTTGGTGGTATTCTGTGTGATCCACGATAGGCAGGAAAAGGGACTTTGGGACTATGATGAGAAATGTATGTATCTCCTCTCACCTCTCATTTTGTTTGTAGTACTGAGGATTGAACTCAAGACCTTTAGCTTACTAGGCACTCACAGTGCTTTTGTGTTTTTAGTTTGTTTTCAAACTGGGCTATGCTTACTTTTGTCTGAGTTAGTCTTGACCATTGATCCTCCTGTCTCTACCTTCTGAGTAGTTGAGGTGACATGCAAAAAACTATCATCCCCAGTTCTCCTAAAAAATTATGTTTATTAAACTCCAGGTAGAATTACTTCCAAAGAGTACGAGCAGGGATGGGCTGAATGGATTAATTCAAGATGCAGTTTTCATGGGGCCATTATATTTACCAGAACTTTCTTCCCATCCCTTTATTCCAAATTGTGTTTTATCAAAAGTATAATCTTATGCAAAAACATTCAAAATGAGAAATATGCTGTACCTAGGCGAAAGATCATCTCTTATTCCATATATTTAGGACTAATATTTAGTTGATTAACCCAAATATTCGATTATTTGTGGGGGAGTCATGAAAACAGTCCATACATTCCTTTAACATTTTGATTTAACTTAAAGCATATAAGCATGCATTCATTTCTTAATCTTTTGATGCACAGCCAAATATTTATTGTAAATGTGTGATCATGGTTTAGAGTTCCACTTGGCTTTTCTTTGAAAAATCATGCCAATAAGATCACTTCTGCAATTTCTAGTTACAGTTTTTCTAAAGCAGAAGAAAGAGTAAAAGATACACACAGAGTTCTGTGCACAGGATTATTTCATAGTTTGTACAATACAAACCAATTTGACTCATACATCCCAACTTTAATTATCTTGAGCACACTTAGTTCAAGACTTTTTTTTTGTCAGTCATGGGGCTTGAACTCTGGGCTTGGACACTGTCCCTCCGCTCTTCAGCTCAAGACAAGCACTCTACCACTTGAGCCACAGTGCCACTTCCAGTTTTCTAGTGGTTTATTGGAGATGAGTCTCATGGACTTTTCTGCCTGGGCTGGCTTTGAACTGTGATCCTCAGATCTCAGCCTCCTGAGTAGCTAGGATTATAGTCATGAGCCACCGGCACTCGGCTAGTTCAAGACATTTTAATAGTTCATCTTTATTGAGTCTACTGAAAATATTGAGTGTTTGTAGATACAATGCACTCTTTCTTTTCTCTCCCAAGTTGCATCACAATGTGGGAGATATTGTGTCAAACTTAATAACTATTATTGGCATAGGCTATTTGAGACCAAACATGACTGATACTTAACAGGTGAGTACAGAGGTTTAGAGAGTAGTTGGCTAGCTGTCATTATTCTGCACCTGAGAATTAATCTCTGCCTCAGAGAGAATGGGAATAATTCGTAAATATGGCTGATCTCTTAAGCAAAGGTAATAAAGATGGTACATCCTATGGAGTGAGCTAAATAAGGCTTCAGTAAGAAATAGTTTATGGTTTGCAATAGGTCTTTTGTTTTTCTCATGTTCTTTGGCCATTGTGAATCTGCTGGGGATTGTGTCCTGGGACGCAGCCTGATCAAACAACTATTACGTGACTGGTGGCTGTGACAGAACTAGCGATTAATCATTTTCCACTTGGGAGCTGAAACCTATCACTTTCACTCACCATTTGTTGATAAAATAAGTCAATGGCCACATCTAACTTTCACTGCGAGGAAACCACTTTACCCTCTTCATAGGAGAGAGAATGACAATACTTGGTGAGAAACATTAATCCTTTATTTTAATTCTGAACCTTTAAACCTTTTATTTCAATGTATAATGTATGTGATTGCCACTATTATTCTCTTTGCTTTATAGCATAACCTCAGTGAATCCCCTAAAACACCTCATGAGGCTGGGACAATGTCTGTCTTACAGATGAGAAAATGAACCACAGCAACGATAATTACTTGCTGAAGACTGAACAGCAGGACTCAGAACTCAGGGTCTGATGCTTGCACTACTCATTCCTAATGTGGGCACCTAGGCAGTAGCTTCTTGCCGAAAAATGTGCAATGACAAGGAACTCAAATGGATGAGTATTTAAGGGGGTGAGAGAGTCAGCTATGATGTTGGATCCAGCTTTGTCAGAAAGTTTCAGAGTTTTCTCCATAAAGTGAGATGAGAATTGTTTTTACTCTGTTTGTCCTATAGATAAGTTAAATCCCTTTGTATTTTATCTTTCTTTAGCCTTAAATCCTAGACTTATACTATCTGATACAGCAGCATGAGCCACATTTGATGAGTAAGCCTTTGAAATATGGCAAGCCTAAATTGCGATGTGTTATAAAATATATTCACTACTGGAACAGATGGTGCAGGGAGAATGATGGAAGGACTGACATAGATCAAGGTGCAGTTTCACTCATAAATCGAAATCCCTTCACATACAACTACCTAATGATAATAAAACAATACTTATATGTTAGTTTTACTAATACATACATTCAGAATTCAGAATTTCAAATATTTTTTTTTATTGTGAAACTACCATACAGAGGGGTTACAATTACATGGGCAAGATAATGAGTACATTTCTTATCAAGCATTGTTGCCTCCTCCTTTGTTTCCCCTTCCCATCCCTTCCCATCTCCTCCCCATCCCTCTCCACTCTCCCCCATCCCCCGCCAAAGTGTAAAGTTCGTTTTTTGAATAACGACTTGTACATTTCATTGTACACCCCTATTTAAATGATTTTTTAAAGAAAAAAAACCCTCTTGTTTCCATTTTCCTGGAGTTCATTTTAATAAATATTCTTTTTATGGTATAGGGGCATTGCACCATTATGTTCCTATCCTAAGAATACCCTCCTTTGGTTTCTCTCTGTATAAATGCCTAGAGTTCTGTATACTTTATCCTGTCTCAGTGTATTTTAGATCTAACTTCTACATATGAGAGAAAACATGCACTGTCTGTCTCTCCACGCTTGGCCTACCTCATTAACATGATTTATTCTAGATCCATCCATTTACCTGCAAATGACATATATTCTTTCTAATGGCTGTATAAATTTCCATTGTGTATAGGTACTACATTTTTTGGAGACACGTCTCATTAGTAATTTTATGTAAATGATAATAACTTAGATATCTTGGATTCAATAAAACATTATTAATGCTAATTCTTTCTATTTGAATGTATATAGTATTTTTAATTTGCATATGTAGTTTTGAATTTTTTTATTGAACAGAAATGTTGTAGAACTTCAAGTAGAATGAAAGTCAGTGAGTTGTATTTTCTTCACAAAGTTTGGAAAATTTAAGCAGCCTAGTGAGCAAAGCCGTTTAAAGTGCTCAAGAGAAAAATAGAAGTTAAATAGATATTAATTTCCCAAACTCGGTCTATTGATAAATATTGCAAGTTTCTTTGCTAGTGTGGCTCATACAAAGTAATACATTTTTACCTGTTTTAGATAAATTTATGTACTTGGGAGGTATATTTCACCCAGCAAGGTTCTGAAGGTCTCTGTGTTCTTATGTACTAGGGCTGTAGTGATAGGTCTTATGAATCAGGCATCAGAATATGAAAGGACTTGTTGACCCATAAAAAAGATGTGGGTCCTATGTTCTTTTTCTTTTGTTTTAAAGGTGATGTACAGAGGGGTTACAGTTACATAAATTAGGTAATGAGTACATTTCTTTTTTTCTTTTCTTTTCTTTCTTTCTTTCTTTCTTTTTTTTGTCTGTCATGGGGCCCTGTTCCTGAGCTATTCAGCTCAAGGCAAGTGCTCTACCACTTGAACCACAGCTCAACTTCTGGTTTTCTGGTGTTTAATTGGAGATAAGAGTCCCACTGACTTTGCTGCCCAGGTTGGCTTTGAATTGCAATCCTCAGATCTCAGCCTCCTGAGTAGCTAGGAATATAAGTGTGAGCCAACAGCACCTAGCTACATTTCTTTCTGAACTGTGTTATCCCTTCCCTCATTTTCTTCCTCCCAAGTTGTGAACTTTGTTTCCAATATGGTGTCTAGTGTGTATCATTGTTGGATTGATTCACACTTTGTCCCGCCTGTTCTGTGTTTCCTCTCCCTTCTGCAAATCAAATCAACTTATATACAAGACAAAGAGTACAGAAATAAAAAAAAAGTGGCAACAGGGAATAAACCAAAGGAAAAAAGAAAAAAGAAATAACTACAAATAGTAAATTAAAAAACCCTGTTGTTTTCATTTTTGTAGTTCATTTTGATAAGCTTCATTTTGTATGGCTATATGCACCTAGCTATTGAGCTATTGTGATCCTCTGCTAAGAATTTCACAGACATATTCTAGTTATTATAAATGAAGGAAATTGTGCAAGCCTATGTTTCTTTGGGTTTGGCTTGCTTCACTTAATATTTTTTCCATGTCTTTCCATTTCCTTATGAATGGATCAATGCCATTCTTTAAAGTAGAAGCATAGCATTCCTTTGTGTATATATACCACATTTTTTTGATCCATTCATCTACTGAGGGCATCTGGGTTGGTTCCATATAGTAAATAATGTTGCAATGAACATGATTGTGCTGGTCCCTCTAGTGCTGTCTTCTTTGTGGACATTTGGGGAAATGCCCAGGAGTGGGATTGCTGGGTCATAGTGTATCTCTATGTTTAGTCTTTTGAGGAACCTCCATACTGTTTTTCAGAGTGGTTGAACAAGTTTACATTTCCACCAGCAATGTAGTAGCATTCCCTTTTGACCATATAAGAACCAGTATCTGTTATTATTTTTCCTCATAGTGGCCATTTTAAATGTGGTGACAGGAAGGGATAGGAGAAACACTAGGGCTCCTTAGCACAGGTAAAAACTTTCTAAATAACGATCCAAAAAAACACAACAAATAAAAAAAAGGCTGGATAAATGGAATTGCATTAAACTGTAGAGTCTCTGTATGGCATGGACACAGCTAGCAAGATAAGTAGAAAGCTCACAGATTAGGAGATCTTGACAGACAAAGTCCTCATGTTTAAAATATATTGAGAGCTTGAAAAACTAACCCCCCCCAAACAAATCCTTAAAGAAACAACAACCCCTTCCTTAAGTGAGGTAAAGACTTAAAGAGAGACATCTTTGAAGAAGTTAGAGTGGCCAGTAGGCACATGAAGAAATATTCAAAATCTCTGGCCATAAAATGCAAATCAAAACAACACAGAGCTTCCCATGTTCCTAATACATGGAGTATAATTGTATAGCTGTTTGGCATTTAGATTCTGAAAATCCTACTGAGAGTGTGTACCAAGATGTCCATCCACTGCTTATGTCCTGAATGTCATAACCATCCCCGGAGCTGCTTGGTCTTCTTGGGTGAATTTGAGCCTCTAACATCAACTCTCTGGTCCCCTCTCTTTCCCTTTCTTCCTTTTTCCTTCCTTCTTTTCTTCCTTCCTTTTTCCCTTCCTCCTCCTTTTCTTTCTCTCTTTGATTAGTGGTATTGGGGTTTGAACTCAGAGTGTTTTAGTTATCTTTCAGGTAGGGTTTTGTGAAAGGTCCCCTCCACTAGCCTTAGACTGCAATCCATCTAACTGTGCCTACTGTAGAATTGACTCATTTGTTGACATGAGGTTTCTCTTTTTTGTTTTTGCCTGGGCTTGCCTCAAACCTTGATCCTCCCATTCTGCACCTTAACAGTTATGTTCACTATTTTACAAGAATGGTACTGGACAAACCAAAACAAATGAAGAAAACATTTTAAAATAAGATAATCTCTATGTTTCCTATGGTACTATGTCTGTTTAGGTGGAGACATAAATCAATGGTGTCAGTGTTTTCCTGCCCAATGAGGTATAAGGCAGGCCAGGGCCACAATTCTCTTCCATTGTCTTGCTAAATAGCTCTGAGGAATTCACTCAATCTCACTGGGTTCCAGATTCCTTGGTAAGATGGCTATACCTGTCTTATTTCTTGGACCAGGAATAGAGTGTACCAGTGAAGATTCAGGGTGCCACCTCTGGACAGATGTTTGAGCCAGGCTTGGAGAAGATACATTTTATAAATACCTTAAAGAGATTCTCAGTGTTTTCTACATTCTCCTCAAGGGCTTGGAAAATTTTAATACAAATTAGTAGTTGTCAACCCTTCCCTTCCCTTCCTTTCTCCCTTCCCTTCCGTTCCCTTCCCTTTCCTTTCCTTCCCTTCCCTTCCCTTCCTTTCCTTTCTTTTTGTCTATGACTCTCATGAAGAAATACTTTGTTCACTGAAATCTAGGACACAGATGCCTAACTAAGCAAAAGTACAATAAATAATATTCTCCCTTATGATGGGTGATGTTGTCTGATAAGTTGGATCACTTGTTTGTTCCATATTGTGACTTGTAACTTGATCCTGGAACTTACTATATTACTGGTTTGTAATCTGCTACTTGAAAAAGGCTACAAAACAATGGTCCTTTTTAACTCTTATGGGGTTAAATCATCCTGAAATCAGAGACTCTGCAGAGTCTGAGCTCAGAGGATGATTCTACTGATCACTCCTCTGCTATTTTTTACAAGCTGTGTTTCAGTTCCATAACTTGAGAATCATCTCTAAAGGTGTGCATGGGTCAATAACTCTGTACTAATTTTCCCTATTGGGAAGGTAATATCTCCTTGATCATAATGTCTACATCAGCTATGCGGAATCCAGTCAGAACTCTGCAAATGGAACCTACACAGAGCAAATGCTCTTCCTCATGATTCCCCACCTTCCATTTCATCTTTGTCATCTTTCCTCTCTACCTGTACTCCATGGCCTCCAACTGGTCACTTTTTCTCTTGCGTAAAGAAATCAGGGTCAGTCTTTCCAACCCATTAGTCCTGCCCACCCTGTGTGGTCAGAGCTAACTGTATATGGTCAGAGATAATAACCCCAAGTGCCTCTCTGCCCTTCCCTTCTACACAGTAGCAAATATGGACTCCTCCAGACCTCCAGCCAACAGTAGAAGGGCCCATTCTTTATCTTAGTGGCACATTTATTATGAAGATGTCGAGGGGCTCCACAGGAAGACATTGTACACATCAGGGATGCAATTGCAACTCAGAACAAGATTTCCTCCTACAAAGCAGAGGGCAACCCTGGTCCTTGTCTTTTCGTGTTTTATGTTTTGAGTGTATGTTGAATTAACCAGCTGCTTCTTCTTCAACCCTCCTCCTATGTCTATCTCTTGCAGAAATCTGTTGGTTGTTCAGACCACACAAGTGCAAAAGGATACTAGCAAATCGCTCCCGTGCCCTCTGACTTGACTTTAACTGCCCTCCAAGGAAATGAGGTCGCAAGTTCACCGATGGCAGGAAGAGGCCCACTGGTGGCCTGAGCGATCCCACACATTTACTGTACCATTCCTAATTCATAAAGAAGTCACAGTGCCTTTGGAGGACAATGACTTTTCCATGTGTTTGGGTATTTTTAGTTCTAAGCACTGTCTTCAGCGCTTCTCCAACATATGTTAGAGAACGATCCAACAGTCTCATGTTAAGATAATTATTTTAATTGTTGTTTTGAAACACCGCAGCATCGGACCAGGAAACTTACTATCCTGAAACCTTCATAGTTGGTTAAGCAAAAATTGATCCCCAGTCAACCAAATGAATCTAATAAGTTGTAATATATACATGATTTCATCACCTGCAGGACAAGCGCCCAGAGAGAAGCAAGTGACCTCAGTCAAGGTGTTGATTCCCACTTGTAATAAATGGATCAAGCCTGTGCTTTGCTAAGCAATCAACGACCTCACAAGGACTGCTGCTGAAATAGACTAAAAGAATACAAGGGGTTAGGAGGGAAAATGTTGCCCATTTCCCATCTACCCAGCATTTGTCCTAATAGACTCAAACATAAAATTAGCCTCTATAAATCTCCTAGCTTGTTATTTTACTGGCTTGCATGTCCCACCAAAATAATACATTTCTTGAAAGATCTGTATACATCGACTAAATGGTTTCTGTCTCTGGAAATGTGGACATCTTTATTTGTTTTGTTAAGAGATTTTTAAAATATCCTTAAGTTATGCATCCAACAGATGTCCAGGGTAAACGGTCCTGACCCATTTAAACGTTTCTTAGCACCAATGAAGGACCTGGTCTCTGCAGCTTGTGTATAGTTCAACTCACTGGGTGAAACACCTGACCAAACTGTGAACTGTGAAGCTGGTAATGCAAGGTTTGATGGCTCTGTGCTGTGACTTTTAATGGCAGGCCTGAGGAAACTAAGATAAATTAAAACCTAATTGGGTCTGTTAACAGTTTTAGCAGCCTGCACATATGGATCCCAGGAGGACACTTGAAAAGATGTTACAGTTTAGCTCCTGTTGCAGGGCTGACTGAAGAATGATACCCAAGCAGTTGTCTTTCTAATCTATTTCTCAAGGTTGAAGGTTATTATTTTTAAAGATACACTGAGGACAAATATCATATTTACCCTTCTCAGCCAGCGAGTTTAGTACAAGACAAGATGCTTCGGATGTAAATATCCCACTGTGAACTCCTATAAGAGGGGAGAAATTCCTTGAAGTGATTGTTCCACATTAAGAAGTGCTCTGAAGTCAGGAATTCCAAGAAGTTCTTCCTTGCCTTCAAAGTTTCTTATAGGATTCCATGCCACCCCCAATCCATCCTTAAGACTCTTGTTTATTTTAAAACTTGACATAATTTGTCAGGGAAAATATTCTCGAGGAGTCTTAATCAACATGACTTGAGTCTTCAGTGAATTGTACACCCCTTGGTCTTAGTCTCTGCTCTTCCTAATACACTGGCTTGGGGCAGCTGAGAATGGTGAACACTTGAACCCAGCATTTTCGGGGTCTTCACAGTGGGTCCTTTCAATTTGGAGTAAGATCCCCAGATAACAATGCACAGAAGGGGCTTGGAGAAGCTTCATATGTCCATTCATGATTTTCATAATAAGAGAGAAACCCTAGGAAGCTGCTCATTGGATAACTTATTTGTGATCATTTCTAAATGAAGATTTCCCTCAGAAGTAGAGTTCACTTACAAATCTGATTTCTGGGAGAAGATCTCTAGAGGCTTAATACAGGATTTTGCTGCTTTTCTGGGTTTCTTCGGTTTTTACTTCTCCAAGGAATGTGAAGATGACAAACTGAAGTGATATTTTAAAGTTTTGAATTGCTATTATAAAGGTGATGTACCAAGAAGTTACCATTACATAAGTCAAGTACAGTATATTTCTTTTGGGACAATGTCACCCTGAAGTGATTTCTTAACCAGTCTGATCAACTGAAGGCCCCTGTAACTAGCACAGCAATAATGATGAAATCAAGGATTAATCAAGGATTAAAGTGCACAGATGAGCTTGGTTATCTGGAGAAATTTTCTACTGAGGCTGATATACTTATGTACACTTTCTGCCTTCACCCCTCTCTCTCTCCTTCCCTCTCTTTCTCCCTCCCTCCCTATTTCTCCCTCCCTTTCTATTTCTCCCTCCCTCCCTCCCTCCCTCCCTCCCTCCCTCCCTCCCTCCTTCCTTCCTTCCTTCCTTCCTTCCTTCCTTCCTTCCTTCCTTCCTTCCTTCCTTCCTCCCTCTTTACCTCTCTTTTTTCATTCTTTTCTCTTTGTATTCCAGTGCTGGGGCTTTAGCTGGGGCCTTAGTGCTGACCCTTCACTTTTGCACTCAAGGCTCTACTGCTTGAGTCACACCCCTACTTTTGGAATTTTGGGGGTTACTTGGAGATAAGACTTTCATTTACATTTCTGTCTGAGCTAGCTTCACTGTCTATCAACAAGTTCTTTGGCAAGCTTGACATTCTTTGCTGGATAGAACTCCAGAACTGTTGCATTTGTATTACAATCAGCTTAGACATGTGGCTCAAGTGGTAAAAGAATATTATTTTTAGTAATAAAAGTAGTGTTTTAATTTTAAATCTGAGTATCTTACATGGACTTATTGCATATCATTGTACTGAATAGTAATTCAGACGTGCCCCAAACCCTTTAAGCCTCACCACATCCTTAACCACTGTGTAGTAAAACAGAAGAGGACACAGAAAACAAGCACTAGAATGTGTGTGATTCAACGCCAGGGTCCATTTGAGGCTCAGTGTGGACTATCTGTGGCTGAGCAATACCTATCTAATACTAGAGCAAGATGCAGGAGCCATAGATACTTGTTTGCAACTTACCAAAGGCTTTCTTCAGGGCTGAGCCCTGAACTGCAGCCTCTGGGAAACCCTGGGGAAGCCAAAGGGTCAGCCACCTGGAGGTTTTATTACTGCATGTTAATGTGAGAGAGTTCTGTCTTCACTAATGTAGAGTCTAGCTCTGCCAAGTTTTGATGGATAATTCTGTGGAGAAAGGGAGCTAAAATTAGCCGCCTAATTTTGTGTGATTTGTAAAGGGAAGAAAATGTTTTTTACTTTAATACGTGGATCAACTACAAATTTCCAGCCGTTTCGTTAGAAGGCTGAAGCAACGCTGGTGGAGGCTGATGCACTTCATGAGGGATGCTTGATTCAGGGCATACCAAGAGGAAAGAAAATAGGAGATGACCTTGAAACTAGACAACCTAGGCTTAAAAGGTAGGAACTGATCACTTTTTGTAGGATTAGGGAAGAGGAGAAGGGCTCTATTGATCCCCTTTCTTTCAATCCTCTGCTCATCCTCTCTCCACACTTACTGGCCCCATCACCGTCCTAAGGAGGAAGTCCCATTCATAGAAGGGAGAAAAGCTTTGACCCACTTAGGGATAGGTTTGTTGAGTCTGTTTATGAGATAGTTTAGTTTATTTTCAGAGTTGGGCTTACATGATTGGAATAGGAATTAATTAGGATGAGACCTAGATGGAAAGAAGTTCTCTGGACTAGATTGGAAGAGGATTGAAATTTTTAAAAATGTCAGAGCCAAAATAATGTTAGGAAAGTAATGAATATTGCACAATTGTATACCTGCAGCAGGTGCATCTGTATGTGCATATGTGCCTAGGGTTGGGGTGGATAATATGTCTGATGTGTGATGTATATGTGTATGGCATGTGTGGATATAGGAATAATATGCATGTGGCATGCCTGCAATGTGTGTGATACCATAAATGTATATGTATGACTATGCAGTGTGCATATGGTATGTGCATATGCATGTGATATGCATGGAATATGTAAGGTACATGTGTATGTCACTGTAATAATACAGTGCATAGGTATGTAGAGAGCATATGATACATGTTCTCTGAGTATGTGTATGCAATGCAATATATATTTGGTGAGTGTGAAGATGTAGCATTTATGTGGCGTTTATGCCATGTGTGTGTCAGGTGTGTAAGTAGATGTGCTTTGTTCGGTATGTATGTGTATAGGTGTATATGTATGACATGTATGATATTGTATGCATATTCAGTGTATATGCAGTGGGTTTACATGTTGTATATATGAAGTGTGTAGAAGAATGTGTTATATAAGTGTGATATGTGTATTCATGATAGGTGTGGTATGTTTCATGCTTATTTAGTTTATTTGTGGAACACATATGTATAGGTGTGTAGTATATATATATATGTACAGCATGTGCATGTCATGTGTGTGTTGGTATGTCTTTGTACCTTGAGGAAAGAGGTGGAAGGAAAATGATCAGAATCTCAGTTTGAGTTATCATAAGTTGTTTCCCTCTTAAATTTCAGTAATCTGTCCTTCTAAGGCTCATTTGGTCAAAAGTTTAATGAGTCAATTTCTAAAAGGACTGTGTTGTTTAAGATGTATCCTTGGGAATATAACAGCTTAGGAAACTTCATGAACCACCCAGAGAACAAGCTAGG
Source organism: Dipodomys merriami (assembly GCF_024711535.1). Classification (NCBI taxonomy): domain Eukaryota; kingdom Metazoa; phylum Chordata; class Mammalia; order Rodentia; family Heteromyidae; genus Dipodomys; species Dipodomys merriami. The sequence continues at coordinate 52,609,665 of NW_027206290.1, read as the reverse complement.
CTGAGAGAAGTTACTGACATTCCAGGTCACACAGCTAACTCAGGGTCAAGCCCATTGCCAGGGTCACAGGTAATGACCACCTTTGCTCTTTCAGTCTCAGCTCACAAACATGTCCACAGTCACAAGTAAATTCTCACCTTAAGGCATTAACTTTCATTTTCCTCTATACTGAAAAATATAAATTAAAAAAATTCAAAATGTGCATTTCCTAAGTGCGTTCTTTTCTAAATGTGCATTTCCCTAGGTTTCAGGGAGCTCTGCAGGGGATGACAGTTTCCAATAAAATTCCCACCCAGCTGCTCCAATAAGAAAGTCTAACTTCTAAGCTCTGGCTGACTGGGCTGTTTACCCTGGCTTTGGGCTTGCTTGGGTGTAGAGTCCTCCTCATGTTCACTCTTGTGCACACTGGGGTGGAGTTATTTGGAGGCAGTGATTCAGTCTTCTGTGGGGAATTATTTAATATAACGAATTTTCTGGGACTAGAAAGACCACTTACAATATTTTCCAGAGAGGATAGGAAAACAAATGTTTCAAGGAAAAAAACATTTAGAGTGAAAGCCTTATACAAATTGGGTCTAAGGCAACTTCTCAAAGAGTCCCATTTAATTTGTTTCCACGTTTGTAATTGGAAGCTAATCTAATGATTCATTGATTGTACATACAGTGACGTATGTTAATGGATTCATTCCTTGTTTTGGAGTTAATAGTTCATTCCATTTGCTTTTGGAGACAGATTGGTCCAAAACAGATCAGAAGATGGGCTATTTCCCTCTTCTTTGCACCATGCCTCAGACTTACCTTGATTTCTCCATCCTACTTTTCCCCTGTAGCTAGAAGCATCTTGTGATTGGATTTTCCTCTTGCTTTCACCCCTTTATTCTATTTCCATTGGTTTTAAGTTCTTTCCTTTGTCTCTCAGCCACTGCCCTCACCTCATTTCATTTAGCTCTATTCTCTGCCTAACCTGATGTGAGCCTGCCTCTTTAAATGGCTCTCTGGTTCTTACACTTGCAAGCTTCTGAATGGAGCCTGGCACGATTTCCTCTCTGAACCTAGCCATGGATTGTTTTGATGGTCCAACTAACTTCTCATCCTTCATCCATCCCTAAGGTCTCAATGACTCTGATATGGGAGGGATGAATTCCTCTGCCTTTTGACTTTGGGCTTAACCAGTTGATTGACTTTGGACAGAATTATATGAGAGCAGAAGAACAATGTCTGACCCAAGATCTTTTGAAGCCATGTAGGGTTTCACCAGTATTCTGGTACTGTTGCAATCACCACGAAAAGAATTTTTCCTGAGTGGCCACTGTCTTCTGAGGCTGGGACCCAGAAGAAGCTCAGGTTGGAGAGATCCAGGCCCCAACCACAGAGACAAGACTTGGCCATTTTTATCTGAGTTCAATTGCTTCAGCCAATTGGGCTTCCTCCTCACTGACTAATCTGAGGACACATGAGCAATCATCAACCATTATTATCTTAAGCCAATGAGATTTTTAAAATATTTATTTTCTTGTAAAGATGCTGTACAGAGAGATTACAGTTGTATTAGTAAGGTAATGAGCACATTTCTTGTCAGGCATTGTTATCTGCTCCTTTGTTTTTCTCCCATTATCCCTTCCCTCTCCTACCTCCCCCACTTCCCCCAACCTCAAAGTTGTAAGGTTCATTTTCAACATAGTGTATTGTGAATATCATCCTGTGTCCTTGTTTCAGCATTTTGTTATTCCCTGTCCCCTCCCCAAATTAGATAGATGTATATATAAGATGCAAGATACCAAAACCAAATACAGTGGCTACCATAAGAGAAAGAACATACAAAAGAAACTAAGAAAAAATTCACATATTACATAAAATATCACTAACAAAGAAAATCCTCTTGTGTCCATAGATTGGGGTTCATTTCACTTAGCATCATCTTATATGGTCATATATACATAGCTTTTGAGCTTTTCTGCTCATCTGTTAAGATTATCCTAGACATAGACTAATTATTGCAAATAAGGGAAACCATGGGACCTATATTTCTTTGGCTCTTGCTTACTTCATTTAATATTATTTTTTCTAAGTTTTTTCATTTCCTAACAAATGGGGTAGTGTCATTATTTCTGATGGAGGCATAGAATTCCATTATATATATATATATATATATATATATATATATATATATATATATATACACACACATACATATCACATTTTCTTGATCCATTCATCTACTGAGGGGCATCTGGGTTGGTTCCATATCTTAGCTATGGTAAATAATGCTGTGATAAACATAGTTGTGCTGGCAGCTTTAGTATGGTCTTATTTGTGATCATTTGGGTAAATGCCCAAAAGTAGGATTGCTGTGTCATAAGGGAGCTCTATGTGAAGTCTTTTGAGGAACCTCCATACTGCTTTCCAGAGTGGTTGAACAAGTTTACACTTCCACTAACAGTGCAGTAAGGTTCCCCTTTGGTCAAATCCCTCCATCATCTGTTGTTATTAGATTTCTTGATTATAGCCATTCTAACTGGGGTGGGGTAGAATCTCAATGTTGTTTTGATTTGCATTTCTTTTATGGCCAGAGAAGCTGAGCATTTCTTCATGTGTCTATTGGCCATTCCTATTTCTTCTTCTTCTTCTTCTTCTTCTTCTTCTTCTTCTTCTTCTTCTTCTTCTTCTTCTTCTTCTTCTTCTTCTTCTTCTTCTTCTTCTTCTTCTTTTCTTCTTTTCTTCTTTTCTTCTTTCTTCTTCTTCTTCTTCTTCTTCTTCTTCTTCTTCTTCTTCTTCTTCTTCTTCTTCTTCTTCTTCTTCTTCTTCTTCTTCTTCTTCTTCTTCTTCCTCCTCCTCCTCCTCCTCCTCCTCCTCCTCCTCCTCCTCCTCCTCCTCCTCCTCCTCCTCCTCCTCCTCTTTCTCCTCCTCTTCCTCCTTCTTCTTCTTCTTGAGAAGTCTCTCTTTAAGTCTTTAGCCCAATTATTAATGGGGTGGTTTTTCTTTGAGGATGTGTTTTTGGAGGATTTAATTTTTTTCAGTTCCAAGCATATTTTAGCTATGAGGCCCTTGTCTGCTTTGACTCCATGGTCTTTGTTCCACTTGGAGTTGATTCTGGTGTAGGGTGATATATAAGGATCTAGCTTTAGTTTTCTACAAATGATTAACCAATTTTTCCAGCACCGCTTACTGAAGAGGCTGTCTTTCTTCCATTCTATTTTTTTAGCTCCCTCATCAAAGATTAGATGGCTACAGGTCTGTGGGTTCATTTCTGTGTCTGTTCTTGTGCCAGTACCAAGCTGTTTTGATTACTATGGGCATAGTTTCTTAACTCAGTAAGTAATCTATGCCTAAGCATTTATCAATTATTCGTTATTATTCCCTAGGCACTTACCTAGGGAATAATGAGCAAAACTCCTGCCCTAATGGAACTTGTGTTCATTTACTTACATGCCTGTATGGGTACAACCATTGTGAAAGGAAGAGAAAGTAAAGAGAAAAAAAGAGCTGGAATATATTTTATGTTGTTTTGGGAAGGGCTAGAACAAGGCCAAATGCATGTGTCTGGATGCACTTGTGTCATAGGTTTGAGAGCTGTGAAGGTGAACAATGTGCTTTCTCATCACATCTATTTTCCCTATGAAACAGGATAGCACAGTGCACAGTGCCCTGATTGATTATCAGTTTGTTGAATAAAGAAGTACATGAGTGTCAAGTTGAACGTAATGTATGCTCTGCATGCTGATTAAGAAACAGAAGGACAAGATGAGTGAGAGGCAAGTGTATTGCTTTTCAGGAGTCACCAAAAATAGTCACATTTGTAGCATCAGGAAATTTGTAGAAAAGCTCTTGAAGAGATAGAAGAAAAATGAAGAGTGAGATAGGTTAAAGTAGATGTGGATTTCATTTTATAACTATTTCTAGAGATAGTTTAATCAAAACTGGAATATTTTAGTTCAAGAAAGGCACACTTTGGATTTATTGAGGAGCAGGGGAAAAAGAATGTCTGAAAGGCTACCTGGAAAGCATGGAAGAAATAGAGTCAGGCAAAGAGTGGGCAGGAAGGCCATCCGAGGAGGCTGAGGGTACTGCCAGCTCATGGATTCTTTCTTCTTTTTTGGAGTTTCCTTTGATCATACGTAAAGCCAAGCTGGGCAACCATGGTCACAAATCTATAAGACTGTTGACTTCTCATCACGGTGTCTTTTGAGGGAAAGAGAGATATAGTTTGGCCTGATCTAGCCTCTTTTTTCTTTTGAGCATTGGATGGCCCCATGTGTCACTGTATTAAGTTACCCCATGGCAAGATAACTGGATGCTACAATCTGTGGAACCCTACTTTTAGGGCCAGAACAGGTGAATCTCAGATTGATAGTTACTTCTGGTGGAAGTTGTAGGCTCTGGACATGCTTAGTTTTATAGGTTCTCAGAGATTTCAAGAAGTTGTAGAAAAAAAAAAACTTCATTTTTACAATAAGGCAAAACTAGATGACATTTTTTTTCTATTAGAGCAGTCTTGCACCCTTAAATTCCTCCTATTTGGCTGCTGTGTTGATTATGTGCATGAACTGGTTGAGTGAAAAATTTCACACGTTTCTATGTGATATTGAATAAAGGCCAGGTGTCAGGTGGTATAGTGTGTGGAGACACTCACCATCTCTACTTTCATTGACTTGGAGAAAAGTGCTTCCAGGCTCTCAAGTGAAAGGATAAGGGAAATCTAATGCAATTCTCAAAGACTTGTATTCAAGTGTTACATGGGTATTGCAAACCTTGCTATCTTAGCAAGGGCCTCGGTTTCTACATCAGTGAACGAACAACAACAGAATGGAGAATGGCTCTGGGAAGCAATACACAAGGCATAAAAAGTCTTTGGCAAACCCTGATCTATGCATGAGCTTGGACCTACACTTACAGTGTTTTGTTTATGTACCAACAAGCATTTACTGTATTTGTCTACGAAAGAGCATGTCATGAAGTAGGTATTTCAAGAACAGGGTATGTCTTGTCTTAAAACTTGACAAATGCAGTCCCTGTGTTCAATGTACATTATGTGAAAATTGAACTATGCAATTTTAGGATAGGATTGGGAAAGAGAAAAATGGAGGAGAATGATGAAAGGGGTCACATTGATCAAGATGCATTGTACTCATAACCCGACTTGTGGAACTGTAGCTTCATTGAACAACTACTAAGTAATAAAGTTTAAGAAAATCTTTATAAGTCAGAATCTACAGAGCAGACACAATGTTATAATGAAACGGTGAAATATTATAGTGAACTTGAACAGGTGATTAGAAGTCTCTACAATATTTGAGAAATGCTTTTGGCAGTTTGAAAACAATGATGTTTAAGAGGGAATGCATTTTTTTTCTGTGTGTGTGTGTGTGTGCCAATTTTGGGGCTTGAACTCAGGGCCTGAGCACTGTCCTTGAGCTTTTTTTTTTTGCTTAATGATAGAACTTTATCACTTCAACCAAGCTCCATTTTTGGCTTTTTGGTGGTTAACTGGAAATAAGAGTCTCACAGACTTTTCTGTCCAGTTTAGCTTTGAACTACTATCCTCAAATCTGTTTCCCAGTAGCTAGGATTTCAGACATAAATCACTAGCACCTGGTCTAAATGCACATTTAAATATTTTAATTTACTTTTTTTGTGCTTCACTGGGACTTGAACTCAGAACCTTAGGCTCTTACTTGTTTTTTCCCTCAAGACTGGTGCTCTACCATTCGTTACACCTTTACATCTGGCTTTTTTGGCTGGATAATTACAGATAATAGTTTCTCAGATTTATCTCCTTGGTCTGGCTTTCAACTGTGATCTTGAGATCTCAGCCTTTTGACAAGCTACAGCGACAAGCAGGAGACATGCAAATGAACAATTTGAGCTTACATTTTCTGTGCTCAAGACTAAAATTTCTTTTTATTAGTATTGAAAAATATGTAGCTTCTGGGAAAAGGAAAAAGAAAAAAACACCCCCATTATTGAGAGTTCATCTGTATTCACACATCTGGTTGTTAGGCAGAAGTCCCAACAGCCTCTGGGGCTAGTCTGGCCAGGAGACTACTAGTTGCTAGAAAGAGAGCATCCAAAAGAAATATAGCCTTGTAGGTACTTTTAGCTTAGGAAGAATCTTTTCATATTCTTGATCTTCAGAATTTCAGATAATGAATTCATTTTTTCTCCCCTTCAGTTACTGGGGCTTGATCTCAGGGCTTGTGTGCTGTCCCTGAGCAGTTTTGAGCAAGGCTAGTGCTCCACAGCTCCACTTCTGACATTTATTTATTTGTTAATGAGATAAGAATCTCATGAATTTTCCTGCCTGGGCTGCCTTCCAATTAAGATCCTCAGATCTCAGCCTCTGAATAGCTGAGATTACAGACAGGAGCTATGGGGTGATAAGCACCCAGCTGGTGTTGTTTTAGGTTGTGATTTTTTTAGTTTTATTCTAGCAGCAATAGAAACCTAATGCGAACACCAAATACCACACCCCAGCTTCCTTGTTCCTGTATGGGACAATCTAAGGAATGTTTTATAGTTCAAACATCCAATGGGATTGAGCTCTTACTCATTGTCCACTGCAGCTAACTGCCCATAACTTATTCTGTATTGATTTCTTCCCTTTCCCTTCTCCCTTCGTATTTTTCCTACAGGGTTTCCTGTGATAACTACTTCATCCTAGATAAACTATAACTCATATTCCCACCTGGAATGCACTTCTAGTAGCCCTAAACTAAAGGAAAGGCTATAAACACGAGTCCAAAATTCTGGGTAAAGTTCTCTTCAAAAGATGCAAGAATTTGTGTGGCAACCTCAATGAGTAGTGCAGGTTGTTTCTGTCTGGTCAGTATTATTTAACTTTATTCTGACAACATCTCACCTTTGTTCAGGAACATCTCCCTAATCCAACCCCCCCCCCCATCCCTTTCCCGCATCTGTATCCAGGGGAGGAAAACCCGTAGAATCCAGGAACTTACACTTTCTTTTGGCCTCAGTGATTAAATGCAGATCTGGAAAAGGAGAATCTTTGATTAAATATTTTTCTCTTTTCTCTGGGGCTGTTAGGTTGTATGAATGTGGGTTTGGGGTTTCTTGGCAATGAAGCTGGCAGGAATGGAAGCAGAGTGAGAAGAATATCTTTGGGGACCTGAGCTACAAACATGTCTAATAGTCTTTCTGCTGTGGAACTTTCCCATGAGCTCAATGATTCCTTCTTATTCCCATTGAAATCAATGTGAATCCGGGTTCTCTTGCACCCAGGAGTTCTAAGTAATACAGATTTAATAAAATTGCAGGTTCTCATGAGAACACAGAGACTTACTTACTGGCTCTCTGTGACTGTCAACTAAATGCATTCCAGAAAGCAGGTGGGGTGGGCCTCTCTTAAAGAGCTTAAAAAGTTACATGTTGTAGTGGCCCTAAATGGAATCAACCTGGAAAACAAAAGAACGAAATTAGCTCCAGTAGCCAGCAAACAGTTGTGGAGAACATGGCATACCCCTATCATGTGAAGTAGTACATGACACCGGGATTAGGCTACGAAGTCTGAACCCACACTGGAGACCAAACTTGGCTGTCACTAAGAGACATGTTTCCCACACCTCTGACTCCTACTTCTGTATTTCTAGGATTCTCTGTGCGGCCAATATGAGCAGTGATCCTGGTTCAAGGTCTCATTTGTCCCAGGAATAGCTTAAATCCAGCTCATAGCTGACTCCTAGAACTTGCACTAGATTTTATTTATTATCCATATATTCAACCCTTGCTATGTTCCAGTCAGGGTATTTAGGGTAAGTCTACCTCCAATCTGGGGTTATTACAGCAATGGCAATGGACAGACTAGTACAATTGTAAATAGTGACAGGGAAATGACAGTCCATATAAAAGCAGGAGTGTTGTTAAGAAGACAGTGAGCCATTACCAAAGTGCATCAAGGAAAATAACAACAGTCATCAAAGTAGAATTTCATTACTTTATATTACTTTGCTTGGCAAAAATATGAAGCTGGGCAGTGGTGGCTCACACCAGTAATACTTAGCTACTCAGAAAGCTGAGATCTGAGGATCATGGTTCAAAGCCAGCTCAGACAAGAAAGTCTGTGAGACTGTTCTCTCCAATGAACCACCAACAAGCCAGAAGTGGAACTGTGGCTCCAGTGGTAGAACACTAGCCTTGATCTCTCATGTATTTCAAAAAGCTAGTAGGTTTAAAATTATTTTTTCACCGTAAAAATGATAAATGTTTAAAGATATAAATATGTCTAACCTGATTTAAACATTACATAATATATACATTTGTTAAAATAGAACATGGTATCCCATTAATATGTCCCAATTCTTATGCTTTTATGTAACAGTTTTCAAAAATATATTTTAAAAAAGAAATAAAAAGAAAGGAACCTCAAAGGCCATTTCCTATGTACCATTGGCTGCAGGCCAATATCTCCTAAGACAATGTCTTCCTGACCAGCTTTTTCTCTCAAGTGTTTGTGAATGCACCCAGCTCCCCTAAGATTATTAACTATATAAGAAGGAGCAGGTTTAGTTATTAACAGAAAATGTTTGAATAGAAAGTTGACACACTTGAAGAACTGATCCCCTCAATTTTCAAGGGATTGTGTTTCTCCTCCTTGACATTTGGCAAATCTGATAAAGACATCGAGGACTGCTGGGATAATTTACTGCCTTCATGTTTGTTTTGGGTTCAGGACCCTAGTGACCCATAAAACATTGTGACTCCTGGGAGTGTAGGATAATAATATACAGACCATCGGATGAGTTTCGCTTAGTTTTCAGGCTTCTCTCATTATTTCGTGATTATTTAATGCTTGAAATACATTTTGAAATGTGCTCTAATTTTCCGTCAAGTTCAAAAACTTTTCTTTCTCTTTTTATAAGAATATTCCATGGAAGACATTGTTTTATAATTAAGTTATCCCCTTTATTTTGACATAATCCCAGAGACCTCTTTTATAAATAAATCCGAATCTATTGTAGAAGATGGTTTAAGAGAAATTTTAAAATATTTGAAGGTTTCTTATATAGAAATCACCAAGAATGGAGCCATACATTTTTTAAAGCAAAGTCTTTCCTCTGCTCAGGACAGTGACAAACCCTGCAGGGATAATTCCTTGGATAGAATTCTATTTTATTCTTTAAAATTCAAGGTTCAATGTCTCTTCCATCAAAGTGGGTTTCTAAGAAGTGTTTGGGCCAAAAAAAGTGTCTAATTATTGTTTCCAAGACAACTAACTGTGTAAAAATTCCTTCTGAGGCCACATCATATGTGTGAACAGGGAGGGTGAGTGACTGGGGATCCCTAACACATTGTGACAACGCTAGACAGGGATGTCACAATGCACACCATGCAAGCAAGACAGTCTGCCTGACTAGAAATTACATGACCTCCTAAATCTTATGTTGGGTTATCTAATTTTCCATTCTGTTTCTTAATGATGGAAAGTGTTTGCTCCACACAGTATTCCTTCATGGTTGAAAATAGTGTTAGATTTAAGTTGATCTGGCTGTGTGTGTGTGTGTGTGTGTGTGTGTGTGTGTGTGTGTGTGTGTGTGTGTGCGCGCGCACGCGCGCACACGCGCGCGCGCGCTCTGGGACTTGAATTTAGGGCCTAGTACTCTACCACTTGAGACACAGCTCTACTTCTGGCTTTTTTGGGTGGTTAATTAGAGAAAAGAGAATAATGGACTTTCCTGGGCAGACTGGCTTCAAACCAGGATCCTTAGATCTCAGCCTCCTGAGTAGCTAAGACTACAAATGTGAGCCACCAATGCCTAGCTTGACTTTATTTTTTTTTTTTAATAAACTACAATTCAATCATTTGGTAGCTGAAACTCAGCTTCTGACAACATTGAAATGGACACCTTAGGAATAACCTCTTTTTACTTATAAATCTTGACCTACACCACCCCTGACCTTCCTGTGTTGTGTGGAAGTTCAGCAGAAGGGAGCCAGTAGCAACAACACCAG
>NW_027206290.1:52389702-52594702 GCF_024711535.1 Dipodomys merriami | reverse complement strand
ACCACAGACAATACTTAGGTTTCCTCTATTTCTATTGCTTTCACTGCTTCTCCCTGGGCTGATGCACTCAGGAATGACTGTTTGCCTGTGTCTGTAGATGTTATATCATCTTCACTCATCATGGCCAGCTATCCTTTCTACAGTCATGTGTAAATATGACAGAATAACAGAAAAGTTGGTTGTCTATTCAACATGCTGCTGCTGCTTCATTCTAGGGTTACACACGACACCCCTCCCCACCCCTAGTTGCTTAGGAGGGTGGCTACATGTATGACCACAGAGAAGTAAAGAACCAACCATATTTCTAGCATTCTGGCATTTGAGCAGCAGTTGAGAGGAAGCTGGAAACATCACAATGCTATTAAAAAATCAGGCCTGCTTACAAAGTCTATGTTTCTAGTTTTTCCCTGCCCTCTGCAAGCAAAAAAGAACAAGATAAATTAATAATAAATAACAAAAAACAGGAGAAAATATAACAAAACAGCCTTTTAGATCCTTCCAGTTAACTTCTGTGTCGCAAGACAAAGAGAACAGACTTCTCATACCACAAACTGACATAAATTTGACAAATAAGATTAAAGTTAACATGAAGCAGCTGAGCCTTCTGGGTTTACAGGGGATTAATAGGGTATTGATATTTACTTGTCCTCTTTCCCAGGATGGTGAATGGCCCTGGACTGAGAAAGCAGTTTCGCTCACTAACCCAGGTAGTGGAAATGTTTTTGCCTCTTACTACATAGAATCATGCCACTTCATATCCATATATATGGAAGAAGCATGCATATACAGATGATTAAAACTTTTGCTCACAGCTGAGGCTGAGATCTGAGGATTGCTGTTTGAAGCCAGCCGGGGCAGAAAAGGCCATGAGTCTCTTATCTCCAATTAATCATAGAAAAAGCCATAAGTGTGGCTGAAGTGGTAGAGTGCTAGCCTGGAGCAAAAGGAGCCCAGGCCCTGAGTTCAAGCTGCAGGACTAGCAAAAAAAAAATGCTAACAGACAGAAATGCAATGACCAAGTGAATGTGTTTTTTTTTGTAATAAGTTTTTTATTGTGAAAATACTGTACAGAGGGGTTACAGTTACATGAGCAAGGTAATGAGTACATTTCTTATCAAGCATTGTAGCCTCCTCCTTTGTTTTCCCCCTACCATTCCCTTCCCTCCCACCCCCTCAACTACACTCCCCCCCCTACATGACAGATGAGACTGAGAGTTTAAGGGGCATACTATTATAGCAGAAATGTGTCATTTAGACATGAAAGATTGCTTGAGATTCTGGTGGCGTAAAAATGATGTGGAGTGAAATCTTTTTCAGTGATGGTCTTTATCTAAGTTATGTCACAAAAATACACAACCTTACCTTTACTGTATTTTCACCATGATGTACATATGTTTTAACTTAATGTTCAGTTAGTCACTCCACAGTGCAGAATCTCTCAATGTGGTAAAACAATGTGTGGAGATTTCCAATCTGTCCTGCACCAATGAGTGGTTTTCTTACACACAAGTAGCACCCACTTCAAGAGTCTGCTGATAATGTGCTTGGACGTAGTCACAATATTAAATTGCTAAAATTATTTCTAAAGGCGGTTACCCCCAGTGGTATCTGTAGTCTCAGCTACTAGTGTGATTAAAGCAGTAGGATCACTTGAACCCAGAAGGTCAAGGCAAAATCTTGACAATATTGAGAGGAGTCTTCCTCTCAAAAAATTTCTAAAGACTCTACTCTTAGGTGCTTGCTTTGTTGAAAATCAGTCACAGGCAGTTAAAATGGTGACAGTGGTCTACAGACCACACCTGAATAGCACTCTCCAACTTGTCACCTGTTTAATGGATTAAGGGTTTATAAACCCAGTAGTTTCTAGAGTTTCTCAACAATAAAAGCCTAGTGTATGCTAATGGTATAGAGTGAAGACGTGGAAAACTAGAATGCATAAATACCTACTTAAACAAGACAACACTTGTTCAAGTAAATCAAACAGACAAAAAAAGTCAAAAATCTTAAATTTGGGTAGGAAAATTTCCATAATTGCCCAATTATTAGTAGCCATCAATTAATTCAGTCAAAAAATTTTGTCCCACAAGAGCTCAGGAGCTATGTGCATGTAAAAAATGGGAAACAAGAGGTTTTTTATTTTACTTTTTGTGTTTATTTTTCTGGTTCTTCTTTTGTCGCTTGTAAAAATTTTCTGTATCTTTTATTTTGTAGGTGAGTTTATCTGATTTGGGAAGGGGAAGTAGAAACACTGAAATGGTGGGACAAAGGGTGAACTAATGTAGCAGTGTTACTCACTAGGCACTATGTTGAAAAAGAACTGTGAGGGAAGGGGTTCTGGAGGAAAAAAAAACAAAACTGGGAATAAACCAGGGAAGAGATGCACTATTCAAAAAGAAATGGCCAGGCCCCAGTGGCTCACACCTGAAATCCTAGCTACTCAGGAGGTTGAGATCTGTGGATCATGGTTTGAAGCCAGCCCCAGCAGGAAAGCCTGAGACTCTATCTCCAATTAATCACCAGAAAACCAGAAGTGGCACTGTGGCTCAAGTGGTAGAGCACTTGCTTTGATCTGAAGAGCTCAGGGACAGCACCCATGCCCAGAGTTCCAGCTCCATGACAGACAGGAAGGAAGGAAGGAAGGAAGGAAGGAAGGAAGGAAGGAAGGAAGGAAGGAAGGAAGGAAGGAAGGAAGGAAGGAAGGAAGGAAGGAAGGAAGGAAGGAAGGAAGAAATATATTCAAAGGGACGGGAAGGGGAAACAAAGGAGGAGGCTACAATGCTTGATAAGAAATGTACTCATTATCTTGCCCATGTAATTGTAACCCCTCTGTACAGTATTTTCACAATAAAAAAAGAAATGGATTCAATACCTGACTCATGTATTCCCTTTGTACATCACCTTTACAATAAAACTTTAAAAAAAATTTGCTAGGCACAAACAAGACTATACTAAAGCGACCAGCACAACTATATTTATTGCAGCATTATTTTACCATAGCTAAGATATGTAACCAACCCAGATGCCCCTCAATGGACGAATGGATCAAGAAAATGTGGTATATTTATACAATGGAATTCTTTGCCTCCATCTGAAAGAATGATATAGCCCCATTTGTTAGCAAATGGAAAGACTTGGAAAAAAAAATTATATTAAGTGAAGTAAGCCAAGCCCAAAGAAACATAGGTCCCATGGATTCCCTTATTTGCAATAACTAGTAAAAGTCTAGGATAAGCAGAAAAGGTCAAAAGCTATGTACATTTGATCATATAAGATGATGTTAAGTGAAATGAACCCCAACATAGGGATACAAGTGGTTTTTTTCTTGTGATTGTTTTTAATGTATTTAAAATGTACTATGTGATTTTTTTTTTGTTTCTCTTGTATGTTCTTCCCCCACAGTATAATGCCTGTTTCACTGTATTTGATGTCAGTGTCCTGCATCTTGTATATACATTTTTCTAATTTGGGGAGGGGAAGGGAAATAACAAAATGCTGAAATAAGGATACAGATGGACCCATTGTAACAATGAGATGTACAAGACACTATGTTGAAAATGAACTTTACAACTTGTGACGGGGAGGAGGGGATATAAAGGATGGTAGGGGAAAAACAAAGGAGGATGTAACAATGCTCGATAGGAAATGCACTCATTACTCATGTAACTGTAACCCCTCTGTACAGTATTTTTACAATAACACCAACCAACCAACCAACCAACCAATCAATCATACAAAAGCCTCACCCAAATAGATTGTATGTGACTTGACCCCTGGAAGCTTTCATGGGACTCCTGGGGTAGAAATATATTCTAGCAAGTTCAATGAAATGTTACAGTGTCAGATAGTTCAAAGCACAGTTTTATATGAATGAAAGCAGGAATATCATAATGAAGTGAATAGTAGGCTTCTAAGTATCCTTAGAAGATCTTACAATCAAATGGTAACTCCTGTGTACAACACCTTGATGCTAAAAAGAAAATTGCATTTTAAAAAAGGACATTCTAGATTCAAATAAATGTCAACCATCTCTAAGGGAGGTATCAGCTTAAGACTCAAGAAACTTGACTAATTAATTATTTTTCTTTCCCCACAGGGGTTCTTTCGAGGAACATTCTGAAGAAGTCTATTTTAGTAGTGTTTGAGAAAGCATCCTCAAAGTGTTAGGCTAATCAAGTAAAATAAAGAAATTTGTTTTAGTGGAAAATACTTGTTTTTCAAATTTGTCTAGCATATTTCATGTAAGATTCAAAGAGAAGAGAGATAATTTTGAGAGACTCCCTAAGGAACTTCATTTTGAGACAATTTTGTTATTCCATTTATATAATCCCTATCCTCCTTTACCCCATTCCCCCACCCCAGGTCCTGGGTCTTAAACTCTGGGTCTGGGTGCTGCCCTTGAGTTCTTTTTGCTGAAGGCTAGCACTCTACCACTTGAGCTACAGTGCCACTTCTGGCTTTTTCTGTGATTAATTGGAGATAACAGTCTCACGGAATTTCCTGACCTGGATGGCTTCGAACCATGATTTTCAGATCTCAGTCTCCAGAGTAGCTAGGTTTAGAGGCATGAGCCATCAGTGCCCAGCTATAAATCTTGATATAAATTTTCTATGAATATTTATTTATCCAAGACACACTATCCTGCAAGACAATAGTACCTATTTTACCAAGATGCTGAAAATTGGTCAAGAAACTCTTAACAAGCAAACCCATGTTTCTCTCTAGGACTTCACTAAAGGCTGGTATCACCTTCTGCTTCCATGGCTGACATGTGACTAATTGATAGATGACTGGATAGATGCGTTCTGTATTTCCCAGTGCACATCTTGTAGCCATGTCACCCATCCATCCTGGCCTCCTGACTATGGCAAAACGGATTTTGTTGCAACTGAAATAGAAATAAAACAAATACTGGAGTAGCAGAAGCCATCTGGGGAATGTGAGCTAAGTGTCCCTGAGCGGTGGATGCCCATGGCAGGCAGCTGGTGACTCACATGATTCAGGAGCAAATGAATGTGAATGTCAGAGACATCCTCAAGCTTCAGGGAGCCCATGCCAGGCTTGAGGCCCAAAGGATGAGAGGGACCAAAGGCCAGGCTACCTCATACTTAGTCTTACTTTGGACTACCCCAGATGCAAACTCTATGATGAGGGCTTGAGTGCAAGTAGTTTAACAGAACTGGGAAGAAAGTGCCAGCGGGGAAGTAAGGAAGCAAGCAGGAAAGAAAAGGAAGCCCTAGCTGAACTGCGATGGGAGGCTCTGGGAACCATTGTAAAGAACAGATGTCTCAGGTCCAGAGCCCCTGAGGACTGAGGGAGCTGGGATGGCTATCCTCTTAATGACTGTAAAATATTTAGGCA
The DNA here is from genome assembly GCF_024711535.1 of Dipodomys merriami. Lineage (NCBI taxonomy): Eukaryota > Metazoa > Chordata > Mammalia > Rodentia > Heteromyidae > Dipodomys > Dipodomys merriami. The sequence goes on along the minus strand of NW_027206290.1, from coordinate 52,589,344 downwards.
GAAGAGTTGGAGGACTGGCAGGAGGCTGGAAGTCAGGTGAGGTGCCTTGTCAGGAAAGGCAAGAGCTAGGCCTGGACACTCGCAAACAAGACTTTCAGGGTTCCCAGAGTGCTCATGCCCCCAAGGACAAGAAATCAGGTAAGAATGTTTATTATGCACATTTCCCAAATTCAAATACCTCCTCTCTACATTTTCTAGTAAGGAATTTCTGGTTATGTTTATTGAAATGAGTACAACCATATTATCTTTTCTCAGTATATTCTTACTCTGTTTCTTATATATTAATACTTCTTCGTTTTGCTTTGTTTTGAGGAAGAGTGTCACTACGTAATCCTGGTTTGCCTTGAGGCACGTTTCTCCTGTTTTACCCTCCTTGTGGGCTTGGGATTATAGGCCTGTGTCTCCGTACTTAGCTTTACTGGTCACCCTTTAACGAAAAATGTGAGACCATGTGGTGGCCTACTATAATCCCAGCAATTTTGGAGGTAGAGATTGGGAGGAGGTTTGAAGCTAGCCCAGATTCAAAACAAACAAACAAAAAAACTTAGCAAGATCTCAGCTCAATCAATAAGTGAGCTCTGGTAGTTCTAGTTTGTGATCTCAGTTATAAACGAAGTCTAGTAGGGGAATTTTTGTGGGGCCTGAATGAAAATGCAATCCTTAACCTGAAAAATAGCACAAGCAAAAAAGTGAAGAGGGCAGACTTCCAGGGGTAAAGCAAACGCCCAGCTCTCAGTTCAAATCCTAGTACCACCACTTCCAAGAAAACAAAAACAAAAGTAGAAAATTATAAATGAGGAAGGGTAAGTTAGACATAACTATGATACTGAGGTCTCTGTTGGAGGTTAAAAGTAAAAATCCTTTTTCCAATTGTGCTGTGATATGATACAATGTAACACAATGACCTAGGGTTTTACTGATCATAAGCAGTCACCCCAAGAGAGGGCATGGTCTACGCCAGGATCTACATGAGGCTCCTCTGGTTTGTTTTTAGGGAGTCACATCCTTTATCCCTTGAGCACCCAGGGCCTCTGGCAAAGACAGACACTGATAATAACAGCTAAAAGTCACTGGAAACTTTTGAGTACCAAGCACTGTTATAAGCATTTTGTGTTTTAACTCACACTATTCCACACAACAACCTTTATTTTGCAGCTGTGAAGACTCAGGCACATAGAAGGTAAGTGGTTTTGCTCACACTGCACATAGCTCACAAGGGCTAGAGTCTAATTCTCTCTCCCAGTCATTGTGCCAAGAGCACCCCAAGTCCGTAACAGCTGACTCACTAGCTGATGAGGAGAGAAGTTCCAGATATTATTCTGTTGGCTCTGAGTCATCACAGTTCTCCTGGCAACAATAACCCATTGATGTCACCACTATCTTCATTTAATATCAGCGAGAACACCACATTTACAGATACATCCTTAGCAGGCAGGCAGTAAGCCCAGAAAACAGGGCAGAGATGGGGAGTTGGAACGGGAAGGCGCTGCTCTGGTTTGGAAGACAAGAGAAGCTTAGGGAATTGACCCAGAGCCCAGTGAAACCAAACACCTTCTCGCAATGTGGGTTTCTTTTCTTTTTTCTTTCTTTCCTTTTTTTGTGTGTCTAATTGGCATTTTAGATGGAAGACCAAGAAGGATGAGCAGGAACTTGGAGCATAACTTTTTTCTTCTACTTGAAGAGTGGTCTAGTCACAGGAATTGGATGCCTGATAGTTTGGATTCACTTAGGCAACATTTAAGTACAAGAATAGTGCAAGTACAAAAGGAAAGAGATTCTGTGTCTAAACTAGAAGAGTTTCCAAGTCTCCTCGGCTCCAAGACATCTGCACAATTTTGACATCAAAATCTAAGATTAATTTTTTTTGGCCAGTCCTGGGGCTTGAACTCAGGGTCTGGCTGCTGTCTCTGAGGGTTTTTTTTTCCACAAAGCTAGTGCTCTACCACTTGAGCCACAGCTTCACCTCTAGGTTTTCGATGGTTAGTGGGAGATAAGAGTGTCACAGACTTTCTTGCCTTGGCTGGCTTTGAACCATAGTCCTCAGATCTCAGCCTCCTGAGTAGCTAGAATTACAGGCATGAGCCACTGGGTCTACAGATTGGTTTTAAGAAAAGGAAACATATTTGATTCAATGTCACCATATGCCCTCAAGTTCAAGGTACACAGAGATAAGAACTTTCCTTTCCAGAGAGTAATTTCCAGTCAAGGACAGGTTTATCTACTAATAGCCCTTCCTCCTGAGCTCCTTACCACTGGTTTGTTTGCATTTCTTCATCTTCTTTTCCACACTCACTCATTCATTTATTTTTGTGCTGGTCCTGGTCCTTGAACTCTTGCTTGACTTTTTTTTTTTTTTGCTCAAGGCTGGTGCTCTAGTACTTGGGCCCTGCCACTAACTCCAGATTTTGGAGAGAAGAGTTTCATAGATCATTCTGCCTGGGCTGTCTTCACACTTTGATTCTCAGATCTCAGGCTCCTAGGTAACTAGGATTACATGCATGAGCCATTAACACCTGCCATTCCCCTTTTCTTTATCTGTCTCTGATTTCATTTTCCAGTGATGTCCTGGCTTGGGAGAGTCCTTTTCATTCCATCTGCTTCAACTGGCCCAAAATATAATGCTTGTCCTGTAATGCACAATATTATTAGAACTGACATAAATTTTCCTGGCTCTCTGATTTGATGTGAGGGAGGAATTCTAAGGAGCTAATGACCATTTCAATGCAAACTCTGGTTTCTCAATTAGTGTACCCAGAGAATGATAATGCCTCTAGATATCTCTACACAAAGTTCACACCCACCCTGAGCTTGCAGGATTGTATGTAATGCATTTTCTTTTTATGGGAACCATCCAAATAAAATGAAGCATAGCTCAAACTCATGCTCCAAAACCATTAAACATAGTCAATTCCTAATTCCTGGGATGTGTGTAGATCAGTCTGTATGAATTCTCATAATCTGTTTGTTTTGGATGCAAGTATTTTCAGACTCATATAATTGATCAACTAAGTTGATCAACTAAGTCAACATCCTACAGAGGGCACATTCAAGCAATTTGTTCTGAATTTATTATCATTAACATGCAAGCCATTTTCAGGAAACTATATAACTGTAGCAGATCCAGGAATTTGGAGTGTGTGTGTGTGTGTGTGTGTGTGTGTGTGTGTGTGTGTGTGTGTGTGTGTGTGTGTGTGTGTGTGTGTGTGTGTGTGTGTGTGTGTGTGTGTGTGTGTGTGTAGTGGGGCTTGGACTCAGGAGCCTCAGCACTGTCCCTTAGCTTTTTTGCTCAAGGTTGACATTCTACCACTTGAGCCACAGCTTCTTTTCAAGCTTTTTGGTAGCTAATTGGCAGTTAAAGTCTCATGAACTTTTCCTGAACAGGGCTGGCTTCAAACCCTGATCCTCACATCTCAGCCTCCCGAGTAGCTAGGGTTACAGGAATGAGCCACCAAGCGCCCAGTAATTAATGACAATTTGTGGTTTAAGTTATTTTTGTTCCAGTGACACTATTGTCAGACAAGGACTTGGGCTTTCTCATGAGAACCATGTTAGTAGGTTGGAAGTACACAGAAATGATTGCATAACTGTATCCCTTCAAGTGTAGGAAGATTCAGGAAAGACTCAGAGTATGGAAAGTTAGGACTGAAGAACAAAGGCAGTGGGAAATCTTCTCATCTGTACAATCTAGTGAATAAAAAGTAAAAGAAGAGTGTGAAAGGGATGACACAGATCAAGATGCATTGTATTCATAAACTACTCAGTGAAATGGCAAAAAACATCTGATACATATACTAAAAATTAAGAAAAATGAGGGAAGGGGTAGGTTGGGAGGATGGGTGAGAACATTGAAAGGGTGACATGGATCAAGATGCACTGTATTCACAAACTGCTTTGTTGAATGGCAACTCCTTTGTACACTACTTAAAGATAATAAAAATATTGAAAATACTTTAACAAGTATACATGAAGTAAATCAAGGTTGCCTGATTCTCAATGAAACAAAAGTCCATGGTCTTTCATGCCAAACAAGTATCAGGAACCAGATCTGCTACAGCTCAGTGTGTTTGGCAATGAAATCAAATAACCTTTCTGAAGGAATGTGTGTTTGGTTCAGAACTAGGTCCAACTTCGTGGATTAGAAGTTTTTGAACTAAATTTAACCCTTATCCCATGCCAGGTTTGGAGCTATATGTTACAAAAATTCCTGATGAAACTACCACTGGTTTCTGGGAAAAGAAAGAGCAGAAGATAAGGTAAACCTGGGACCACTGGGATGATGTACCTTTGAAAAAGACCATTTTTCTCTCCTCCCTTTTTTCCATGTTCTCTCCACACTCCCCAAATGAGTACCAGATGTATAACTCCAGGGCTCGAGGTCTATTCTAGTCAGAGGATTTTGTTCATTTTATCTCTGTTTTCTGATGGAAAGGTACCAAGAGCCCTGGGAACCAGGGAGCAGATATCACATCTAGAAATGCCGAGGGCTGCAGGAAGTGGGGAAATGTCCAGGCAGAGAGAAAGGGAGGAGTGTAGAGTAGGTAGAGATGGTTCATTCACTTGACAATGGGCAGCTGGGAAAAGATGCAGTACCTCAACCTCACTAATGAAGTGTAACAATGAAACAGGTACAGTAAGACAAAGATCACATCATCTCACTCCTATGTAGAGTTGTTCTCAAAGAAGTAGGGAACAGAAGAGTATTAACCCAAGTGTGGGGAGGGGAGAGGAAGAAAGGGGATGGGAGAAGTTGGTCAATGGATACAAACTTATCTTTAGCTAGGAGCAACAAGTTTTGGTACTCAATAGCATAGAAAAAAATGACTGTAGGTAACATTAATGGTATATATTTCCAACAGCTAAAAGAGAAGATTTCTGTTTTGTATTGCTGAAGATTGAACCCAAGACCTCCTGCTTGCTCTGCTAGTGCTCTACTGCTAAGCCATGCCTTCAGCTGTTTTTTGTGTTTTATTTTTGACATAGGGTCTTGATTCCTTCCAGGTTCACATCTGGATCACAGTCCTCCTATATTTTACGTCCCCTGGAGCTCTAATGACAGACATGTAATACCTGGCCTGGCTTCGTCTGTCAAGATGGTGTTTTGTGGACTTTCCTACCAGGCATTGTCTGGACTTGTGATCCATTTCAGGGTCCCATGTATCTAGCAGGGCAGACATATGCCGTATACGCCTACTTGTTTGTTATGAAGGGGTGTAGTGCTTTATTTTCTTGCTTAGGCTGGCCTTTGACTGCAATCCTCCTAATCTCATCTTTACAAATAGCTAAACAAATTGTTTAAATAGGGATACATGTGGACCCATTGCAACAATGAGATGTACAAGACATTATGTTGAAAAACAAACTTTACAACTTTGGCTGGGGTGGTGGGGAAGGGGGGAGTGGAGGTGGTAGGGGAGGAGATGGGAAGGGATGGGAAGGGGAAACAAAGAAGAGGCAACAATGCTTGATGAGAAATGTACTCATTACCAGGCTGGGAAGGTGGCTCAGTGGTAGAGTGCTTGCCTTGCATGCCTGAGGCCCTCGGTTCAATTCCTCAGCACCACGTAAGTGAAAAGAAAAAAGCTGAAAGTGGAGCTGTGGCTCAAGTGGTAGAGTGCTAGCCTTGAGCTGAAGAGCTGAGGGACAGCGCCCAGGCCCAGAGTTCAGGCCCCATGACTGGACCCCCCCCCCAAAAAAAAAACGAACAACAGCAAAAAAGAAATGTACTCATTACCTTGCCCATGTAATTGTAGCCCCTCTGTATGGTATTTTCACAATAAAAGGAAAAAAACAAAAAAACAAAAACCCAAATAGCTAGATATGAGCCACTGGAACTAGACATGAAGAGAATTTTGAATCTTTTTGTGTAAAGAACAACAAAATCAATGTTTGAGATGATGAATATACTAATGATCTTTATTTAATCATGCTAATTAAAGTATCATAATATACCTTTGTACATGTACATTATTATATAATCCAAATATTTTGTTTTTTAAAAAAAAGCAAAAAAGAACTGGAATTGGAAAGCCTGCTGGTGGGATGTTTCTGGTATGTTTATAAGATCTATGCTGCCTGTATGTTTATGGATCCCTCTAGATACTTCCTCAACTACTTCTTACATCTCTCTGTGAAGAGTTAAAATGGCCAATTAGAAGAACTGCCTTTCCTGTATATGGATGTTCACTGCTCCACCGCTGGCACACATGAGGCCTGGGAAAAGTATAAACAGGGGCTCATATCCCATGTGTGCACCATTTCAAAGTTGTAAATCAGATCAATGAGCCATTAAATAAAACAGCCTCTTTTCTCCTTTATTGACAAATACATCTTCATAATGATAAAATAGGAGAAGATGTGTAAGCTACAGTTTTTAATATGACAGAAAGTGGGAAAAATACCCAAGATGAGCGAATTATTGTTGCCCATCAACAATATCAGGGCAGTGATATTTAGGTGATTAATTAAAAGTGCATAGTACATAAGTTATAAACTAGTCTCTCAAAATTTTCTTGATTTCATTTTGACAAAATTGCTCTTTCTATTTGTTGGAGACAAGGTTTTTTGTGTTTTTTTTAAATATTATTGTGTTTTCTAGAAAATGATGCTGAATTGATGGCCTTCCTTCAGTCATTATTGTTCTTCAATAGACTCCAAAAGTTAACTTCAGTTTTAATGTATTTGCAATATAGTTCTTTGAATGGGAAATTAAGGATGAAAATTGCTGCCATGTTCAAATACACCAGTTATACCATATAGCATAGGCTAGTATAAAAGTAATTAAAATAATTTAATTTTGTTATATACATGCTTACTCTATTTTAAAATGATCACTTCTTTAGAGGAATATTTAAATGCACAAATTGGGGGCGGGGAGTATAGCAGGGCTCTGGCTGATCATGCACAAGGCCCTGGAATCAATTCTCAGCATCAAAGAAACAAATCAAGCTAGGCAGTGGCATCCATGTCTGCAGTTTCGGCTACACTGGAGGCTGAATTCTGAATATCAAGATTTGAACCCAGCTAAAGAAGGGAAGTCTTTGAAACTCTTATCTTTAACCAGTAAAAGGTTGGAATTGGAGGCATAATGCCAGTACTAGAGGACTTAAGTTCAAGCCTCAGTACCAGCACACACATACACACAAGCCAAGCTCTCGTGGCTCATGCATATAATACTAGCTACTCAGAAGGCAGAGATCTGAGGATCACAGTTTAAAGATGGCTTAGGCAGAAAAGTCTCTGAGAGTCTTATCTCTAATTACCACCAAAAAGCCAGAGTGAAGCTGTGGTTCAAATGGCTGAACACTAGTAGCCTTGAGCAAAAAAGCTCAGGGACAGCACATAGACCTGAGATCAAGCCCCAGGCTCAGACACAAAAACAGAACACAAACAGAAGAACAACAGTGTACACTGTAAAGAAGCACAGTTCTGTCCTTTTCCATATGGGTGGGGCGATGTCATTCTTTTGGATAGAAGCATAGAATTCTATTGTGTATATATACCACATTTTTCTTGTAAGTACATCTCAGTAGATGTACTGAGGGGCATCTGGGTTGGTTCAATATCTTAGCTATGGTAAATAATACCACAACGAACATAGTTGTGCTGGTAGCTTTGGTGTAGCCTTGTTTGTGATCATTTGGGTAAATGCCCAGGGGTGGGATTGTTGGATCATAGTCTTTTTTTTTTTGCCAGTCCTGTGGCTTGAACTCAGGGCCTAGGCACTGTCCCTGAGCTTCTTTTGCTCAGGGGTAGCACTCTACTACTTGAGCCACAGTGCTACTTCTGCTTTTTTCTGTTTATGTGGTACTGAGGAATCAAACCCAGGACTTCATGCATGCTAGGCAAGCACTCTACCACTAAGCCACATTCCCAGCCCGGATCATAGTCATTTGAGGAACCTCCATACTGCTTTCCAGAGTGGTTGAACAAATTTACATTCCCACAGCAGTGTAGTAGCATTCTCTTTTGCCCACATCCCCACCAGCATCTGTTCTTACTTGTTTTCTTGATAATGGTCATTCTAACTGGGGTGAGGTGGAATCTCAATGTAGTTTTTATTTGCATTTCTTTTATGGCCAGAGATGTTGAACATTTCTTCCTGTGTTTATTGGCTACTCTTATTTCCTCTTTAGAGAAGTCTCTTTTAATTCTTTAGCCCATTTATTAATGGGTGGTTGTTTCTTTGATGATTTGTTATTGGGGGGTTAATTTTTTTTAGCTCTAGGTATATTTTTGATATAAAGCCCTTGACTGTTGCATAGTTAGTGAAGATCATTTCCCAAACTGTGGGCTTTCTATTTATCTTGTTAGCTATGTCCTTTGCCATGCAGAAGCTCTGCAGTTTAAATCAATCCCATTTATCCAGCCTTTCTTAATTTGCTGTGTTTCTGCATCCTTATTTAGGAAGTTCTGATCTGTGCCAAGGAGCCATAGTATGTCCCTAATCCCTCCCTATAATATTTTCAGGGTATCTGCTCTTACCCTGAGGTCTGTGAGCCATTTGGAGTTGATTCTAGTGCAGGGTGATATCAGTTTCTACACGTGTATAGCCAGTTCGCCAGCACCATTTGTTGAAGAGGCTGTCTTTCTTCTATCTGATGGTTTGGGCACTCTTTTTTTTTTAAATTTTATTTTATTTTATTTGAGAACATACTGTACAGAGGGGCTACAATTACATGGGCAGGATAATGCATACATTTCTTACCAAGCATTGCAGCCTCCTCCTTTGTTTACCCTTCACCTCCCTTCCCAGCCTCCCCCCTCCCCCCACCCAATTATACCCCCCTCCTCCCCCACACCGACATTGTAAAGTTGGTTTTGACATGACATTTTGTACTTCTCATTGTTGCAACAGGTCCACCTGAATCCTTAAACGACTTGTTTGTCCCCATCTCCTCCACATGTTATACTGACATCAAATATAGTGAAAGCGGGGGTTACACTGTGGGGGAGGGACATACAAAGCAACAAAGAAATAATCTTATAAATGTGTTAGAAACACATGGATGAAAGAAACGAAAACATTAAAATACATATTTAAGGGTTCATTTTCTTAACATCACATTATCTGACCTTTTCCGCTTGACTCATACCTATACTAGATATTGCAAATAAGGGAAACCATGGGACCTATGCTTCTTTGGGCCTGGCTTACTTCACTTAATATAATTTTTTCCAAACCTTTCCATTTCCTAACAAATGGGGAAATGTCATTCTTTCTGATGGAGGCATAGAATTCCATTGTGTATATATACCTAAAATATACTTGGAACTCAAAAAATTAAACCACCCAACAACAAATCCTCAAAGAAACAACTGCCCAATAAATAAGTGGGTGAAAGACTTAAAGAGAAGCTTCTCTGAAGAAGAAAGAAGGATGGCCAATAGACACATGAAGAAATGTTCAACATCCCTAGCCATAAAAGAAATGCAAATCAAAACAACATTGAGATATCACCTCACTCCAGTTAGAATGGCAAAAATCAAGAACTCTAACAACAACAGATGCTGGAGGGGATGTGGACAGAAAGGAACCTTATTTCATTGTTGGTGGGAATGTAAACTTGTTCAACCACTTTGGAAAGCAGTATGGAGGTTCCTCAAAAGACTTCACATAGATCTCCCCTATGATCCAGCAATCCCACTTTTGGGCATTTACCCAATTGTTTACAAACAAGACCACACTAAAGCTACCAGCACAACTATGTTTATTGCAGCATTATTTACCATAGCTAAGATATGGAACCAACCCAGATGCCCCTCAGTAGATGAATGGTTTGGGCACTCTTATCAAAGATTAAGTGGCCATAGGTGTGTGGGATCACTTCTGGATCTTCAATTCTATTCCATTGGTCCTCAGGCCTGTTCATGTGCCAGTACCAAGCTGTTTGTACAACTACAGCTTTATAATAGTGTTTGAAGTTTGATATTGATATTTCTTCAGCATTGTTTTTCCTGCTAAGATTGTTTTTGCTATTCTGGGTCTTCTATTATTCCATATGAATTTTTGGATTGCTTCTTAATCATATTAAGTGAAGTAAGACATATGCTCCATGGTTTTCCTCATTTGTAACAATTAGTGTATGTCTAGGATAGTCCTAACAGAGGATCACAATAACTCAATAGCTATGTACATATGACCGTGTAAAATGATGCTAATTGAAGTGAACTCCAAGATATGGAAACAAGAGTTTTTTGTTTTCTTTTTAATGTACTGTTTGAAGTTACTTTTTCCTTTGGTTTTCCCCTGTTGCCACTGTTTTTTCTTTTGGTACCCTGTGTCTTGTATTTATGTTTATCTGATTTGGGGAAGGGAAGGGGAATAACAAAATGGTGAGACAAAGGACAAAGGGTGAACCAGTGCAACAGCAATACTCACAACACACTATGTTGGAAATGAACTTTAGAACTTGGGGGCGGGGGAGGTAGCTGTAGAGGGGAGGGGGAAGGAAAGTGGGAGAAAAATGAGGGGGGTGATAATAATGTACTCATTACCTTACTTAGTAACTGTAATGCCTCTGTACATCACTTTTACAAGAAAATTAAATTAAAACAAGAGAAAACAGAAAGAGATTAGTAATGGTAACCTTGTTATTTGTTATTTAGTGATATCTCATGTTCAGGACATCACCATGCTGAGAAACTAGCAAGCAACCACATGAAAATTTGATAGAAATCAGAAAGAATGACATTGCCCCATTTATAAGGAAATGGAAAGACTTGGAAAATATATTAAATGAAGTAAGCCAGACCCCCAAAAAACATAAATTCTATAGTTTCCCTTATTTATAATAATTAGTATATCTCTAGAATAGTCCTAGCTAATGAGCAGAATAGCTCAATAGCTATGTACATATGACCATTTAAGATGATGTTAAGCAAAATGAACTCTAAGTCATGGACACAAAAGGTTTTCTTTGTTGTTGTTTTTAATGTACTATCTGATTTCTTTTGTGTTTTTTTTTCCCCTATGGTTTATCCCCTGTTGTCACTGTATTTGATTTTGGTACCCTGAGTATTTTAGAGAAGGAAAGGGAAAAACAAAATGGTGAGAAAAAGGACAAAGTGCAAACCAATGCAACAGTGATACTCATAAGACAATATGTTGGAACTGAAATGTACAACTTGGGTGGGGTGTGGAGAAGGAAGGAAAGTGGGAGAAAAATGAAGGAGGGGGTAACAAGTTTGTCAAGAAATGTACTCACTACCTTACTTATGTAACTGTAACCTTTCTGTACATTACCTTGACAATAAAAAAAGAAAATTTAATGTAGCTAAAAATCTAAAATATCACTAATAGTTTGCCCTGTAATAAAAACTTGGTTAACAAAAAAGGTGCACGGTTCTTAGGTTCAGAATTTTCAGTACTAGGATAGTTATAATAGAATGATGAATATCTCCAGTACCATTTCATTTCCTAATTCTAATTTTTGATTGCATTTTTATTTTCTGGATAATGACTTTGTTTTGTAGCTCACATGCATTTTTAATTAAAAACATCATTTATTGATGAACATTAAAGATTGGTTGTTTACAAAATAAAATAGTCCATTTATTTTTACAATTGATTGCTAAGGCTAACAGCAACCTCAATTCCTAACAAATAACTATGGATACTGCAAATTCAAAATTCATTTAATTTTCCTCCAAGGCCTGTGATTCTTTATTGGAGCATCTTCTGTTTTCAATTCACTCTTCCGACACAGTTTGTATCCTTGTGTCCGTTCAATGGTATTTCTTAATCAACATTCTGTCGGCATACTAATTGTAGCCAAGAGAAGCCTCAAAGTCAAAACTGATAGCATTTCATCAAGATATTCCATTGTGGGGCAAATCCAGAGAAAATGTCATCTATAATTCTGAATCTTCCCAAAGATAGCCGCTGCTATTGGCTCAGTTGGGGCTATGTCTCATAGGCACAAATTTAAAACACGTGTCATGCATGGCACGAAAAATGCTTCTGGATTTCAGCCAGATTTGCAGTCTTACATCTTTTCCTTTACCAGCCGTGTCAGCACCATTATCTTACATTTGCCCTGTACAATCGTTTAAATCATTTAAATAATTCTGACATTTAAAATTTAATTTTGCAAAAATGTAGTCAAATCCTTTGAACATACTTTTAATAAAATATAACTAGTCACAATTTTGGCACCAGATACACGCCTCTTGAGTAGAATTTGGGGCTGTATCACTTTAAAAAAATCATAGCAATTGTTTGTACTGCAAGCAGCTCCTCAGTCACCATATGCCATTGCTAGAAAGACAGTGTTCATGCTTGTGCATCTCTGCAACCAGTGACTGGAGCTCAGAGAGAACCAGGAAATGGATGCCTCATCCATTGTGTTCATTCTATTCAAAGAAGTATGTCACAGATTAAACGACTGACTTGCTTTTTCCCCAGCCAAGAGCTTCCACTTCTCAACTTCTCTCCACTCTTGAGCAAAGTGCATCTAATTTTGGCAGCCACATGATCCACATACCTTCCTGGCATTTGGGTGCAGACCACTTATTTTCAAATATGTATGACAAGAGACTGTAGCTGCAGTCTGAGTGGCAGAATTGTGTCAGGCACAGCTGGGTAAGCTGAGGACCTAGGGGTTTTCATGTTCACTTACAAATTTAGTTCAAATTGGTGACCCTTAGAGAAAGATGGCTTCATTATTTTCCTATACACTAGGTCTTGAAAACTGGTAGTCAGACTTTTCTTTTCCTTTGGTATATTTATAGGGAATAAGAACTTCATAAATATATAGTTTAAGATAATGATAATAATCATTATAATGTTCACTTTTAGACTTTGTTGGAGGAATGCTCTTAAGCTGACATTAGAATGTCTTGGTTGAACTGTACTGTAAAGTAAGAGATAATGTAAAACAAGTATATGTCAAATGATGGATTATAGGGAAATTATAACCCCAAAGAAGGGCCTTTTATTTAAGGCCTCTAACTACTATAGGTAAAAACACCATTGCCAATGACTGTTACCTTTAATACATTCATGTGTGGGTTCATCTTTCAATTCCCTCAATTTTCTTCATTATATGGCCATATCAGAATTCTTTTTATCTTTCCTCCTCCTCCCTTTCCTCCATTCCCCTGCTTTCTTTTCTTCCTTCCTTTTTTTCTCCTCCCCTCCTCTGCTCTCTCTCTCTCCCCTCCTTTGGTTTAGGTTGCATTTGTAGCATAAAAAGACCTCATTGTGACATTGCCATACTGTACACAGTACACTTGGGACATATTCACATCCTCTACTATGTCCCCATTCTCTCCTCCCTCCTCCCCACTTCTCCAAACAGCATTCGGTGGAATTCACTGTGAGATAAGCTGAGCTCCCAAAGTCCAAATCTCACATATTTTCTCTCATTCGTGGAGCACAGACCTACAGCAGTGATGATAATCACAATCATGGGGAAGGGTCATGCGCACATCAGACTTGCCCATGATGAAGGACAGCAAGAGACTCTCCAGAGGCTGATGGAAGTAAGACAAAAGCAACAGGAAGAAAGGAAAAGGAGGGGATGGGAAAAAAATACCTAGGGTGGCCTCAAACCATCCTCCTACCAATCTCTGCTTCCTGAGAAACTAGGATTACAGACATTATTTTGAAAGGCAAAATAGGTTTTCAGTTTGCAGCATGATGCAGAGGAAGGCTCAGAGATTGCCTACTTACCCACTATTACCACCCACATATGGCTTCCTTTGCTACAAGTATCTCTACCCACATCACAGTGACTCCAAGCCCATGGTTTGACATTAGAATTTACTCTTGTTTCACACATTTTATAGACATAGTATTACCAGCAAAGTATCATACAAGTACTTTTGCTGCTTAAACACTCTGTGTGTGTGTGTGTGTGTGTGTGTGTGTGTGTGTGTGTGTGTGTGTGTGCTTGCACACAAATACTAAGACTTGGACTCAAGGCTTCTTGCTTGCACTTGACTTTTTCCGCTCAAGACCTTACCACTTGAGCCTTAACTCCACTGTGGCTTTTGGTTGATTAATTGATGATCTGGATCTCAGCCTCTCCCAAACTTTTCTGCCTGGTCTGGCTCCAATCCCTGATCCTCAGATTTCATTTTGAATTGACATACCACATTTTGACACACTTTATATATGCTATGCAATCCTAGAGGGTAGGAATTGTTTTACCATTTTAATGCATATCATAGCAGCACAAAAACCTGGTTAACTTGCAACAAGGAAGTAGTATTCAAGAACAAATAGAGCTTATGTTTTCAGTTTTCACTGAAACAGGTATGAACTATTCATCTGTGTGTGATGCTCACAGAAGCTAATATTGGCTTTGGGAAAGATGTCTTTGGGGAAAGATATCTTTGGGGTGTGTTTTTTTCCATTTGAAAGCATAAGTAGACACTATGTACTAACTAGTGAACTAGGGAGCCTTGTTATTTTAGGCTCACTTTAAACAAGATAATAAAGGAGAAGTAGAGGCTGGGTAGCTCCTCCAGAATAACCCTGCCCAAGCTTCTGAGTGACTGATTCAATCCATCTGGATGGACCTATATCTGGTTTGTATTACTGAGTTTAACTCAGATCTTTGGAAACAAAGGAATTAGTTTAGAAGAACTACTGTAATACTGTAGATGGACTGTAGGTGTTAAGCACTTATATGAATTACAGTGTATAGCTATTATTTTATTTTACTACTTGTCCTCTTTCATTAAGGCAGTGATTCTCAAGCCTAGGCAAGTACAGGATGCTCTAGGAGGCCTTTAAATACACAGGATCCTGAGATACACTCTCACAAGTTCTGACTAGGTAGAACTGTCCTGGGGCTCAGGATGGTGCATTTTGCTCATGTAATTGTAACCCCTCTGTATGGTATTTTCACAATAAAAAAACTTATTAAAAAAACAAAGAAGTTTCCAGATAATGATAGTTCAGAGTTGTCTCCCGAGACCTATAGCTTTAAAGAAATAGCAAACGATCAGCTGGGAATTGGGATAAGAGTCTTTTTTGAGTCTCTCTCTGTCTCTCTGTCTTTGTCTCTGTCTCTGTCTCTGTCTCTGTCTCTCTCTCTTTTTTCTCTCTCTCTCTGCATGAAATGGTCATTGACTTCTCAGGTACTTGTTTGTCCTAACTGTGCTATGATATTTAGTTATGAGGCTTCAGGTATCTTCAGGAAGATGGGCCAGGGCCAGGGGACTGCAGATCTCTTAGGGCTTCTTCTGCAGCTATTTAACTTCTGCTTCCAAGACTGTCCTGGACTAGGTGAACTTTCACAGTCAAACGGAGCTGTGGTCTAGGGACCCATTTCTGGCATATCCATTTTAGCAGATTCATAGATTTGATGGGAAAACATTGAAGTCCGGTCTCTTTCCTGGCCTACTTAACCCAATAAAGATTCTTCTGCTTGTTTCTCTCTCTCTCTCTCTCTCTCTCTCTCTCTCTCTCTCTCTCTCTCTCTCTCTCTCTCTCTCTCTCTCTCTCTCTCTCTCTCCCTCCCCCTCTCCTCCCCCCTCTCTCTTTTTGTGTGTGTGTATTCATCCTGGGGCTTGAACTCAGGGCCCCAGCACTATCCCTGAGCTTATTTGCTCAAGGTTAATGCTTTAGTACTTGAGCCAAAGCTCTATTTCTAGATTTTTGGTGGTTAATTGGAGATGAGTCTCAGTGACTTTCTTGCCTGGGCTAGCTTTAAACCACTATCCTCAGATCTCAGCTTCTTGAGTAGCTAGGATTATAGGCATGAGCCACTGACATTAAGCTAATACTTCTGCTCCTAAAGTGTTTGTTTCCTCTGATGTCCCAACCAAAAATCCATGTTTAAATTTAATCCTCATTGTGTGGTATTGAGGTGGGACCAGGAAGACCCTTTAAGGGGGTCATGATGGCTTTGCCCTCATGGACTGATAGATTACCTCAGCACTGGGTCTCTCTTTCTTTCTCTCTCCCTCCCTTTCACTTTTATTCCCCCTTTCCCTATCTCCCTCTTTCATGCTAGGGATGGAAGCCAGGACCTCAAGCTTGTTAGGCAAGCATTTTACCACTGAGCTACATCCCTAGCCCAGGAGTGGTTCTCTTGAAAAAGGAAAGTGGGTCTCATAAAAGCTAGACTGATCTCTATTTTTATATTTATCTATCCCCACCCCACCCCCTATGTATTATTTTGTAATTCCTTGGGTTTCTAGAGTCCCACCAGCAAGAAGACCCTTAGTGGAAACTTTACTTAACACCCCAGGCCCCAGAATGGTGAACTGAATAAAATTTATTTTTTAATAAATCACCCAATTGCTAGTAGTCAGCTAGAAATAGAAAATAGCTTAAGATACCACTATACCATTTTCTAGGTGCATGAAAACAATGAGTCTGTTACATATTCCAGGACTCTAAGCTAAATGATCACAAGCTAAGGAATGATGGGTCACATTCTCAAAAGTCAACTAGAAAACCTAGTTATGAACCTACAGTTATCTATCCCTTTCACCTCTAACACATGCAAATAAATGCACATCAGGCTAAGGGTGGAGCTGATGCACTTCTATAGGATACTTCAGCAACTACCATGGTCTAAAAATTCTTGGCACAGTCAAAATAATAATCTTTTGAATGATTCATGTGAAAATAGAACCAGCTCAACAAAACCGTGAGTAGACAAGAATGATGCCTTTATCCCAGCACAAGAGAGCTGAGCCCCAAGGCTTCTGTGATGGCTTTCCCCAGTTCATAGTAGGCAGTCAGCCCTGTAATGTCTGGAACAATCAGCCCCTGCATCTTTGCCAGAGAGCTTTTTCTGGATCCAAGCATGGCATGCTGGGAGTGAACCCAAATAACATCTTCGCCCAACAGCATCCTCACCCAGTGTCAGCAGGAGGTGGCATCCATGTACCTCAGAACCCTGCTTTCCCTCTTTCCTGTCTTCCCACCATTGGTGGATTAGTACCTGTTCTGCACCATTTCCTCCTGATCTCTATTCCCAGCCATTGTGAGCTTAAAATCAGATGAGAGGGAACTTGGGGTACTACTCTTATTGTTGGTTATCATTTTCTGTCTTGATCTGGAGGCAACAAGGTAGGAAAGACCATGAACCGCAGGTCAGCCACAGCCAGCTCCTCATGGAAGCCAATGCCTAAGGGGGCACAATGAGGTCAGACTTGTCCACTGCTGGTATTCAGCATGTGATACAAGATCTTTTTATACCCAAACCAGATGATTATAATGCATCATCCCAACAGTTTTGACTAGCTTATTTGTGCTTCAATTTTCTTATCTGACTAGGAAACATGATACAAAAAAAATAAAGTGATCAGACATTTTCAGAATTTTCAAATTTTTCAATTGCCTTACAAGAAATCTCATCTTAAAATTATGGTGTTTTCAATAGCTTTCTATGAGGATACAGTTCACATATCAAAGATCAAAGCTCTCAAAAACATTTAAAGATATTCATAAAGGAATTGCTTGTTGTGGATTTTGTATCACTCCTCATTGGATAGAATCACAGAGCTATTGTCTAGGTTGGAATTTATTTCAAAATCTTCAGGTTGGGTTTTAAAAAATCATAATAGTAATTATTATCATGGTTTAATTCTCACATATCAGACGAGTAACATTGTTAAGAGATCAGAAGGCCAAGGAGAGGTGGAATAAAATGTTTTCCCAGGTAGAACCATGGTGAAGATAGGCAAAACTAGCATTAGGCCAGCTGTCTCAAACCATGCATCAAACTTTTGAGGTCAGGCAAAATTGAAAACATATTTGGAGAAGTTAATTTTCCTTAATTTTGAAACCCATGTGTATTTCAAGGGAAATTTAATCCGTGTGTTTCTAATTCATTTACACTCAACTAATCAAACTGTTATTTTGAAGAACTGTTTCATTTTTTTTTGTATACAGGAAATACTATGAATCCTTTTGACAAAGTTTCTGATAGCTTGAATAAAATGTGTTTAGGCCAGAAAATTGTGTTTGGTTACCCCTAAACAGGATTCATAAACAGAGCTAAGAGAAAGCAGTGCAGTGTTAAAAGTGGGCCTGAACCCTGGCTCAATGGCTCTGTGTTGCTGTTAAGTACTATTGATGAGGGACACCACATCTAGTAACTTCATCTTCTCCTGCATTACTATAATTTTATAATGTAATGCCTCATGGGTTCAATGCAGATTGAGTTGACCTTAGGCTCTAGTTTTCTTTAGAGACTTCACACACACACACACACACACACACACACACACACACACACACACACACGTATACAGGTAGAATGCAAATGTTTAAATGAAGGCTGGTATCAATAGGCTAGAACTATTTGTGTCTATAAGAGTCTGGAGCTGCTAAATCTTGCTAAGCAAGAAAAACCCTGGGAAAGAAGTAAAAAACAAACAAACAAAAAGGAAGTGGACATTTTTAACTAATCAGATTAATTTGTAAAGAACACAATGGTAGAATTTATTGTAATTTTATCAACAATTTCTAGGATATGAAATAAAAGCACTTTATTAGATAAAGTGGGTTGTTTTTTAATGCTTGTATTTTTAAACTTTGACAACTATTCTAAAACTCAAATTCACATATTTACTGCTCTTGAGGTCATTTCATGTCAAGAAGTTGCTTCGGTTTTGAAAATCAAGGAATAATGCCTTGCTCTAGTCTCTATGACCCTCAGGGAAAATGGAATTTGCTGTTTCCCTTTTAGGCTTCCACACGAAGTGTGGGGTAGGGACCTGCCAAATAACAGCAGTCCCCCTAATTATCATGAGCAGTTACTTACAGGAGCACAGCCAATGGCAGGCCATCTCTTACTGGTGATTTTAAATGGGACTGGGACCCAAAATATCATGTCACGTGAATGTACTCTCAGTACTCAGGAGTCAGAGTCAAGAAGATTCTGAGTGTAAGGCTAGCCTAGGCTACATAGGGTGACCCTGTCTCAAAAAAAAAAAATCAAGGACTATAGAAGTAGCTCAGTAATGGAGTGTTTGTTTTGGAGGAACAAGGCTCTCCCAAGGACAATAAGTAAGTTAGTAAGTAAATAAATGAATGAGTGAATGAATGAGTTAGTGAATGGTGAGACAAAGCCTACTTGAGAAGAAGAGTCTATTCACAAAAATGAGGACAGTAGGCACTTGGTTTGCAGCAGGAGGAAGTTAAGATGGTCTACAAAGCTCTGCCTGTGACCTTAGGGCATGGAGGTAGGTTATACCCAGAGTCATGTCTGGGCACCTTACATGAACTCATATTCATTCCTCATAGAAAATTCAGTAAATGCCAACCAAATTTCTCTTTCAATCTCTCTAATGCTTCTTCCTTTTCCACCCTCTCTCCTTGCCCTCCCTTTCCCATTTTTAATTAATTCTCTTTCTCTCATTGGAGGACAGATCTATTTAAAAGAGGTTAGTGACACAATGGAATTCTATGCCTCCATCAGAAAGAATGACATTGCACCATTTGTTAGGAAATGGAAAAACTTGGAAAAAATTATATTAAGTGAAGTAAGCCAGGCCCAAAGAAACATAGGTCCCATGGTTTCCCTTATTTGCAATATCTAGTAGATGTATGAGTCAAGCGGAAAAGGTCAGATAATGTGATGTCAGGAAAATGAACCCTTAGATGTGTATTTTAATGTTTTTTTCTTTCATGCATGTGTTTCTAACGCATTTATAAGATTATCTCTTTGTTGCTTTGTATGTCCCTCCCCCACAGTATAACCCCTGCTTTCACTATATTTGATGTCAGTATAACTTGTGGAGGAGATTGGGAAAACCAGTTGTTTAAGGATACAGGTGGACCTGTTGCAACAATGAGAAGTACAAGTTGTCATGTCCAAAACGAGCTTTACAACGTCGGTGTTGGGGGGGGGAAGAGGAGGGAAGGAGAAGGATTGGGATTGGGGGGGAGAGGGGAGGCTGGGAAGGGATGTGAAGGGTAAACAAAGGAGGAGGCTGCAATGCTTGGTAAGAAATGTACGCATTATCCTGCCCATGTAATTGTAACTCTTCTGTACAGTATGTTCACAAATAAAATAAAACTAAATTTTAAAAAAAACAAAAAAAAGAGGTTAGTGAAATTGCCTATTAGCTCTGAATGTTAAGTTCCAGATAGACCACTAGATCTGTACAAATCTGGATGGAAGCAACCAGTAAGCAGCAGAGAGCTAGACCTTGAAAACATTCACACTAACCTTGCCTCAAGGCAAAACTGAGGAAATCTGAAAACTTAAAAATTATAATAGTGGTTTTCTAAGTAGAATATTAGGAAACTTCTTTAAAGATTATATGACAGTGAGATTTAATGACCTCTGGCCCATTCTTGGAGATGGCAGTTGATTATTGGCATATTAACATGACTTAGGAATTTGAAATTCATTCATTATAAATCAGTAGCAATTTCAGTAAAAACAAATGAACACTTTCCTCAATTTCTTAAAGTTAGATTACCCAGAGAAACATGTTCCCTTTGATTCTATTTTCTCTAAATTATAGAAGGATTTTGAATCTCAATTGCTGATTGTACTACAGGACCTCAATTTTTCTTATATAGATAATAATTATAATTTTAAATGCCTATACCCAGACACAATTTCAGCAATGAAGGAGTATGAGACTTAACCTTGGCAGTTTTTGTAAAGAACCATGCACTGACTGAAGCCCAGCAGGTACTCTGGAAATACTAACTTCATCTCACCTCCAGGAATATAGTCATTTGGAGCCATGAGGTTAGTCTTATATTATATTTCTTGTTTTTATTTGATGGTTTAGAAAGGTAATTCTGTGTTAATGATTTGCTACTCGATTCAGTCTCCAAAATACCTTAATTCGAAATTCAAATTTAATCATAAACATGTGGCCTGCATCTTATTTAACATTAGAAAGGAATGAGTACATGATCATAGGCTGATATTTTTGGAACGTGCTCTGGTGGCCATTACAATCAGAATAATTTCTGAGGTTTTTTGTGTGTGTGTGCATCTGTTTCTGAAGAGTTGATTGAAAGTAATAAAATGCTCTTACAGATCTTTGTTTTATTTATATTTGATTACCTTATTAAAATTGAGAATGAGATTTTTATTCTCTTCATGATCAACTGCACAAGGGTGCTCTATAAAATGTGGATTTGATTGACAGATCCCACTGACATGTGGCTTCCCCCAGCACACAGCCCCCATGGAGACCCACAGGTGTTCTGAGTAAGGGTGTTTTACCCTGAGGGTTTGCTTGGTTAAAGTTCCCTGTATAAAAATCAGCTCCAGAATGGATATGACAGTGTGATCTGTGTCAATGTCACTGAGCAATTCATCCTGCAGTGAGGGAAAGGAGCAGTGTTCTGCTGTCAGTATTCTGCACCTTCTCCCTAGGCCCTTTGAGCTTCCTTCTCCTTCTTACAAAGACCTATCATGCCTTGAGACTCATCACGAGATGTCTTATTTCCTTTTCATTTATGATTGTGACACTAATACCATTGGTGGCCTCAGTTCTCTATCAGCTCACCAAAGAGTAGAACCTGGCTTGGGACATCTTTCACAGTATGCCTGTCTGGATCTTATAGCGGGGATTCTAATGTGATAGAGCTGGGAGTGTGGCCAGTGTGAGGGGGCATATGCTATTCTCCTTAGGAAAGGGACTACAGGGCCCAGAAGGCTATAAGATTTCATTACTTTTTTCTTTTGCACAAAATGTTTGCACAGCCTAAAGGCCATTCTTCCCTGTCTGCCTATGACCTGCTCCCATTCATATACTAAGTTCAACACACATTCACTGTGTCTCTCATTCATTCTCCATCTCTGATCCATGATATTGCCACACAGCCCTTTGCTTTCCCCGAAATAATGACTGACATTCTGCCCCAGCTTTCAAATTCAACTACTTCATGAATTTGTAATGAAGGAAGCAGGGCATGCCCCAAACCCATGCCATGCTACTATAGTCTCTTGTCCCAAGAGTGGAAATGTATTTTGGGGTGCATCCACGTCAGGATTTCTTCTCTAGACTGATTCATCCTTCAATTTTTGTCTTCTAAGTTTAATTTTCCATCTTGCTCTGGATTAGAGGACTTGTAGGATGCTTTGTACTTCAAGCACAGGTTACCTTTTAATGACTTAACATGACTGACATTGGCATTGTGAAGGTCACTCCATTGATGGCAACTTGAGGCTCAGAAAGGTTGATGTACTTCAGTTTACAAAGCAAGTGAGTGGCAGAGCTATAGTGCAGGAATAGACCAGCCTTGCCCCCAGTTTCCTACAAGAGATCGTCATTTACATTGCGTCATCAGGGACTAATAAAGAATGACTTATTTTAGCTATTTTAATGGAAATTTTCTGAAGTATTTTATAAACTTCTCTGCCCTTTCAATTAGATCATCCTGGACATAAGTTAACCTCTTTAAGGACTATTAATACAAGTTTTATGGCAGTATAGAAAAACTTGATGCTATGATGACATTAAATCATTCCCTACTGTGTTTAAATTCCTGGGTCAACTCTATTCTGACAGAGTCAATGGGAACAAGTTGTACCTTTTGGCTGCTTGTTTCATTCTACCCCTCCATTCCCACTTTCTAAGTAGACAAACTGCAAACTAGACAAAAATAAACTGCCTACATACAGTATTGGCGGTGATTAAGAAGACAGATTTGGGGAGTAAACAGCTCTAGCTTCTAGACTTAGTCCTGTCATCAGTTAGCTAAGTAAACTTTGGCAAATAACATAGTCTCTCTGAGTCCTACCTATCTCATCTGCATAGTAGAACACTAACATTAAGTAGCTAGAGGGCTGCCAATGTTTCAGTCATTACAATGTGAATGAGAGACATTGCTAATCAGATCCCTGTATTATGTAGTCAGAGCTGAATGACCGCTCGATTCAGTCTCCTCATTCAAAGCCCAACTTCCTCTAAGATGCATGGAATCCTTGAGCCTTCTCAAGGTGAACCCTTCCAAGCCACATGGCTTAAAAAATCAGGTACACTATTTTAATTAATATTTTTATTTTCTTTAAGAGTTTGTACAAACTGCTCAACAGAGCAGTTTATGAATAATAGTGCCTCTTGATCAGTATCACCTCTTTTAACATTTGACCCCACTCAAACTCACCTGAACCTTAGATCTCCATTATAAGAGCGTTGAGATGTGTTAGTTTTTTGAGAGGTGATTGAGTCATTAAGAAGAACTATTTGCTTGATGGCATGGACTCTGGTTGCAGTGGTTGCTGTGAGGGTGAGCTGTTATAAAGCAAGCCTAGCACCTCTTTGCCCTCTCTGATACATGACCCTTCTCTTTCACAATGCCTCATTGCCCACTCACTTTCCCATAAGGCCCTCATCAGAAAACAAGGACATGTAGGCACCATGGCCTTGACCCTTCAGAACTATGATCTAAATAACAGGTACCCTGTTAGGGAAATAGGAATTGGAATGCACTGGGTGCGGGTGGCGCATGCTCGTGATCTTAGGTATTTGAGATGGTAAGATGTGGAGGATCACAGTTTGAAGCCAGCCTGGGCAGAAATTCTTTGAGACCCCATCTTTAATTAGCCAGAAAAATGTCAGACTGGAAATGTAGCTCAAGAAACATAGCATCAGCTATGGTCTAGAAAGCCCAGTGTGAGTGTATAGAATGCTTTACCAGTAATAGAGCATAATCCTTAGGATCACAGGAGAAAGAGAGAGAGAAAGAAAGAAAGAAAGAAAGAAAGAAAGAAAGAAAGAAAGAAAGAAAGAAAGAAAGAAAGAAAGAAAGAAAGAAAGAAAGAAAGAAAGAAAGAGAGAAAGGAAGGGAGGGAGAGAGGGAGGGAAGGAGGGAGGGAGGAAGGAAGGAAGGAAGGAAGGAAGGAAGGAAGAGAGAGGGAGGGAAGAGGAAAGGGAGGAAGGAAAAGGATGAAGAAAGGAAAGGAAAAGTGATGTACAATGAAAGTCATTATTTTATACAACTAATATGTATTAAGCCTTGAGTATTCTATTAACTACCTTTATCAGATGGACATTCATGTCAAACAGCAAAACACAAACTTTTTAAAAAATGTGCATGAGACATTTGCCAAGCCAGGCCATGTTCTGGGCCAAAAAACAATTCTTACTAAGTCTAAAATGTTTTAACCCACATGAAGTTTTATTCTGTGACTAATTAGAAATCAAGAATATAAGTAGACAAGGAAAGCACTCATACATTCTAAATTTCACAACATATTTCTAAACAATCCAGGGAAAGTTTGAGGAAAAATGTAAAATATTATGAACAGAACACAATGAAATACAACACATCAAAATTTATAGACTGAAGTCAGGTGCTACTGGTTTACACTTGTAATCCTAGCTACTCAGAAGGTTGAAGTCTGAGGATCATTATTTGAATCCAGACATGGCCTATAAATTGGTGAGACTATTGTCTCTAATTAACCACCAAAAAACCAAAAGTGGAGCTGTGGCTCAAGTGGTAGACTGTTAGCTTGAGCAAAAAAAAGCTCTAGGACAGTGCCCTGAGTTCAAGCCTCAGGACTAGTACTCACACATACATTTAACTCTTGCATGGGTTTTCTGCTCATGACTCTACTACTAGAATTATATCTCCACTTCTGGGTTTTTGCTGGCTTATTGGAGATAAGATTTTCTCAGGTTTGTCTGCTCTGGCTTGTTCCAAACTGTGACCCACTCATCTCAGCCTCCTGAGTTGCTAGGATTATAGGCCACTTGAAACAAGACTGTCAAAGCAAAAAGGGAAAAGGAGGAAAATTTTGGCAACATAGAGAATAATGGAGGGGATGTTATTGCCCACATATAGCAAAAGTGGGCAGGGTTCTCATATATTATTGGAAATAGCTCTGCATATACCAATCAGCTTGAAAGTGGTTGGTATTCAGTTTGGGCCAGGAAAATTTCTTCTTCCTTTATGTAACCACACCCCAGATTTTCTTTAGGCAGTCTACCTCTCCCCATCTCTTCCCACATGGTTTGGGGTACTAGCATGTCCAGGGAGCAGCAGAGATCTGGAGAAGGGATCGAGCCCAGTGCAAGGTAGAGATAAAAGCAGAGAAGTCTCCTGAACACAGCTTCAAACATTCCCTTATACAAGTCTTACAACCGCATCTTTTCTTCTTCCCCCTTTACTTCCTTTTAAAAAAGCTTGAATGGAATTTTGAGTTAATAGTGACCAACATAGTATTAAGTGATAGGATGGGCTTGCTTTGTTAGGTTTTTATTGAACGTGTCAAGTCTCAATGTTGGTATTAAAAATCCATTATTTTTCATTTTTAATGATTAGATTGCACTGATGATGAGGTTCCTCGTATGATGTATTTCTATAATTTTTTATAGATAAATGCATAACATCCATTTTTTCCATTTTGTTTCAAAACAGAACAGAGATGTAAACACAGATAACAGTGGGGGTACTGGTGTTGAAGATCAATTGGGCATTCTTGGGTTTATTTGGTCTTTCCACTCCCTCTCTCTTCCTTCTAAAGAGCACATTCCCCAGGTTGACCCATTGTAACAATGAGATGTACAAAGCACTATGTAGAAAACCAACTTTACAACGTTGGTGGTGGTGTGGGGGGGAGTAGTTGCGGACATGGGAAGGGATGGTAGGGGGAGGAAAACAAAGGAGGAGGCAACAATGCTCGATTGGAAATGTACTCATTACCTTGCTCATGTAACTGTAACCCCTCTGTACAGTATGTAACTGTAATCCCTCTGCACAGCATTTTTACAATAAAAAACATACAAAAAAGAGCACATGGAAAGGCTTGGAAAAAAATTATATTAAGTGAAGTAAGCCAGGCCCAAAGAAACATGGGTCCCATGGTATCCCTTATTTGCAATATTTAGTATTTGTCTGAATCAAGCAGAAAAGGTCAGATAAGGTGATGTTAGAGAAATGAACCCTAAGATATGTATTCAAATGTTTTTTTCTCTCATGAGATTGTTTCTAACACATTTATAAGATTATATCTTTGTTGCTTTGTATGTCCCTCCCCCACGGTATAACCCCTGCTTTCACTGTATTTGATGTCGGTATAATTTGTGGAGGGGAAGGGCAAAAACAAATCTTTTAAATAGGGATACAGGTGGACCCATTGCAACAATGAGATGTACAAGTCGTTATGTCGAAAACGAACTTTACAACTTTCGTGCGGGGTGGGGGGGTGGAGTGGGGTGGGGTGGGGGGGAGGGGGGACGTGCCGGGAGGATTGGGTGGGGAGGCGGGGGGGGGGGGGGGGGGAGAATAGGAAGGGATGGGAAGGGGAAACAAAGGAGGAGGCTACAATGCTTGATAAGAAATGTACTCATTATCTTGCCCATGTAATTGTAACCCCTCTGTACAGTATTTTCACAATAAAAAAAGAGAAAGCACATTCGAGTTTGTGAAACACGGTGCATAAAGCACTGTTCTCTTGTTTATCGGCCAAACTAGATCAGTTTTGAGAGGAGGAGGCAACCTGAATAAATTGATTCTGGGAAAAATTTAAATGGAGATATTCTCAGGAAAAGTGGGACATATAATCACCCTGGTTCCATACTATAATAGTTGAGAAGAGTGGAGAGTGTAGTTAAGTCAGAGACATGGACTCCAGTCCCATGCTTAATAGGATAACATATCTTTAATAGAATAACAGTGCATCCTTAATAAACTATTGAACTTCCCTGGGCTTTATGTTTCTGTATTGGCATGTCTTAGAAAGAAGAGCATTTACTACCTCATCAGAGGTTCAGAGTCATGAAAGTGCTTTGTGACCTCTGAGGCACAATGGAGCTGGTGGTTTTTATTATATGTACTAACTGATATAATTGTGTTGACTCTAACAATGTGGTTGGACTTAATGTTGTACAATCGATGAGTTCTTAGAAAAAAGTGGAGTATGAATAGGAGTTGAGTAAACTGCCTCTTACTTAGAATAGTCACATTGAACTAAATTCCCTGAGAAATTCTCTGTAAAGTTTAGCTTTTTTTTGTGGGGGGGGGGCGTGATGCAAAAACCACCCCATGCTTACCTCTTAAGTATCATTATTTGCTTTAAAGAAAAACACATCCCTGATGTTTTCAAGTCTCTATATCCCCAGCAAGACACAGAGGATAAGCCTTTGCATAAATGTTAGGTTACCTGGTAGTGATGCAACTTGAGGTCTAGGCAGGGGAAGGAGAAATCCAAGACAAACCTTTTTTGGGAGGCCATCAAGAAAAAAAACACAACATCAATTCTTGGAAAGCTGGGCCTCAGTTTAATTTATTTCACATTGTGCCTTCGAAGCACCAGGCCCCAGTGGACTAATGAATATGAGATGCAGCTGCCAAGGAGAAAATCGTGTACAGGCTGGCTGTGTGACTGGTACCCAAATTAGGCTCAGTCAACTGGCTCATTGTCAGGTTTCCATACCTTCTACGTGTGTCTGCAGCTTCTGTCTGGCCAGCCTGACTTTGCCCTCCTGGGTGGACACAGGAAATGCATCTTTCTCACTACAGCACAGTCACTTCTGGTCTTCCTTCCCACTGGGTTGGTGCCACCATCTGGGACAACTTAGCCATTGTCTGTTGGGGCCTTTGAAGCTTGATTATAGGAGAAGGAAAAAAAAAACACCAGCTACAATAGAGCAGACGTCCTGCTTGGGACATCAGTGCAATCTTTTTTCTTTCCTCTCTTTTTTTTTTCAAGTCACATATTTTTGATCATCTTTACATAAGACTGAATGTTGGAAATGAAATGCATTCTAGAATGCTTCCTCTTGAAAGGAATGCACCCACTCTCCAGCCCCCCTAAAACCAGGTTTGCAACCATGATCATGCTGATAAACGATATATTCCAGTCCTCTCATCCTATTTTTATTCACTGGCTGCCAGAGGAATCTAAAATTTCAAAGCACAAATCAAAGCATAAATACCGATAACATAATTTTTCCATTTCTTTAGTTCTGTGTCCCTACCCCCAAATGCTTTATTCTGAATAGCCATGAATGTAAATAGGACTTATTGTTTCCAAGGATAAAATTTCCATGTTCAGCAGCAGAACAATTTTTTTAAAAGTCATTGCAAGGGTATGTTTTAAAACCATTGTAAGAATGATATATTTAAATGGAACTAAGCAGGTACATTGTGTGTGAAGAGAATGTGGCTGTTAAAATGTATCTCTATATGCAGTATATATTATATATAAATTACATATGTATATAATTTCATTCTGGAAAAACTGTGCATTTGAATCAGATAACAGACGGCTCTGTAAGAGAGAGTCACAGAAGATTTCTTTCAAATCTCTTTTCTCTCCCCTTTTCTTTTGCTCCTGTTCATGTTAGAACTTTTTATTTCAATATTCTTTTTCTTCTTTACCTTTTTTTGTTGCTGGTAGTGGGTCTCATGCTTGTACTTAGCTTTTTTGCTCAAGGATGGCACTCTACCACTTGAGCCACAGCTTTACTTCCAGAACTTTGTACGATGATGAAGTGTTACATTGATAACAAAATCTACCTTACAAGATTATAAAACAACAGGAGATAAATAAAGGGGGGGAATGAAAGAAAAAAAAGAAATATCCTGTTGTCACTGTGTTTGATTTTGGTACCCTGTGTCTTGTATATACGTTTATCTGATTTGGGGAAGGGAAGGGGAACAACAAAACGGTGAGACAAAGGACAAAGGGTGAACCAATGCAATAGCAATACTCACTACGTTGGAAATGAACTTTACAACTTGGGGAGAGGAGTTGGAGGGAGAGGAAGTGAGAGAAAGATGAGGGGTTAGGTAACATTGTTAGACAAGAAAAGTACCTGTTACCTTATGTATGTAACTGTAACCCCTCTGCACATCCCTTTGACAATAATTTTTTTAAAAAAGAAGATGTAAAAGCATAAAGTCTAACAATTCATGAAGTTAATCTACACTCAGAAATGGAGTTAAGTGACCGTGGTGGAAATATGCTGTAACAGATGACACAAAATATCGGGAAAAAAATCTATA
Organism: Dipodomys merriami; assembly: GCF_024711535.1. Classification (NCBI taxonomy): domain Eukaryota; kingdom Metazoa; phylum Chordata; class Mammalia; order Rodentia; family Heteromyidae; genus Dipodomys; species Dipodomys merriami. The sequence continues at coordinate 52,560,444 of NW_027206290.1, read as the reverse complement.
GTAAGCAACGTGGGGGGATTTTATATGTTTAATGACATTTCTTTTGTGATTTGAGAGTTTTCTATTAATGAAATCAGGAGAGCCATCATAGCTGGGATACTGGTTATACAGCATTTCTCCCTTCTCTCTGCCATTGGTAATAGTTTCCTGAGTTCATACTAATTGTAGTTCTTCAGAAAAGATTAGCCTTTCAAGCCTGGAGATGAGGTATGGCTACCTGATTTTGTTGGCGTTGGTCATTAGGTCCAATTCATTTATTTAAAAAGGTGAGTCCTGGTGTAAGTGGGCATCAGAATCTTACTGCCCTCAGCACTATCAAATTCGTAGACTACAGGATTTCTCTCTGAGGACAACTGTTCTAGAGAGTACTTGCATTAATAACGTCTCTATACTTTTTCTATCCTGATGCTGTAGGGAGTCTTTCAGCATTTTCTGGCATTTCATGGCTCCTATTTTGGGGCAGTATCTGGAGGGAAGCTGTTGCCTCCTGGTTGGCTAGGGAAGAGAGGACGTGTGCACAGCAGAGCTGTAGCTGGCATGGGTACCTCCACAGGCCAGGCAGACCACAGCCCCCTCCTCAGAGCATCCTGGCAAGCCAGGCGACATAGCCATTAAATCAAGATCCATAAGAAACATTGACCTTGGAACCCCACTCAGTGTGTGTTCTACTAATGGAATGTTTGCTCCGTCCAGAAACCTCAAAATTACTTTGCCGTTAACACCTGTGGTGAGTGGCAGGACCCTACCAGGAGAAAATACTGCTCTACCTTGCGCTAAGGAAGTGTTAGAAATTAATGAGGGATCAGGGTTCACAGTCTGATAAACTGCCGAGCAGGTCCCTAGACTGCTGCTTTCTGGGGCCCATCCTCCCATCCCTTTGAGCAAGACATTTTAGTTGAAATACCTTCCTAGTGTTGTGAATGTCACTGGGAAAATAGAAAATCGAAATTTAAAAAGGTGCACTGTTTTGTAGACTCCTGACAACATCATGATGTATTTTCTGTTTCTCGTTCAAGAGGACACGAGGCTCCGAACACATGTTGGTGTTTGCTGTTTATGCCAAATGAGTCAGATGGGATGGTTGTGGGTGTAGATATGTGTCAGAGACACTGTGACAGAAGCTACTCGTGATTCATGAGAGCAGGGTTACAGCAGGCCACCTGGGAGCTGGACTCAGCTGTTTACCCTGCCCAGGTTGGAGCTGCCTTCAGAGAAATATCAGTATCTTAACACAGAGTTTGCCTCTCCAAGGCCATGATCTGCCAGGGGAAAGCTGTATGGGTCTCAGAATATGCCCCATCTGTGCACCTTCACCATTGAGATGCACATGGCCATTCTGTCTCTCAGATAGAAGTATGTCTGAAACCTCCTCAGATTTCTGTGTTCTGCTCTGGGCTTCAGGCTAGGCTTTGTCAGCACTTAACTGTGTGGGTGAATTCTCAGTCCTCTGGACCTCTGGCCCAGTCAATGCTTTCCTCTCAGACTGAGCCTCCCACATCATAAATGGCCACTGGTCGCTTTTCTTATTCCTACGGCCTGGTCCTCACTTTACAGGAGCACAAAATACTTTTTAAAGCATTGGGATTCCAAAGAAGACATAGAGCTCATCATGTCCCTGGGAAGACACGATGTTGGCTCTCTATTTGCCTTTCCCACCATGTCTTCCTGTTAAACCCTACAGTGAAGATTCTCCTGGAACACCACTCAAGAATCATGGGGTTATTTTCTATGCAGGTTCATATGATTGTAGACGTGCTAGCTCGAGCAAGGGGTTGATGAATTGGCTAGGATTTGCTCAAAATAACACTTTATGAAAATTCAGTGAATAAATGCAAGAAGGAATAAAAGACAGTTAGTGATTGTTGGGGTTCATCATGTAGAGCTGAGGTTCATTATAAAGCTACAGAAAAAAACGTGACTAGTTTCCCTCAATCCTTAAAATGTTAAAACAGAGCCATTCTTCTTCCAGGGTCTTGCAATAGTTTAGAAATCCAGTTCCCCCACCCTCTCTCTCCCTCTTCCCCCCTCCCAACCCTTATTCCTGCTTTCTTTCTCTCTCCCTTACATGCTTTGCTCTGTGCTAGGTTATAATCTGGAGGACAAGGGAGCATTGAGTTCCTTGCCCCAGTTGGGCAAGCTGCTGAGCAGAGAAGTCAGCATTCCCGACATCCCTCCCACCTCTCTCTTGACTAAACCACATGGACTGTTTTCCTCTGCCCTTGCTTGGACCACTTGGCTCTTCTTCACTCAGACATCACTGTTCCTTTCCTCAGGATACACACCTACCAGCTCCCTGGGGCCAAGTTCTGTGAGGCATATAGCTGTTTTTGGAATGCCCAGATACCTCGGAGTTTTGACTCTTCATCCCAAGGCAGGAGCATCAATTTAGATAACTTTCCACCCTGAGGGACCAGTACAGCTCTCCAATTCCACAGGATAAACCAGAGTTAATAGATTTTCTGTTTAATGATGTGCATAGTTGATAGGATGTATTACTCTAAGTTATATATACTATAACCCTTCTTCAGCGTAAACCTAATTTAGAGTTAAGCATGGCCTTTGGTTTCATACAGTAGCAAATATTCATTTCTCCAATAGAAACAAATACCATCCACATTCACCTCTCTTCCTCTCCCTCCTACTTCTCTTCTTTGTTTTTCAAAAAGCGGTTGAGTTAGTGGTGCATCAAAAAGTAAACAGAAATGAATAAGCAGTGGAATTTGAAGGAGAATTTTAAGCTAGAAATCTGAAGAGGAGAAAAAAAGGGCACAGAATCAGGGTAAACAGTTAAGGCAAATATTTTAAACCAAAATATCCAGCATCTTGCATCTGGGATTTGAACCTCACTGCTGGTAAAGAGGCTAAAGTGGATTAAATTGACCAAAACTGGGTTTGGGGATAGCAAAGAATTTTATTTTTGCTATTTTTCTTCACAAAGGTATGATAGAAAGTGAGACCTTTGTCTGAATAAACATTTGAAGCTTTTCTACCGGCTGCTACTGTTTGCTGGGGCTTTGTATTCAACGTTAATTATAAAGTGTGTTTTCGCTCAGTATCTATGTGTCTATATATTTGCATATACATTTCTTTTTCCATTGAACGATGGGAGTAAAAAAATGATTAGTGGAGTTGAAATGTGTAGTAATGCACAGAACGTTTTCTACAGTGTTTAGGAGAGCTGAAATATGCAATAATTGATTTTAACATGAGCTGTAATTGGTTCCATATGCATCGCTGTCAACTGTGATGCATCATAATTAAACTGACATGTTCAAAAACTGGCCACTGAAATGAGCACTCGCCGAATTCTCCAACTGTGCACAGCTTGCTGCTTCTCTGCTTCCTCGTTTTCCAATCAGGACCCACATTGCTGCTGGTCTCCTCCATGTTTTATCTATTTTACTCCTTAAATTTTAAATGACCTCCTGGAGGGGATTCAGGCTGTTTCCTCCACCTACATTTTCAGATGGTCATATATTTTAGCCATGATAGGTCTATATGCAGTTTCCTACGTCATCATAAATCAAATTTAAAATCCCCCAAATGGTCAAGGATTTGATAGAAAATGAGACACAGCAGCTGATCTAGAAATGTTGTATATTGTGCCTTCACCTCCATCTGAATCACGCTGGAACTCTACTGAGGACATTCACCAGGAGGAAGAAGGTGTGACATATGTTATTCATCTACCTCTGGTTCCCAACAAGGTGAATGACAATGCTTCTATATTTATTTGACTCCTTTCCTTTCTGCTTATTTTATATGCAGCTAGGGGGAGCCCACCTTGATGCCTTGATTATCTTTCTTTCTTTCTTTTATGAAAGTAGCACTTCACATTTTTAGACATGCTGGGATTGAATAACAAATGTTATTTGTGTGTATGTGTGTGTGTGTGTGTGTGTGTGTGTGTGTGTGTATGTGTGTGTATGTCTTTGTGTATTTGCCTGTATGTCTGTGTGCCAGTCCTGAGACTTGAATTCAGAGCCCAAGTGCTCTCCCTGAGCTTTATTTTGCCCAACGATAGCACTCTGCCACTTGATCCACAGCTTAATTTTTTTTGGGGGGGGGTCTGGTCGTGGGGCCTGAAGTCTGGGCCTGGGTGCTGTCCCTCAGCTCTTCAGCTCAAGGCTAGCACTCTACCACTTGAGCCACATCGCCACTTCTGACTTTTTTTTTCTGCTTATATGGTGCTGAGGAAGTGAACCCAGGGCCTCAAGTATGCAAGGCAAGTGCTCTACCACGGAGCCACCTTCCCAGCCCTCAATTTTTGGCTTTTGGGTAGTTAGTTGGAGATAAGAGTCACACTGACTTTCTTGCCCGGGCTCCTGGGAATAAACTGCCAGAACCTAGCTAGCATAAATAAAGCTCTCTGATGTTATCTTTCTCCTTTATAAGGTGAGAATAATACTAATCTTCCCTTTGTCTTCTCTACCTTCCCAACAGTGCAAGGAGTAGAGTGGACTTTCAGTTCTTGAGTTCTCTGTGAAAGAAACAGCATGAGAGCTGGGTTCTGGTGGCTCACACTGTAATACTAGCTACTCAGGAGGCTAAAATCTGAGGAGTGTGGTTCGAAGCTAATTTAGGCTGAAAAGTCTATGGGATTCTTATCTTCAGTGAACACTAAAAGAGCCAGAAGTGGAACTGTGGCTCAAGTGGTTAGAGTATCAGCCTTGAGTGAAAAATCTAAGAGACAGCATGCCTCAGTCCCAGCACAAAACCAAAGGAGGAATAAAGGGAGAACAACTACAGCAATGGTATTCAATGGACACCATGTTGAATATGAACCTTATAACTTGTGGGGATGGAAGGGAAAAACTGAGAGAGAGCAAGGGAAGGGGTAACATTGTCCAAAAAATGTACCCATTGCCTGACTTATGTTTAACACCTCTGTAATCTCTGTAACAATTTAAAAAAATTAACAACATCAAAAAAGAATTGACATGAAGTGTGTCCATGTTTGGATTTTATATTTTGTGTTAGTACAATTTTCCATTTTAATCAAACAACTGCATCCTTTCCCTTGGTCCTTGGTATAACTTTCTTTACTATCTTGATCCACATTAGTCCTATGATGCCAAATGTCTAATAACAAATGTTAGTTCACCATCTATCCATGGTAGATCACCATGTATTATTGACTGTATAGCCCCCATAATACAAATTCTAGAAGAAGAAACAAGTCTGCCTCTCTATTTGGAGTACTCTTCAGACTTCAATCTCCTGTCACTGGTAGGGATCCATCCAATCTGTGACCTATGCCTTGCTTAGATATTGTACTTCAGGCCCCGCAGTTGTAGTTTCTCTTCCATCTGTCCACAGAATACTGTCCAAGCTATGTCCAAATAACCAAGCTGGGCCAATGAAGGTTTTCTTCTCATGTGTTTGAGTAGCCAACAACTGAGAAACCAGCATCTCTGTGAAGAAAAACCTGATGATGTTTCACCACATTGGGGGACAGGGAGTCATACTCTCCACCATGGGCGGGAAGGAGAGTCTAAGACCCACATGAGAGGAGCAGAGTTGAAGCAAAGTCCTAGTTAAGGGCTTTGGAAACCTCAGATAAGTTCTAGAGCTTAACTTACTCCAGTTCCTACTGGAGGTTTCTTTCTTGTCTCAGTTCCTTAAAGGGAAAATGTATCTAAAGTTAGGAAATAACTTTGGAGGGATCACAACCCTGTGTGTTCCTCCATCCTCTCATGGTTTATCTTCTGAAAGAAAAGAGTATTTTGCAGCCAGAATCCTAGCAGGAACCATGACAGAGATTCAGTCTTTGTATCTTTTTTTCCTCTATTTTGCCTGTTGTCTGTTTCCTTCCTTCCTCCTTTGCTCCCTCCCTCCCTTCCTTCCTTCCTATCCTGAGGCTTGAACTAGGGATGAGGCTCTGTCCCTGAGTTTTTGTGCTCAAGGCTGGCACTCTATCCCTTGAGCTACAACTCTACGTCCAGCTTTTTGCTGATTAATTGGAGACAAAAATCTCACAGACTTTCCTACTCTGGCTGGCTTGGAACCTCTATCCTCAGATCTCAGCCTCCTGAGTAGCTAGGACTATTAGTATGAACCACTGGTGCCTGGCTTATTTGTTATTCTTATTGAATCACACCTTCTTTTTTAGCCAGAATGTTTTAGTCCATCAAACTCTTTGGCCAATAAACACCTTCAGGTTTACAAGACTTGCTCTTTCATTTTGAGCAGCCTTGGGCTGACATATGGTGTATCCACTACCCTGCATTCAAACATCCCAAAGAGCTTCTGAAAATACAGGGCCCAAACTCCAGAGATTCTGAGCTAGTTGGTCTGATAGGTTGGGGGCCTTTATCTTTCCAATGAGTCCTTGGTTATATTGAGGCTGCTGGGCTATAAGGTAGACTTTGAGAAGTAAATGTCAGAAAAGACTCAATTCCTAGCCTTCCAACAAATCATTTCTGCCAGACTCAATTCACCCATCTATGAAATGGGAGATTTGATGTAAGTAATGCTTAAATTTCTTTTACGAATCCTCCCAAGTCTGTGAATACATAGATGCTGAAGTCCTACTTGGAGAAGACTCTACTGTCAATGAGGCAACCATGACATAGAAAGGTATAATTTCTGTAGAATGGTACATGTCAGAAGTAGTCATAGAAGGGATAAATACCGGATGCTATGAATTTTAAGACACTGATGAAATAACCAGCAATTCTTATCTGAATATTGCATAATGTGTTGCAGTAACTTGCTCATGGGTTTGGGAAACAGCAGTTCAGGACTTTCTTAGGCATGGAGAAGAGTAGATAGTGCCCAAGAGAGAGCCATGGGATAGTGAGACTCTAGAGGATGGAATAGAGAATTCCTTAGCACAAGCAGCACCTTTCTGACCCTCCTACAGTGGTGTGATTGTCCCTGGAAGATCCTCTAGGCACTTAGCCAAAAGAATGTCTGGAAAGTTATATCCAGAGAGATGTTAGAGAGATGAATTGGGGCAGCATTTAGGGGGCTTCAGAAGGAAGAATATGAAATATTTGAAGAGACTGTATGAAGTAGGAAAGAAAATTGATCAGTCTGATGTTTCTCTCTCATCCCAGGTGGCTGCACAAACTACTTATATGTTACTATTACCAGACCTTTAGGGCAGCTAAGTTGACCTGGTACCTGATGTCTAGCAAGAGAAAAAAATTAGGCAAGATGTAAACATAGCAAAGGTGGTAGGAAAGTTTATTAACAAAGAAGTGTGTCAGAAAAAGAGAGGACATGGCATAGACACGCCCAGAAAGACAGCAATTCAGTCTATTGCCATTCATCTTGAGTCATCTTTGGAGTTACAGAGATTGGCCCAGGGTTAAATAGGGAGAATTGGAGTCCTTGAAGAAGGTTTTCTGACTGGGGAGTCTCCTTTCTGGTCCCTGTAAGGTTGTGGCACAAAGATGTAATATCCCATCTTTATTTCCTCATTCTTAGGCCCTTAACAGGTGTCTTACTTCCTCATTCTTTTGTATCCCTCTATCCATATTTTGTTCTCAGGCAGGTTTTGGTTTAGCAACTTATCCTGCCATCTGCAAGTCCTATAGGCCTCTATTCCATGATTGCTTTTCTACCAACTCCTATCACTATGAATGAAAAGGCTATTCTATGAGCAGGAATGGGAAAGAGTGGCAATAACAAGGTTTCTTTTTCCTTTGGCTGCTTATAACGATTATGTATACATGATAGATGTAAAGAAAAGTGCATAAGAGTAGATGGGGAAATAATTTCAGATAAGAGTTACTTTATGACAACCTATGGGTACTGAATCATATGTTCAAGGACTATCACATGGGCTGGTTAATTTTGTTAGTATGGATACATGCAGAGCCTAAAATATCCTAGTAGTGGGTGAGGCACCAGGAAACAGAACCATAACAAGAAAACCATCACAAGATCATTTCTGTGGTTAAGGACCTTCTAGTTTAGATGAGAAGCTGAAAAGTAAGACACAGTTTTAGGAACTCAAAAGCAGGTAAACAGGCTACCAGGAGAGATGTTTTCAGGTGGAAGCATCAGCTCCCTGGAAGGAATGGTGGGTTGCAGCATGAGTGGAGGTTGGGTCAGGTAGAAAAAAAGATAACTCTTTCCATACTCAGTCCCCAGACCTAAAGGCTCAAAGGGGAGACCTCACAAAACACTCTGTGTGTGTGTGTGTGTGTGTGTGTGTGTGTGTGTGTGTGTCTGTCTGTCTGTCTGTCTGTCTGTCTGTCTGCCTTTGAAGAGTTCCTCTTCTGGTTGAGTTTGTTCTACCAGTGGTTCAAAACTCATACCAGTTTGTCAAGAATTTGATTCTCCCTTGTGAGCTGGGGCTGTGGGAGAATTGATTAACTAATGATGTTGATCAGCTGCTAAGTCAATGTTGCCTACCTAGTCTTCCTTTCTTCCTCTTGACTTGTTTTTCTTTTCTGCACTGGTCAGGTTCTCTTGAAAGGGCTTGCTTCACTTCTTGGACATTACTGCCATTACTGCCATCTGCACAGCATCCTCTTCCTAGCTTTACTTTGAAGCTAACTTCTTTGTTCTAGGTACAAATTCATTTTGTAAGTAGATACAGTGAGCATAGCAACTGTCTATAAAGAAATGTGCCACTTAAAGTAGAAAAACAAGAGGAAATCAAGACTCATCTAGAGATCGGAGAACTGTTTTACTACTTTTGAAGCACCTAGATTATCTTCTCAAGATAATCTTCATCAGTCTTCATGAAGATTGATGAAATGATGTTAAGCCTAAAAATGTGTTAGGTTCTCTGGCTTTTTCTTCAGCTGAAGGCAGAATATTTTGGCAGAAGACTCATTCCTGAGGGACCAAGGAAGGGCGGGAGAGACTTTTTGTTACACTCTATCCTCCAGGTTGTCTCCAAACTTAATTCTTTCTGGGAAGTGGGATAACTACACCAAAAACTTGACTTCCTGGACCAGTTTAATCTGTCTTGAAAATGACAAAGTCTCCATCATGTTGATGATTGGTAATTCACTTTGCTGACTAGTAGAAAGAAAAAAACGGCTTTATATCAGAATTGCTTCTCTCAAGAGACAAGTTACACCTTGAAAAGGCTAACACCCATGCACAAAAATCCATGACAATAAATGGTAACTCTTAGTAAGCCCTCATGGTCTTATTAATTGCCTATAAGGCTCGGGAACAGTTATGTCACATTTTTGTTGTGTTGTTATTTTGTTGTTGTTGTTGTTTTCAGTTTCAGAACTCAGCAGGCATTGATTGTGTCACTGTTTGGAAATTGCTAACCAGAGATGTGAGTTTCTGTTTTAAATCGCTTCAGCATTTTGCTTCCAGCCTCAGAACTATCAAAGGGGGGAAAAACTTGATTTAGACCAAATTCGATATATGCCCAGAGACTTATCAAGTTACATAGAAAGTTTAGTACATTATTTATACTGGCATTTCATAAACATGTTCTGGAATTAAGCTGGATAGACTACAGAATGGGCATCTCCTTAACCTGTGACCCTGTGATCAAAAAGAGGTCCCAAACAATAAATACTTGTATGGAGAAAATGAAATTTAAGAAACAACCTATCGGGCACTCCATGTAGGGAAACCTTTCCAGGTCAGTTCTGAGCTATGCGGCCTTTAGAGAAGGATGGAGAGAACTCTTCATTGAGATTATTTCCAACTCTCTTCAAGGCAGATGGCAATTGTTTATATGAACATTTCCCAAACTTTAATATACCTGTGAGTCATATATACATTTTTAGTGCCAGTCCTGGGGCTTGAACTTAGAGCCCAGGTACTGTCCCTAAGCTTTTTTTGCTCAAGGCTAGTGCTCTATCACTTGAATCACAACTCCATTTCTGACTTTTTGGTGGTTAATTGGAGTTAAGAGTTTCATGGACTTTGCTGTCTGGACTAGATTTCAACCACAATCCTCACATCTCAGCCTTCTGAGTAGCTAGGATTATAGGCATAAGCCACTGGTATCCAGACATGTCTACATTTTTGAGATTCACATTTATTGTGTGGATGAGTCTAGGAATGGCCTGAGCTCATTCTTGGATGACAAAGTTCCAGCACCCTCAGACTGTCCCCTGAGGAGTAAGAATCTAGAAGATGGTGGGAAAAGAATTATAGAAAAATTGTGAAAACAATGACTGGTTAGTTTGAGAATCTAAAAAAATAAGAGATCAGATATCAGCACAACTACATGAGGTAGCTGAAGGTAGGTCCAGATCTTTCATGGACAATCGAATGATATATCATCTCTAGGGCTACCTCCAATGTTAAGCCTGGCTTTGCTCAGACTATGGGGTCTGCTAGAGGCTCCCAGCTAGGCCAGGGCAGGGCATGTATGTAGGATGGATTCTAGGGATGGAGTGTGATATTCTGCTATCCTGACTTCACCATATGTCTTAGAGTTGTTCCCAAGGGCAACAGGAGAAGCTCAGCTCTCCTAAGGTGACCACAGATCCAAATGATGATTCTACAGCTGAATATATATGGTTATACAGAGAAGAATCCAGAAAAACGTTTTTGACTCTCCTGTGGAGGCCAAAGCTCATGACTGGTAGAATCTAGCATTCTCTGCAAAATAAAGGCCTTTGACCAATGGGAAGAAGCTATAGTACTGTTTTGTTTGCCTGCCAGAAAAGGAGGGAAAATGTGAGCTCCTTCATGGGTAGATTCGCATCCATAAGATCTTAATAGGCAGGGCCCTTGAATATGCAATTTTTTTCTTTGTTGTTCATGGGGCTTTAACTCGGCCTCAGCGCAGCGCTGTCCCTCAGCTCTTCAGCTTAAGGTGAGAGCTCTACCACTTGAGCCACAGCACCACTTCTGGTTTTCTGATGGTTTATTGCAGATAGACTCACAGACTTTCCGGCCCAGGATGGCTTTGAACCATGGTCTTCAGATCTCAGCCTCCTGAGTAGCTAGGATTACAGGCATGAGCCACTGGCGCCTGGACTGATTGTGCATTTCTAATGTGCTCCCAGGTGAAGATGAAGCTGTCTCACCTGGTTCCATACTCAGCAGGAACTAGAAACTTAGGGTACCTCTCAGTCATCTGCTGGGGAAGGATGAGATATATTTCCTGACTCAGACACCCGGGCCTGTAGGCTCTTGGGAGGAGCTGCAGGAGAACTCTTCAAGATGAAACAATTTAGGGCTGAGCACTCTGGGCAGCAGCCCAGTTAAGAGCATCATTTCACTGTAACTGTAGAAAGCCAGAGGCAATTGCAGGCTATCTGGTAGGCTTTCTAGTGTTTGTTGATTTGGGTGTTACTGATTTGTTAAAGGAAGAGGAACAGTGCTGGTTATTGGGAGTGGTACGAAGAGGAAAGTAAACCCAAACTTTCTTTCCCCAGACCTCCATCCCCTACTCCTGCCCTTTTTTTTTTTTTGGCAAGTTATGAATCCCTGGGCTGACTTCCAACTTCCCAAAATTCAAGTGTGGGAAAAAATAACTGATCTCTGGTAAAAATCACCTGATGTCTATTTTGCTTTAAAAACCTGGGCTGATCTTGTCTCCTCTCCTCTGCAGGCAGGCATACTCACTGAAGATGTGCTCCCAATTCTATTTGTTTCCCAAGGGCTCCCCACCCCCACCTGGTATTGATACCAGATACAGAATGGAATTTGTCAGGGCAAGTCATGTACTACTGCTAAACCATTAACTCAGTTAGTACATTAGGAGTAGGAAGACTGATTCGGTGCCTTCTATTTTGGCTGTCAGCCTTGATTTGAGCTTATTTCTCATTGAGTATTTCATATCAAAGGCTGGGATAATAGAATTACAGGACATTAGGAGTTTTCAATCTGGAATAGACCCTGGAGATCGTTTAGTGCTGCCTGCTCACTTTACAGTGGAGGAAACTTACTTTGCACTCTTCGGAACTTGAGCAAATACTTGGCTTTTGATATGCACATGTATAGGAGTTATGTATGTGGATGAAGGGGCCAGGGGACAGATACTTCCTATTTACTTATTCTTGATCTTGGATTTAGCTTCTTCAAAGTCTGTCATACACACCCTCTGGACAGCACACATTTTACAATAACATGCAAATGCCTTACCTCTTGTCACTGGTTAGAAAAGAAGTGTGATGTTTTTACTTAAGGGACATTTTATATAGTTTAATAGCAATGGCATAGATCTGCATCTGTAACAGATGTTATGCAGTGCAGGCAACTTTTTTCCCCCCCGAAGTAATCTAGCTGGATTTTAGCTGCTGAAAATTTTCTGTATCATTTGGTGATCATATTTCATTTCAGACTTTTGAGCAAGACAGATTGTCCACCTGGATCTCATTTTGCCACATTTTATTGATGGCCTGACTCAGATCTTTCAAGTTTGTGCTAACTGACCTTGAAGGAGTAGCTTGTTGCTTAAATTTTATGACACCAACAAGTAAACTGCGTGCAAATTATGCAACACAATGGTGATGAACAATGAGTTGGAACTTTTTATTAATATTGATTACCTATAGTTAAGGAATTAGTAAGGATGGCTAAATTGTGCCCATTTCTGGCACAAAAAATCCCAAATTAACTTTACTATAAGCACATGTGTAACAAGTAAGAACTGCTTTTTTGCTTGCAAATCTAGTATCCATGCCATGGATAGCATTCAGTTCCTCTTACTGCCTTCTTTTCACTGCTCTTCCAGCCTTGGCATTCTGGGTAATTTTGGAGACAAAATGGTATGGGCTCATCATCTTGAAAATCTCAACAATGATGGCTAAGACATATCATCACTTCTACCATATGTATTAGTTGCAGAAACAAACCCTGGGAAAATGAGGAAGCGGCAACCACACAGAATGGGAACTCTAAATGGAGAGGATGGTTAGGGACCATCTTCAGAGGCTGTTCCACAAAATACCATGACATTATTAAGTTGGAAAAGATGATTAAAGTCAAAATGTCAACAATATCCTACCAGTAACTCCAGTCTCACCATGAGAAAAACATCCAACCAACTCAATGTGAAGGCCACTCACTCTAAAAAGTTCCTGTCTCATATTCTTTAAGGCTGGTTCTGAAAAGCAAGAAGAGTCTGAGACTTGGTCAGTCTAGGGAAGGTTCAGGATAAAGGATGGTTGAACTGTGATATAGGATCGAGAGTGGGGGATTCAGCTATAGAAAAGACATCAACAATAAACTAAGACAATCTGAATGAAGTGTGAACTTCAGTAATAATGATGTAATTTCTGTTTTATAGATAGTGATGAAAGTACCCTGTGAATGTAAAATGTGAACTGAGAAGAAACAAGGTATATGGTAGGGTACACTGCAGTACCTTTGGAACAGTTTTAAAAGTCTGAAGTTATTCTTCATTCAATATCTATCATATCTGTTTAGCTTGTGTTGTTGCTATTATAAAATTATAATTATGAAGACTGATATTAAGTGAGAATTGGTGATAGCTCAGTGTTTTTTTTTTTGCTTCAATCATCTCATTCAATCTCCAGAAAAACTCTACAAGGAATTTAGTCTGGCCCTCAATTAAGAGCTTCAAAAGCAGAGAAACTGAGGTTCAGAAAAAAATAATTTCATGTGTTGCTTGAGATGCTCTGGCATAAAAATGGTTGAATGGTTTATAAAATGGTAACCCCTTTCTCCATAATAAAAGATGGGGGAGGAGAGAAGATGCGACAAATATAAACCTTCACTATGTTGATTTCCTCAGAGAAGACATACCATCACTTCTACCATATATATTAGTCACAGAAACAAACCCTGGGCTAATAAGGAAGGCAACCACAGGATGGGAACTCTAAAAAGAGAGGATGGTTAGGGACCATCTTCAGAGGCTGCTCCACAAAACACTATGACATTATTAAGTTGGAAAAGATGATTAAAGTCAAAATGTCAACCAATTAAGGAAATGACTGTGTTAGTTCTTTCTCAATATCTAGTGTCTCACAACTGTCACATTTTGCTCAAAGTTGACCGAATGCTAGGCAAAGAATCTTTTGTTCTGCATCTTCATTTTACTGAGAAAGAAATGGGGACACCTCATTAATGGTCAAGTAATCTCCTTCACATAGAAGGAAGGACAATTTGGGGTTCTTGCGGCCATCCTTAACCCATTGATCTACCCACAAGACAAGGTGATGTCATAATATCTTCACGTTGGTCAGGGCAATGACTTCCACACTGCATAGCCAGTCCAGAGCAAGGCAGATCTTGGATTGAGTTACCACATGTTACCAAGTCAGCATTTGAATTTCTATTCCTAGTTATTCATTCCGGATAAGAGGCTGGACAGCATGTACTTACCAAATGATACAGCAAGGTAAATTTGGCACATGCTTTTGTCTTTTGGCTATGAGTGGGGGAATATCTCTGGGGGAAAAAAGGAACTCTTTGCTTTCTAGGAGGCAAGTTTATGACACTTCAAAAACTTCTTAGTTTACAAGTTAAAAAATGCACTTTACTGTGTGTAAGGTATGTCTTCCTTTCAGTATAGTTTTATGACTGTTGGAAGAAAAGAAATTACACGTCTTATGTACATGTAAGTTAGAAATGTTTAGAGATAAAATAACTGGAGCATTTTTCTACAAATGAAACAATATGTAGTTAATCAAAAGATAATTGTACTTCCTGACAAATGACTTTTTCTATTAGTTCCCTGCACCAAAAAGACTTTTGTACAGTACTGCCTAATTAAAACAATCCATGCAATCTTGCTAGATACTGCACCACAGCCATTTCGTTGAAGTGGTGACATTTCCACCCAGCTACCCTTAATGGAGTCTGAGGGACTTCTTGGGTCTATATGATCTTTCTTATTTGAGTGCCTGAACATAAATCGAAAAAGAAGAAGAAGAAATAAAATTTCTAAAAGGAGATCCAGATGAGCCTATGTAACTCCAGGTACAGTGAGCCCGTCTAGAAGGTATTCTTGCATTTCAGAACAATGGTGAGACCAATCTTTTATGTTAAGAAGTTGTTTGGGGGGAAAACATGGTTCTTTTTCAGATGAACTTATTAAGATTCAGAGAAAATTCTGATGACCTAAGAACAAGATTTACGACTCCCCCTTATAGAAATAAAGATTTCTTCCCTCTCAAAGCCCCATAGCTTCACCCATACTTTAGCATGGACCTCTGAGCAGACACCATGGTAGCTGAGTTCTTGGGATGAATGATATAACCACTAATAGGACTTATTGATGCTTGAGTCTCTGAATTAGCACCATTTTTTTTAAGTTTTAGCAAGGATTTATTTATTTACTTTATTAACTCCTATACTTTCACAGGGTTAAGAAAATGAGCAAAACATTTCTTGCTCCCATGAAGGAAATGGGAGTTAAAGATTCCACCAGCATTTTTAATAGCCTCCAAAGAGACTAAAATTACAACATGGTTTAACAAACAGAAGTCCCTATTGATCATCTTTTACAGTTTATTTATTTATTTATTTATTGGGTCCGGTCATGGGCCTGAACTCTGGGCCTGGGCGCTGTCCCTCAGCTTTCCCCTCAAGGCTAGTGCTCTACCACTTGAGCCACAGCACCACTTCCAGCCTTTTTTTTCTGCTTGTGTGATGCTGAGGAATCGAACCCAGGGCCTCATACATGCAAGGCAAGTGCTCTACCACTGAGCCACCTTCCCAGCCCTCACAGTTTAATTCAACCAGAGGATTTCTCAGCAAGAGGCATAGGATCAAGAAGACTCTTGGCTAGCGTAGAGGGTACTGGGAAGTTATGAAAGAAGTGACCCTTCTGTTTGTTTGTCTGTTTGTTTTTATGGTCCTGAGAACCAACCATGGTCTCTTACAAGCTAGTCAAGTGCCCTACTATCGAGCTACATCTTCAGCCTGCAATTCCAATCCTACTTCTTTTGCTCCCTGCCTTCCTTCTTCCCTTCCTTTCTTTTCTTTCTTTGTGGTACTGAAGATTGAACTCAAGATCCCTTGCTTGCACTCTATCACTGCTTTTTCTTTTAGTGTGTGTTTCAGCTAGGGTCTTATGCGTTTGCCTAGGTTGGCTTGAACTATCATCATCTTTTTCTTCTCCTACTGAATAGCTTAGATTTCAGGCATGTGTCCCCACACCTTGTGCCTACAGCTTTTTTGTTTCTTCTTTTATGCACTACTGCTGTATCTTCATGGTGCTTAAGTCATAGCAATGCGGTTCAAATTCATATGTGACTATGTAAATCACATGACCTGTAAATGGACAAGTTTTTGTAAGCATTCAACTTAACACAGTTATTCCCGTACTTCTGTTTGAAGCTTCTGGTATGTATTTATTAATGTTCTTTAGTAAGGTGTTACATGAAGATGAATATTAATGTAAAAGAAATCTCAGTGCCATATAGACTATAGCTCAAATTATGTCCAGTTTGTTTCTGTAAATAAGCATGGAAGCTTGGTAGATGAATTAGATTCTCTCCATGCGTATGTACGTATGTTTGTTGAATAATTTCCTTCAAAACAATACAAAAGTTTAATACATATGTTGGTAGGACTCACACAGAGAACCAAATAGCACATAAAAGCCTTATCCAAGGGAAGATGGTTATGCTATAAATAGTTTAAGATGAGCTTCTCTTTGAGTGACTCTGTTTTGTTATCTGGTATTAAATAGTTTTTATTCAGTAACTTCAGTCCTGTTCCTTATTACCCAACATTTATTGCATTTTATTTAAAGTAGACTTGAATTTAAAAAGAAATATGAATGAAGTTTTGTTGCTGTTGGTTTCCTTTTGTAAATAAATATTTACTCAAAGCATAAAATTTCTCTTTGAACAACTGAGGCCTCAAATAAGAGAAATCCTCCAAATTGTGGACATATTTTTGTGGTGTGGTTTGACTACCCACTCAAATGTCATTATGAAACATATGCATTGTAGTAATCATTAAAATAAATAAAATGATGCATAAATGCCTACATGTGTGATGTGTGTGTATATATTTTTGTCTAAACATGTGGGACATCTCTTTTTGAAAAATTTAAAAGCTCACTAAGATTACCCACGTTAAAAACAATGAATGATGATTATATACATTTTCTAAGATAGTTTGGTTACCTGACATTTCCATTTTTTTCTGTAATGAATTAAATTTGGAATGCTATACACGAGGTATTATATAATTATGACACTCTTCATTTGTTCATTGATTTTATTAAGCTTAAATACTAATTGCTACAATTTAGTTGGTTTAAAATTGTGAATTTATTTTCTTTTGTGAGCATTTTTATTGTTATTATAAATATGATGTACAAATGGGATACTGTTTCATAGTCGGGTAATGAGTACACTTCTTTTTGGACAATTTCATCCCTTCCTTCACTTTCTCCATTTGTCTTACCCATATGTTGTACAGCTCATTTTCAATATGCATTCTTTTTCACTCAACAATCATTTCTAGGAAATCATCCTGTGTTTATAAAGCTTCAATGGTTATGCTAGTTTATATGAATCTTGAAAATAGAAGAAAAATTGGAAACATTAAACATCAATAATAAGGGAATAGTTACACATGTTGTAATAGACAATTCTCATAATATCTCAAGCAGAAGACTGATCAAAAGCCTCTTTGGTCTAGTCTTTTATTTGTAGTTCTTAGAATTCATGTATTCTAGGTCCATCTAGTTCTTAAGTATAAAGAAAATATTGTAATGTATGCTCATGTACACACACACACACACACACACACAAACACACACACACACACACACATACATCTGTGCTCATAGTTACCCTGCAACCATTTCTATCAGGCCAGAGGAAGATCATTTTTTCATGATGGCCCAATAGAAGGCTTGTGATTGGGTGCAGTCTTTCATTTGTATAAAGTAGGGGCTGCCACGCCATGATTGGTGTAGACATCCTTACCACACTCTCTTCCCATTTATATAAGCAGACTGTTTTGACTCACTTATGAGTCAGGCAGGAGACACCATTCTGTGTTAGCACGTTTCTTTCCAGTGGGTTTTTTTCCTTGTCTACTTTTATTCTTCATCATCAGTAGACTGAGTTGAGCTGGAAGCAAGAAAGTAGGGAAAAGAGAAAGCAGCAGAGCTCTCACGATCGTGGTGGCCGCATGATAGTGGTCTCTGGAGTAGTGGCATTGACAGAAGCAGTGGCAATAGATTACTAGTAGCAGAACCAGTGGTGGTGCCAGAGCAGCTGTCACCACAGCAGTGGTAGCAGTAGAGTGGAAGTTGCACAGTGCTGGCAGAGGAAGTGGAAGAGTTCCAGAAAGCTGTAACACCAGGAGTAACTGTAGTTGTCACTGTCAAGGGCTGAGGATCCTGAAATCTAAAATCTGAGATTTGGACACTAGCTTCCCAGGGCTATGGATCTCAATATCCTAGCCCCTAGGACTGTAACACTTGATGGATAAGAATCTCAGCAGCCAAGAGATACAATGATAGAAGGCACTGCCTACTGCTGCTTGCTCTGTCTCTTGTTGCTGCTCACTACTGCCAGAAGTGGAAGATTACAAAAACTGCCCATGGTTAGAAATAACTAACCCTGAAAAAGTTTCTTTGCCTTACCAAACTCACAACTCTTACACAAGTAGAGCACATGGACATCAGTCAACAGATTGGTAATACCATGACCTTGCCATTTGCAGCTCACATGGACCCTGCTCATTGCCCATGGCTTTAATGGTCGGATGGTCCACATTCCTGGCAGTTTTTCCAGGCAGTTCCAGCTTCCTGAGGTCTCCATTGCTCTTTGTATTCACTCACAGCATTATGTATCACCCTCTCAGGGGCTGCCTGCAAGTATCCTGACCCTGCCACACAAATGCCAGATCTCCCAGACCTTCCTTTGAAACCTGGGTAGAAGCTTCATGACTCCATAACTGTATGTCTGAAAGACTTGCTTTCTATAGTTTGCTTGAATCTGGGATATCATCCAAGGACCAACTATGCATTAAAGGCCTTGGTGCTATTGGGAGGTAATGAAACCTTGGGAGGTGGAAGAACTCAAGAGAAGGGGCTTAGTGGGAAGAAATTAGATCATTGGAGGGTATGACCTTAAAGAGGACATTGCAACCCTGGCCTTGCTCCTTTTACTGATGAAATGAGCAGCCTCCTCCACCATGCTCTTCTACCATGGTGGTAGAAGCTCCCAAACCAATAGATGAAAGTGATTGTAGTCTGAAACCTCCCAAACTATGAGCCAACATAAGCCTTTTCTCCTGGAGTATTTTGTCACAGTAACAGAAAGCTCACTAACATGCTGCTCCAGCCACGGCCACGTTATACTGGTTTCTTTTATCTGGTGAATACTGTATAATCAAAGAAGAGGCTAAAAATGTTATGAAAATCCACTGCTAAACCCAGGCACAAGTGGCTTATGCCTATAATTCTAGCTGCTCAGGAGTCTGAGATCTAAGGATGGTGTTTCAAAGCCAGCCAGGTAGGCCAGGTAGGAAAGTTTGTGAGAATTTTATCTCTGATTAAGCACCAAAAAAAGTAAAAAAAGTGGAGCTGTGATACTGTGGTAGAGCACCAATCTTGAGCACAAAGCTCAGGGACAGTGCCTATACCCTGAGTTCAAGCCCCAGGACCTGTACCAAAATAAAAAAAAAACCAACAAAAGTAAACCATACCTGTGTTCATTTATAAACTAGATGCAAAAAAGAATTGCATCTTGAGTGTTCAGATATCTGAATAAAATAGAAAATTCCTCTGTATCTTTCCCTTATCCCAAAAACAAGACAGCTTCACCCTAACTTATACTGTTTCATTATCTTCTCTTTAAATTTTTGAAAGTGGCATGTTCTAGATGGCAGGTTGACAGGTGTTTCTGTTTTTATTTTGTTATCAATCCTTAGCACTGTCTCTTGAGCTTTTGTGCTCAAGGTTAGTACTCTTCCATTTGAGCCACCACTGCACTTTTAGCATTTTGGTGGTTAACTAGAGATAAGAGTATCATGGATTTTCCTGCCCTAGGTGACTTCAAACCCTCAGATCTCAGCCTTTTGAGTAGCTAGGATTATAGATGTGAGCCATTGGCACCCAACAGCAGGCATTTCTTTTTTTTTTAATATTATTTTATTTTATTTGAGAACATACTGTACAGAGGGGCTACAATTACATGGGCAGGATAATGCATACATTTCTTACCAAGCATTGCAGCCTCCTCCTTTGTTTACCCTTCACCTCCCTTCCCAGCCTCCCCCCTCCCCCCACCCAATTATACCCCCCTCCCCCCCCCCACACCGACATTGTAAAGCTGGTTTTGACATGACATTTTGTACATCTCATTGTTGCAACAGGTCCACCTGAATCCTTAAACGACTTGTTTGTCCCCATCTCCTCCACATGTTATACTGACATCAAATATAGTGAAAGCGGGGGTTACACTGTGGGGGAGGGACATACAAAGCAACAAAGAAATAATCTTATAAATGCATTAGAAACACATGGATGAAAGAAACGAAAACATTAAAATACATATTTAAGGGTTCATTTTCCTAACATCACATTATCTGACCTTTTCCGCTTGACTCATACCTATACTAGATATTGCAAATAAGGGAAACCATGGGACCTATGCTTCTTTGGGCCTGGCTTACTTCACTTAATATAATTTTTTCCAAACCTTTCCATTTCCTAACAAATGGGGAAATGTCATTCTTTCTGATGGAGGCATAGAATTCCATTGTGTATATATACCACATTTTCTTGATCCATTCATCTACTGAGGGGCATCTGGGTTGGTTCCATATCTTAGCTATAGTAAATAATAACAACCGGCATTTCTTAAGCTTATAAAAGTCCATACATTCCAAACCATTCACTTGTCATTAATCTAAATTTATTTTTAAAAAATTGAAGTTTTTTGTTTAAAAGTAAATATAATGTATCACAACTATACAGTTAAAAAGTTTCCTATGTTATGGAACTTGGTTACTCTAGAGTTCAACTCAAAATGCAACTGTGAAGCTCAATATATTTGCTTTTCAAACAAAAAATAATCATGTTAGATGGATATGATGGAAACTTCACCTTTAAAACAGCAGAAATGGGAATTGCTCTGGGGATTTTGAGTAAGTTTGTTCGAGACCACTAATTATTACAACAAGAGTGTAGTAAAACACATCTGGAAGGCAAAGCTTAATGCATTTCTGGCAGCTTCAGTTCATTCTATAGTGTGAGCCATGTTCATTAATTTTGAGAAAGTTCTTCCAATTCATTCTACTTACTCTAGAAACAAATTTCCCACCACTCCACTGTTTCTTGTTCCTTTATGTCTAACATATATCTCTACTATCATTGGTCCTTGTCCGCAGGTAGAGCAGACTTCAGTGGGCTTGGGGCAGAGGATCTCTGAGCATTTGTAAGCACTGGGTTCCCTGGCCCTGTTATTGAGGCTGGATTCAAGAAAGGTAAGAATTGGGAACTCTGCTTATTGTTTTGATGTCACTGTGGGTTTGTGAGCTTCATCTGCGGTGGAGATTTGAAGCAGATTAGCACAAAGATTAGGAAACTAAAGAAGATGAATATGTCTTACCACAATATCACGTCTTAGAGTCAGTTCACTGTATCTGAGTCTCTACCTGTAGGGGCTGGCTCTTGATTTTGGAGTTGCCTGATTTCTTAATAATTTTCATTCTCTTTGAGAGATTTGATTTCATGTTTCATTTTGGATCACCTTTATTTTTCAACCTAGGATTTTTTTTCCATTTGAAAATAGGGTAGAAAGTCTCCTTGGCATCAGATTGCAACTGAATTCACTTTGAGATCTTTTAACCTGTCTGCCAACACTGGCCGACCCCCGTCTGCTGGCTGGAGATGACAAACTGTGAAATGTCTTCACAGCCTGTGCAAGAACGGGAAATGAGTGTTACTGGCCCCAGGGGGGCTTATGCTTCCCCATCCTCTAAATTTTCCCCTCACTCTGGCTTTACTTTTCAACAAACCTTAGCTGGTAGCCAAGAAAAATACTTTTAAGAACACCCCTTCAAAATAAAGAGGGACAAGATTCATAAATTTTAAAATAATTAAAACAAAACAGGAGGATTGTTTCCATACACCCATCTCACCCGTCACCTGTACTGGGGATTCTGGGCAGAGGTGACTTGTCATTTGCTAGGGTGTGTCTATATCCATCAGAGCTTGGGGTTGTCCTCCATCTCCACCAGAGACACGTTCCTGGACATTGGGCAAATGACATGTTTCACAGAAGGGGGGAAAAAACCTGGCTTGAACTTGAGGGCTCTCACTCCAAACAGAGAGGAAAATCTGTACATAAGTTTGGTTCCCCAAAGGAGAGAAAACGAGAAGGCACTTCCTATCCATTAAAGTATCCAAAACATTGCCGAGGGAACGTTAAGCCAGTCCAGATGCTAAGCACGTTAAGGCTAAGGAAGCTAGAAACCCTGATGGCTGCCAGAAAAATGTTAGGGTCGTACTTCATTTAGGCCATTTCCTTGAGGAAGCTCATGGTTTTCCAGTTGGTTCCAAATTTTTCTTGTAGATACCAAGAGCTAAACTTAGGCCTGGGAAGTGTGGCCCTTCTTCGTTCTTCTGACTCACACAATGCACAGTCTAGAAAAGAAATGAGGTCCTAGGGGTCTAGAGCACCCTCTCTAGAAAGGACAAGCACCCCCACCACAGGACTGTGTTGACTAGCCTAGATCACAGCAATGCTCCCAGCTCCGTGCGCTGTTGTTCTGGATGACAGTGATGTGAGGAGGAAAAGTCTATGAAGCAATAATTCAAAGAAATGTTTGCTACTTCAGTAAATGAAAGGTTTTCTAGGGAAACAAATACATGAATAACACTCAGGAAGTACTTCTTGAGTCTATTAGCATAACATATGAATTAGATATTAGAAGCTAGGCCAGTATTCCAGGCAATGCGTCATAATTCATATTTGTTTTTTGTTTTGATGTTTTACTTTGCTATCTATGCATGGCAAACCCTATGGTTGTGCATACCTGTAAAAAAAAAAAAGAGAATTATAAACATGCTATAGAGGTGTGACTTTAGAAAAACATTTGAAGAGGAAAGAGGTGGGAGAGCAGTGGTAGTATGCACTAGGAGAAAGTAGAGTTATCTCTGTTTGTCCCTAGGTTATCTCAAAGCAGATAAGAGTACTAGGTTATCTCAAAGCAGATGGAGTACTTTAAAGTCTTATGATATGCATACATTAAGACATACTGAAAAAACAAGATCATTTCTTCATCAAGAAATGCTAAACATAAATGCTATTTTTACTGAGCCTACAGAGTAGGTTATTGATAGGAACATGGGATTTTAGTTTTGTTTAAAGATAGATATTCAGGTCCTATTTTCTTTTCTCAATCTTATGCATTCTCTCTTTCTCTCTCTGTCTCCATCTCTCCCTTCATCTTTCTCTCTCTTTCTCCCTCTTCCTTCTCTATTTCTGTCCTCTCTCTCTCTCTCTCTCTCTCTCTCTCTCTCTCTCTCTCTCTCTCTGTGTGTGTAAGGAGGTATGTCTGAGCTGGGGAGGACTGAACTGAAGAGGTCCACTACAGAGATAGACGTAGAAAGATGTGACAGGGTCCAGGCAGCCATTAGAGGTATCAATTTTGTCTCATGCTGCATTTCTAGGTCTCTTAATTAATGCTTTTCATCAGAAGAAAAAAACAATCTTGGATCCTTGCCTTAATTGAATTGATGCTTACAGTGGGCTATATCATGTTCAAAGACTGAAAGAGCTGATGTTTGTGCCTGGCTTTTAAAGTAGATCCTTCTGAGCTTTCTCTGTTCAATATTCACTCCAGTTGAATGGATTTGGGGAAGAAATCTGCATTGTATTTGTGTAAAATTACAAAATATCAGTGGTTTAGATCTGATGTTATACTCATATGTTTTCTCTAATTTTCTTTTTATTGCCCTTTGCATAATTGTAAGGGAATACAGCTTTCCAATTACAGGCACCACTGACAAACATAAACAGCAACCAATCTCCAGTGGGCGCATATCTCCTGCCACACATGCCAGTGCTGCCCCTCCTGAGAGCACCCCAGCTCACTCACAATTACAGATGAATGGGAAAGGGGCAAACACATCCCACGGGCAGTGGTGGTGGCCAAACTGCCTGACCAATCTGAGAACGTGAGCCCATGCAGCTAAAAAGGGAAAAGAAAAGAGAAAAATAAACGAGTCATGATTAGATCTATTGGACACATTGCTAAGGTCAAAAAATGTTAACCACTTAGGGCCAAATTCAATAAAAAAACTGTCTGACTTTTATGCCAAGCCATGCACGCCTGGAAAAATCAATTTTCTGGAACTTGTAAAGTCTCCCATAGGCAAGACAATCTTACCGTTCCCCTCCATTCTTACTGCTGCTGAGATGCTCCAGAGGCTGGTGTTGGCCCTGACCTTAGCCATGTAAGCAAGTTTTAATGGAAACCGCAGAAAACAAAGAGTGAAGCAAATCCATATTGATCATTGTCAAACTATATGTTTCGGTGCTGGACACTATCAGTTATCATTCAGGCATTTTCCATTTTTGATTGAATAGTTTGGGGAGTCCAGCTCTGGGTCATGTTCTGGGCTATAAACTGGAAAGGGCAAGACATAAACCTATGGTTTATCCTCAGTAAATGTACAGCTTCATAGATAATCCCAGTCCAATGTCTTAAGATTTTTTAAAAGAGTATCATCACCAGGAGCTAGTGGCTCACACCTAGATACTCATGAATGCTGCAAACTGAAGAGCCTGGTTCAAAGCCAACCCCAGACAGCAAAGTCAGTACAACCAAAAAGCTGAAAGCAGAGCTGTGTCTTCAGTGGGAGAATGCTAATCTTGAGCAAAATCAATCAAACAAACAAACAAAAACCCCCCAAGGGACAGCATTCTGTCCCTGAGCTCAAACCCCAGTACTCAACCACAAAAATGGTAGACCTCATGGAGACATAGAAAAGAGGCATCTATTATAGTCTGAAAGAAGAAGGCAGTAAGACCAGTCTGGACTTCTAGATATAGAACAATGAAAAAGGAAGGACAAGCATTCTGGGCTTCAGGGGCAATGATGCAGAAATGTGTGTGTTAGAGGGCAGGGGTACATAAAGGAGGAGGAAGAGAAAGAGAGCGAAAGAGAAGCTGCTGCTGCTGCTGTTGCTGATGATGATAATGACTGATGAACTAAAGCTGTGTTATGCTGAGGAATTTTCAGTAATCCTGAGGATTTTAGAAGCCAAAGCCACCAACCTTTCTGAGCAGAGTAGACATATATTAACCTTACAGAATATATTTTTAAAAATTTTACCTCTTTTAAATTGCATGACAGACTAGTAGACACTAATCAAAAGGAGCTAATACATTCTGAAACAGAAGTATTCTTTCGAATGTTCCTTTTGAATTGAACATTTACAAAAGTTAATTTATGTATTGCTAGAGAAAGAAAATGAGAATAAACTCTAAAACAATGAAATAGCACAGACACTATCATCTGAATATAATAGAATAAAGCCAGAATACAATAATGGAAACAGAGTCTCTTAAGTATCTAAAGACTTTAAGTTCACAAAAAGAGGAATAGATCAAATGTGTAAATTCATGAACTAAACACATGCATAGGAGAAAACCATAACCCCATAACCACATACGTCTGTGCTGTACAATGACATATAAAAGGATAGTCTTGTAAGGGTATGTTGGAGCTGGAAAATGGCTTTTACCTAGTGATGTCATAGCAACTCTAAGTTCAGAGTACAAGGAGTATTCACATTCGTGGTGATGTCGAAGTACAATAGTGATGCAGTCATATAAAAGCATAGCACAACTGGGTGCCTGTAGCTCATGCCTGTACTCCTAGCTACTCAGGAGGCTGAGATCTAAGGATCATGGTTCAAAGCCAGCCCGGGTAGGAAAGTCTGTGAGACTCTTATCTCCAATAAACCACCAGAAAGCTGGAAGTGGTGCTGTGGCTCAAGTGATAGAGCACTTGCCTTGAGCTGAAGAGCTCAAGGACAGCACTCAGGCCCAGAGTTCAAGCCCCACAACCACAAACAAACAAAAACAAACAAACAAATAGCATAGCACACTTATATAAGTATATAAAGAATGCTACATTATAGGAAGATCGTGGAAATCTGTGGGAACCAATGTAAGGGATGGCTTAGGAGGCCATATAGTAATCAAAGAGAGGGTTATGTTGGATAAATATATCAAAAAAAGGTAAGTGAACCGAAAAAAAGGTATGCTAGCCTGGTGCTGGTGGTTCACACCTGTAATCCTAGCTACTTTGGTTACTGGGTTCTGAGGATCATGGTTCGAAACCAGCCCAGGCAGGAAAGTCTGTGAGTCTCTTATCTCCAATTAACCATAGAAAATTGGGAGTAGCGCTGTGATTCAAAGTGTTAGCACGCTAACCTTGAGGAAAAATGCTCATGGACAGTGCCCAGGCTCTGATGTCAAGCCCTACAATAGACCAAAACAAATGTATGCTGATAAAGTCATGAGGCTCAGGCCTAAGTGGTTGAGTAGAGAGACAGAGCATGCAAGACAATGTCCTAGCATCTGGCTTTGTTGACTAGAGAAGGGTAGAGTTGTAAAGAGTAGGGCAAGTATGAAGTGGATAAGGTAGCAGAGCTGTCAGTGGTCAGGTTGGAATGTGATATAATAAGGGTCATCAGTCTATGTATTACTGTTACAATTTAGGTTGTATATGAGGGAAACTGACCGAAGAGAGAAAAAACAAGTAAAAAAGGATACAATTTGAAGACAAAGCCCAGGAGAGTCCTAGAAATAGGTTAAGGCAGCAGAGGTACTCAGAAAGTCACTGAGTTGCTATAAAGAGAGGAAAGCTACTGGAGAATAAATGGCTCTGAATGCAAGTAAAGACAGTTTAAAGAAAAATACATCGGTTTTATAACCAGCAGGACAACCTGGCAAAATGAGTATGTAGCAATCCCCAAGAGGACTGGATTTGAGGTTCAGTAACAAGGAGCCCCATGACACATAAATCATAGGTACTCTTTCCTGAAGATATTAGGAGAGGCAAGTTCAGAAGGGATGGCTTGATCACTCACAAAGATGATCTGGTTTAGGAGAGAGGATGGCCTGCTTATTGAAGTTAAAATTCTCCTAGATCAAGAGAAGGGCTGAAAGGGGAGTTAGGAAGCTTGTATGTGTCCAAAGGAATTTTTTAAAATATAAATCTAAAAGTGGACTTTTATGCTACAGAAATCAAGCTCCAAGTATCATTTATTCTTTTTTTGAAGATAATTACTTTCATATTTAATTAGCATTTCACAGTAAGACATATTAAAGGGCTTCGATGAGATAGTTCAAGATATATACAAAGTATGCCCCCCTCTGATTATCACTATTCCATATTCTATTAATCATGGTACTAACACAGTATTAAATGGCTTGATAATGACCATGTACAGTGGATTGAGATTTGCTGTCCTGGTGATTTCTTTCCTTTCTTTCTTTTCCTTTCCTTTCCTCTTCATTTTTCTTTTCTTTTCTTTTCTTTCCTTTGCTTTCCTTTCTTTTTTTCCACTTGGCTAAAAACACATACCTAGAGTAAGTTCACGATGTAACATACAAGACTGATGTGTTTGTACCATTTGGCTTGGAATAGGCAAGACTTTAGCCTTTCTGCAGTGTGTTACCTTCCCTTTCTTGTCCCATTTTCACAGTGCCTTCACAATGATCCTGGGATCACTGCCAAATTAATTACTTGTACTTGTGAATCTTTGTTTCAGAGACCACTGGGGAGAAAGCTAACCCAATTTTCAACCAAGTTCAAACTCCAAAAGTTCAAATGTATTGGGTATGGTAAATTAAGAGCCCAAAGAGAAAGGCTAAGACAATGTTAGGAACAGTGGGATGCATTTCTTAACCAGTCTTGGATAGTCTCAGTTAATTAAGTCTTCTCTATCATCGATAGTCTTTCTGTAATATGCCTAAGTTCCATACATACTCAAAATACCTGAGATAGGACCTGAGGCTCTGGTCCATGACAGGCATCTGTCCATTATGCAAATGGTTGAGCAGCCAAATGTCTGCTTGTATCTTCTCTTGTTAGAATCCTTTCTATCAGCAGCCAGCAATATACTAATGGTTCCGTCTGAGCTTGAGTTTGCCTCTCACATGGTTTTAGCTTTGTTTTATTTTTTTTGCCTTCAGCATCATCCCATTTTTCTCTACATTAATGTCTATGTCGGTAGCCTTGTGGAGGACTATCTATCCTTTATATTTTCAGGACTGCTAGGATTCTTAGAAGCTCACAAGGACTTCCTTTAACCTATCTATGGAAAAAAATTGCAACCATTGTTAATTCTGTTAATTGAGATCAAACCACAGGAATCAGGAGAACACTGTGTCTTCCTAGGCTTCATTTGGGAAACAAGGCCCACATAGACTACTCACTTTTCCTCCACCTTTCTCTTCACAGTTACCATCAAATTCTCTACTGTATTGTTGGAAGGATAAGTCAGTGTTCCCCAATCCCTCAAGCAGATGGTACAGGCGATGGGAGTTTGTAGATAATCTTTCCCAGTTTCCTTGAAGCCTCTTGGTGGGAAAATTAAATTTCCTTTCATACATATGAGATATTTTTGATCCCTAATGTATGTTTCCTTATCTAGGATGGCCATAAAACTGCTCACCAGATGACCTAAAACAATGTATGCTTAGAATTCTAAGATATATTCCATATAGGCTGGAAAATAGGAATGATGTTGGGGTTAGGCAGGATAGAAAATGCAGCCTGGGGGCAGGAGAAAAGTAGGAGTGTGTGTGGAGAGGCTACTTCATAGTAAAAAAGAATGAGGTCATTTCAGACACAGTTAAGTCAACAGAGAATAAACTACTCCAGTTTAGAAGTCTATGTGATCTTATCACCAATGTGTGAGCTAGTACTATAGTTCGGGTTGCTCTGTAAATTCATCTGATAGAAATTGGGTCCCCCAACGTAGTAGTGTTGAAAGGCAGGACTTTGGGGAGCTGATTGGTGCTCTGCTTTCATGACTACATATACACACTTACAGATTCATGGATTAATGGTTTATTCTTGGGGTGGCTTTATTGTAAAATCAAACTGTGGTGTTTTTGCTGTATTTTGCAAATGGCACTCTATTACTATGAGCCACAGAACCACTTCCGGTTTTTCTGGTGGTTAATTGGAAATGAGTCTCAAGAACTTTCCTGCCTGGGCTGGCTTTGAACTGTGATTCTCAGATCTCAGCCTCCTGAGTAGCTAGGATTTTAGGCGTCAGTTACCAGCACCTGGCTTAAGAAAAGGGGTTTTGTTTGTTTGTTTGTTTGGATATTTTTAACTGTATTTTTTTGTCTTTTCTTTTTTTGTACTGGGGATCAAAAACAGGATGCTGCCCTTGCTAGGAAAGAGCTTTGCTACAGAACTGTATCTTAGCCCTAATTAATTTTTCTTTATATATCACCCAATCTATGGTATTAATTTATAGCAACAGCAGGGACCAGGGCAGACAGGGAACAGATGAAGAGTAATTGTGGAATTAGTTAGTTGACAATAACTTCCTGTTTACTGTCATTGAAAACTAAGGAGCAAGCTGGGAATGGGTAATGAAGGACAATGTACAGACATGATCCTTCTCCAGTCTGTGGATGGAGAACATCTACCCTAAATGGCTGCCTCTCCCCCTCCTCCTGTCATGTTTGCCAGGCTTACCTGGAAGGCAGGGAGAACAACTTTCTATTTCTTACCTGGGATACAGTGCTGGGAGGAAGTGGCATTGTGGAGTAAGAAGACATCCTGCCAATGAACAGCACTGGGTGACTTGTCTCCTAGGTGGATTTACTTCAAGTTACCACAGAAGTGCAAGGCTGGCAACTTACCATGAAGTCTGCAGAACTGGAAAAGTTAAAAATTAACCAAAGACTATCCTCTAGATTTTTAATGTGCTGGGCCTGACAAGTTCTGGTCTTTTATTTTTATATTTTTGGTTTTTTTGGGGGGTACGGTGGTGGGGCCTCAACTCTGGGCCTGGGCGGGGTCCCTTAGCTCTTCAGCTCAAGGCTAGTGCTCTACCACTTGAGCCACAGTGCCACTTCCAGTTTTCTGGTGGTTTATTGGAGATAAGAGTCTCACAGACTTTCCTGTCTGGGCTGGCTTTGAACTGTGATCCGCAGATCTCAGCCTCCTGAGTAGCTAGGATTACAGGGGTGAGCCACCAGTACCCAGCCAGATTTCTAAAAGTAGCACCCCTCCCTCATTTTCTGCCATTTTTTTCCCTCCCAACTCCTCCTTCCTCCCCAAGTTGTATAGTTCATTTCCAACATAGTATCTAGTGAGTATCACTGCTGAATTAGTTTGCACTTTATCCCACCCGAAGGTAAGCCAGTGGCACTTTTCTACATGCTCCTGTACAGAGGCTCTCTGCAGAACTGAGTGAATGACTAAACTCATTGAGAGGCTATTTTGTTCCAAAGCCTCTCCAACATGTCTGATAACACTTTACTGTAGAGAAGAAAAATGATCTTCTACTCCTCAGGCACCAGAATGTATAGTCCAAAGCATACCTAGCAAATGTGAGTTCGTTTTATGTTTGAAAATTTAGGTAAGTTTGGCATGTGCTTATTTTCATATATCTCAACATTTGTCATGAAACAGAGCTTGCATTTTCTCGTTCTGCTTCATGGCATTGGACTTCTATCCCCTATGTTTTCTCGATGTCTAAAGCAAAGCAAAGAGAAAGAGTAATGAATTAAGGACAGGAATGATGGGCAATTTACCAGGTTCTGCCACTAAATGACGGTGTAGACTTGGGTAAGTGATTGCAGATCAGTTGTCTTTGGTTTCATCTCCCCAAAGTAGGTGAGAGAGTGAGGTGGGATGAGATGGTATCTGAATGATGATTCCTAAAATTTGTTCAACTTTTACATTCAGAGATATATTCAATGATTTCTAGACACTCTGGTCATGTTTTCTAAACATGCTCTCATATTTAAGTAAGCAAATACGAACTGATCTTTGAAAGTGAATCTATAACATATATTTGAAGAATAAGCAATGATAGAGTAAATGACATTGTTGCACCAAAACTACACTGGTTTGGGTCTGGTCCTAGAGATGTTGCTGATTCTGAGGGCCTTGTGAGAACAGGAAGTAACTTAAAACAATTCATGAACTGTTGAAAGACTGATGGGAGGGCTGTGCTTCAAGGAATTGGCTATGGGTAGACATATTTTAGTAGTTAGGCGAATGAGTAGGGAGGTAGAAAAATGTGACTATTTTGGCAATTTTAATTTGTCTGTGATTTACATACATGAAAAATATGTAACTATATAAAAACTCATTTTCCCTGATCACTTGAGAATAAGTTGAAAATGTGTTTTCACCACAACTTTTTTTTTGGGGGGGTCCGGTCTTGGGGCCTGAACTCTGGGCCTGGGCATTGTCCCTCAACTCTTCAGCTCAAGGCTAGCACTCTACCACTTGAGCCACAGCACCACTTCCGGCTTTTTTTCTTTTTGCTTATGTGGTACTTGGGAATCAAACCCAGGGCCTCATGCAATCAAGGCAAGCACTCTACCACTGAACCACCTTCCCAGCCCCTTCATCACAACTTTTATCTCTAGTTATGTTCAGGCAGTATTTCCTAAGACCTGGGACATTCTCTTATATAATCAGTGTCATTATCAGAATCAGAAAATTCAATATTGACACAACAGGATTATATAATTTATAATCCCTATCTAGACTTTGGAGAATGCTCCAATAATGTCCTATACAGCAGTTTTATTTTTTGTTGTCTAAGGAAGAGTCAGAGATCACATGTGGTATTTAGTTATCATGTTTCTTTTGTGTCATTTAATCTGAGATAGTTCTCATATCATGTTGTCTTTCCAAATTGAACAGTTTTGAAGAGTACTAGGCAGGAATATAGTAAAAATAATTTAGTTTTGTCTGACATTTCTTTAAATTTAGGCCATACTCCCCCCCCCCCGCCCCTCCCTCCCAAATATAGCGGAGAAAGGTAACGTGTGCTCTGGGCATTGGTGCATAAAGTTAGCTTGTGCCATTATGGGGGGGGGGGGTGAAGTCATTTCATCACTTGGTTAAGATGTGTGTATGTGTGTGTGTGTGTGTGTGTGGTGTGTGTGTGTGTGTGTGAGCATGCACACACGTGTGTGATCTTTGAGTTCAATGTGCTATATGGTTGTAATTTGCGGATCTTTCTGGGCTCTGGCATCCCTAGAAGAAAGACATCATTGCAACAGTGCCACCTGCTGAAAAAAAAGGGCAAAAATAAATTTCTTAAGGTTTAAGTCCCTAGACGTGGTATTCTGAGGTCTTCCAAACACGTAAAGTTAAACCTAAACTTTCCAGACATAGGGTGGCTTAAAGGGTGAAGCTTGGGGGTCAAGGCATTTAGCTAGTTGGAAAAATGTAAAGAAGAAAGTAAACATATGGGAAAGCACCATCCCAGGGATTCAAGCCCTCAGAGCGTTTCAGGGCTCTCATCCTGATCATGAGAGTCCTGTTTCAGGAATGGAGGGTTCAGAGGGTGTGGATGGGGGTGGGGTGCTCCCAGGCATTACACTCTCACTGGCCCTGCTAGCACCACCCAATGGAGACCTCGCCATTTCTATTGCTTTCATCTTTGTAATGTGCCTCCTTCTAAACTTTAACTTGTTCCAGCATTTGCTTCATTGTTTGTCTGGAAATAATAAGAGCGGTTCGTCTCGCTCTATAATTTGAGAGAAGGGGGGGGGGGGAGAAAAGCTGGCTTTCGCCTCCCACCATGGAAAACACTAGGGAAGATCTCTACCATCTTCCCATCCTGCTGATCGCTGACTCAACTGTTCTCTTCAAAGAAGTTTTTGATCTTCTTTCTACTAATCAGACATTTGAACGTGAAATTCATGGAAGATAAATGAGCCAGCCCAAGGCTAATGAAGTTTGTTTAACCACCTGCTTTTGCAAAGGCTGCAAGTGTGAGATCCATCAACGATGATTGAATTTGGGCCAAGTTATTGTTATTGGCCATCATTGACACTAAAGAACATACTTGCTCAACTCACTGTCTGTCTGAAAATGGAGGAGTGGGAAAGGAAAAATTATTTAGATTTGTAGACAAAAGTCATTGGTGTTATCTGAAGCCTATAAGAATACATATTATGGCCCTCTGATGATGGCTATTTGTGTTTTGCATCTGGATGATTGAAGGGAGCAGCCAACTGCTCAGACCACAGCTACGATCACAGATACTGCCATTAACTGTGAATCAAGAAATGTACAGAAGGATTAGGAACTTGGGAAATATTGGAGACACTTAGGGAGAGAATAGATGTAACCAAGACTTCAAAAGTCTGACATGGAGAAAATTCCACACTCACCTCTCTTTAGTTAAGGGAAAACATACTACAAATGATCACCTTTTTAATATTTAAAATTAAAATGCAGGTCAATTTTAAAAAGTAAACAAAATGAAGTTGGTTAGGTTCTTTTACCTAGATCCAAACCTAAAGGCATATTGTTGACTTTTGGTTCATTATCCCTAAAAATTTTGTAATGTGGGGAAAAGCATGTTAGCAAACAAAATCAAAATCCTTGAAGGGCAGCACTGTGTAAAATGAACTTAGAACCAAGAAAATACTATGTGTCTATAAAATTTTAGCACACAATCTCTGTTTGATTGAATTTAATCATTCCTACAAAAAGCCTCTGTCTTAATAAATCATTTTGACTTTGGATCTCTGGATTAATACTTTATAGCAAGTAAAGAAAACCTATAAGGAAAAATATATCAGCTATTTCTTTCAGAATATTTGGTACCATTAGGCTTAAACATGTGAAACTATCATTTGACAACTCCTAAAATAGTTATTAGAAAATTGTAGATTCACTGGCAGTTGTGAGAAATAGTACAAAAAGGCCCTATATATCATTTACCTAGTTCCCTGCAGTGATAGTGTACAAAACTACAGCATGTTTTTGACCTGTACAATGGAAATTTTATTAGGCTTAACCCAATATGTTATAGACATAGGAGATAAACCATGAGTTTGGCTGGTTTAGGAGGTATGGATTATTCTCAATTGATAAAGTAACTTTGATGTCATTGAGACATGGACCATTACATTAGGAATGAACATGGGGCTATATTTTAGGAGAGGAAGGATTACAACCATCAGGGCTGATGATTAGACTTTAAGAAATGCTTTGGAGGGATCAGGAAAACAAGCCTTGGAAAATGCTTGTTTTATTAGTCTTATTAGTGAGGATGGGAAGTGCTGGAGGTTACTACATTTACTTCTGTTATCTGTTGTCTCCAACCTTGACCTCCAAATAAAATTATTAGAAAAACCTTGTTGGCGTTTCATTTTTCTGTTAGGTTGCATTTATACACGTATCCTTTATTATTAAGTTTTAAGTTAAGTTGTGTGCTAAAAGCCAGGAAAATTGAGTAGCGCAGTTTTCAAATCCAAACGGAAACTTTTATATTGATGGGCATATTTAACTCATTTTGTCCATTTGTAAACATTTTTAAAAAATTGGTCTCTGTCATTTTAATCTGTAATTGATTTATAGTACTTCGAAAGTGAGTAATTTGTTTTTTGTCTCCTTGGCTTTCTCTTATTGTATAAAATGTAGTCTTTTATCATTCTACCAATGAATATCTTCCACATTTTTGTTACCTGTATCCACAGATTTTGTCCTCTCCTTGATCACTGTATTTTAAAGAACCTACCATCCACCAGACTCTTTAATATAAAGATATTGAGCCCTCCACATGTGCTCCATTTTGTTTGCCCTCTCTCCCTGGCTTTAATCACTTCCCCCAATTGCACACCTCTTATGTTCTGCCAAACCCATACCAAGTATGAATAGCAGAGTTCTCCTTATTCCCCCTGTCGATGGGCAAGTTTCTGATTTTACCTGTGAATACTTAGCTGTATTTGAGGCTGTTGACTGTTTTCTTCTTAAAATATCTTCTTTTTATAGCTCCATTGTGCTACTTCTATTAGATATTTTTTTACTCCTACTCATTCTGTCATACCTCCTGATATGTTTTTCTCCTTTTTTAATAGTCTATTCATCCTCTGTTCCCATGTTTCCTTGGTATTCTACTATTTTGTATTCTGTCCCTGAGTGATCTTCTCTAATATGTTTTCAAAGTTAATGACTCCCAAATTAGTATTTCAAACTCCCAAGTCTCCTGAATGCCCAAACTCAGACTGAACACCTTGGTTTGAATGTCTAAGAAGCAACACAAATATAGCATTTCAATTCTCACTCTGGATTCTCTAATCCCATGAAGTCTTTCCCCTCTCATTAGTATGCCACCTTTGATACACACCTAAAAATCACCTTTTACATTCTCCTTCTTCCAAAAGCCAATATCTGATTCACATATAATTCCAAAATACAGTTCAGAGTTGACCATGTTGCTCTAGCTTCATTACTATACACTAAAGCCAGTCTACCATCATTTTTGTTGGGGATGTTACTAACAGGTCCTATTTGATTTACTGAGCTCCAATCAATAGTTGCCAAGTTCTTACTACTATCAGATAATTTTAGATATTAGGGATATATCAGTAAATTTAACATAAGAATATCTCCACTATAATCAAATACTGTGAAAACAAGGGTTATACCATGGGGGTGGAATGTACCAAAGAAACAAACAGAAAAATCCCATAGTGTATTATAAATATGTTTTAAAAAAACCAGTAGCAAGAAAGAAATACCCATTTGTGTCCCTATCTTGGGGTTCATTTTGCTTAACATCGTCTTATATGGTCATATGTACATAATTTTTGACCTTTTCTGCTTGTCCTAGACTTATACTAGCTATTGAAAATAAGGGAAACCATGGGACCTATGTTTCTTTGGGCCTGGCTTACTTCACTTAATATAATTTTCTCCAAGTCTTTCCATTTCCTAACTAATGGGGCAATGTTATTCTTTCTGATGGAGGCATAGAATTCCACTATATATATATATATATATATATATATATATATATATATATACATACACATATACATATATATGTATATGTATATACCACATTTTCTTGATCCATTCATCTACTGTATTTGATTTCAGTGCCCTGCATCTTGTATATACATATTTCTAATTTGGAGAGGGGAAGGGAAAAACAAAATAGGGATACAGGATGACCCATTGTAACAATGAGATGCACAAGACACTATGTTGAAAAACGAACTTTACAATTTAGGAGGGGGAGGGAGATGAGGGAGAGGAGGTGTAGTTGTGGAGGTGGGAGGGAAAGGATAGGGGAAAAACACAGGAGGAGGCAGCAATGCTTGATAAGAAATGTACTCATTACCTTGCTCATGCAACTGTAACCCCTCTGTACAGTATTTTCACAATAAAAACTTATTAAGAAAAGAAATGTACTCATTATCTTACTCATGTAACTATAACCCTCCTGGAAAGCATCTTTACAATAAAATAAAAAATTTTAAAAAATGAAAAAAGAATATCTCCACTATAAAACTGGTTCTGTTTTAATGGAGGGAGACAGACAATATAATCATAAACACTGCATGTGCACACACATGTATGCACCTGTACACGTGTCTCTGTGTGTGTGTGTGTGTGTGTGTGTGTGTGTGTGTGTGTGTGTATTTTAGAGGTAGTGAGTGCCTGGAGGGAATAAAAGAAAAGGAATAAATTGATCAAGATAAAGAAGAATCTTAGGAAACTTGTACTTTTAAACAAATGATCAGAAAGACAGTACTTCAAAGATATTTGTATAAAAATATAAATTGGATGAGGGAATGTCACATGTAGATATTAGAGAGAGTATGTGTAAGCACCCTCCGGAATGATCACACTTGCATACAAAAGAACAGATAAAAGTCCATGTCATTTGAGTTGTGTAGGACAAGCCAAGGACAAGAAGTACGTAAGGCAGAGAGAAAGCAGAGAGAGAAAGCATACCCCCTTGGTAAGATGCCCAGACTGGCTTTGAACCGCCATCCTCAGATCTCAGCTTCCTGAGTGGTTAGGAGCACCTGGCTACTCTAATAAGTTTTCTTCTGTCCCAGATGGTACTGGAGGTATCACATATATTGAGTGAAGAAAATCACAGGAAAGATTTTACTTTGCTTTTTTAATACTTTTTATTGTAAAAATACTGTACAGATAGGGTAGTTACATGAGCAAGGTAATGAGTACATTTCCTATTAAGCACTGTTGCCTCCTCTTTCCCTCCTACCTCCACAACTATACTCCCCCCACCCCACCTAAATTGTAAAGTTCATTTTACAACATAGTGTCTGTACATGTCATTGTTACAATGGGTCAACCTGTATCCCTATTTAAGCATTTTGTTTTTTCCCTTCCCCTCCCCCAAATTAGAGAAGTGTATATACAAGATGCAAGGCACTGACATCAAATACAGTGAAAAATGGGTTATACTGTGGGGGAGGAACATACAAAGAAACAAAAAAATCACATGCTTCATTATAAATATGTTAGAAACAAAAGCAAGAAAGAAAAAAACCACTTGTGTCCCTATCTTGGGATTCATTTCACCTAACATCATCTTATATGGTCATATGTACATAGCTTTTGACCTTTTGTACTTGTCCCAGACATATACTAGTTATTGCAAATAAGGGAAACCATGGGACCTAACTTTTAAAAACTCAGATATTTTTTAAAGAATAATTATAGATCTGCAGAAATCTTTCAAAGATAGTATAGAGGGTTCCTGTATAATATCTATTCGATTTTTTCCTATTAACATCCTTCATTATCATGATACATTCATCACAACTAAGGAAATGGTGTTGGTTATTATTACTACTCTCTATACATAACATATTTTACTAATTTCCCTAATATATTTCTCTTTTGTTGGTCATGAGGCTTGGGTGCTGTTCCTAAGCTTTTTGGCTGAAGGCTAGCACTCTGCCACTTTGTGCCACAGCTACATATCCAGTTTTCTGGTGGTTAATTGGAGATAAAAAGTCTCACGGACTTTCCTGCCCAGGCTGGCTTCAAACCACCATCCTTAGATCTCAGCCTCCTCAGT
Organism: Dipodomys merriami; assembly: GCF_024711535.1. Classification (NCBI taxonomy): domain Eukaryota; kingdom Metazoa; phylum Chordata; class Mammalia; order Rodentia; family Heteromyidae; genus Dipodomys; species Dipodomys merriami. The sequence continues at coordinate 52,522,523 of NW_027206290.1, read as the reverse complement.
AGCTAGGATTATAGATGTGAGCCACCAGCATCAAGCTCCCCCTAATATGTATTTTTCTTGCCCCAGGATTCAATTTAAGTTATCCCATTACATTTGGTTGTCATACATCCTTAGTTTCCTCTAGTATGTAATTATGTCTCAGACTCCCATTGTTTTTCATGATTTTGATAGTTATAAGACATTAAGTCCAGAATTTTGTATAATATCCTTCAGTTTTTGTGTGTCTGATTTTTTTCTCATGATTGTTAGTCTGAGCTCCTTTCTCATGGTTAGCCTGAAATTCGGGAGAGATCATTGGCCACAAAATACATGAAGTTAGAGTACAACAAATAATAGCAAAAGCAGCCTTAAGAACTTAAAAGGAATACCTCAGCAAAAAAAAAAAAATCATTGAAGAGAAAAATCTAGGAAATGTTTATAAAGTATTTAAGACAAAAACGTCCTGTATAGGGGGCTGGGAAGGTGGCTCAGTGGTAGAGCGCTTGCCTTGCATGCCTGAGGCCCTGGGTTTGATTCCTCAGCACCACATAAGCAAAAACAAAAAAAACCGGAAGTGGTGCTGTAACTCAAGTGGTAGAGCGCTAGCCTTGAACTGAAGAGCTGAGGGACAGCGCCCAGGTCCAGAGTTCGGGCCCCACGACCGGTCCCCCCCCCCAAAAAAAAACAGTCCTGTATAAAAAACAGTGTGTGTAGCCCGCTCCCTGTATAAAGGACAAATTGTGAATAAATTAGCTAATATTTCAAATTTTAAAGAAGGAAAGACAAATAGCACAAATCTAAATCAAGAAGTAACAAGGAAACAAAAATTAACAGATTCATTAAATAGCAGAAAAAGAAAACTAGACTTAACGGAGAAGAATAACACTCTTTTAAAAAAGTTATTTATTTATTGTTATTGTTATCTTTAGGTAGTTGTACAAAGAAGTTCCTATTCTACAAAACAGTATATATGAGTACAAGGTGTCTGACAACATTGTCACCCATCTCTCCTAACCCATCCATTCTCTCACTTTTGAATAACACTCTTTTAAAAGAACAATAAAACCCACAAGCCTTTTTATGGGGGGTATGAGGGCAACAGTCAGAGTGAGAACCAATCATGATGTGAGAAAGGGCATAAATAATACAGGAAACAAATAATACAGAACAGACATATGCAGACATTAAAAAATCGGCATTGAGTAGTCAAAAAGAACTTGAAAACAATAAGTAAAAATCCCATGGAATGGGTCATTTCCTATTTCCTACAAAAGTACAAATGATAAAATTGGTTTTTCAACAAGACTATCACAGAGGGCACAAAAATCATACAAATATAATAAGATGGGGGGAAAATGAAGAAAGCAGTAACATTGTCCAAATAAAAGGAATACACTCATTACCTAGCCTATGAAATGGTAATCCCTTCATACAACCCCTTAAATAGTAACAGTAAAAGTATATTTTAAAATTGTAATAGAAGCTGAAATGATGGGCAGTAGTGTCTTTTTCTAGTGGCATCAGATTTTTCCAACAACTTTTAGCAGAATTTCAAGAACTATGTATTCTTGTTCCATATTTATATTATATAAATATGAAATTATATAAATATATGAGCCATTATATAAATATGAAAATACACAGGAAAATAACAAAGGAAAAATGCAAAGATGCATACCTTTGTTTCCAAGCTATAAATATAGAAACAACGAAACTATTTTAATGCTACAACAAATCTCATTATTTTGTACAATAAATGTGCATTGGTAAGACAGGAAAAATATTTCTTTGCTGATTTTACTTTGGGGAAATGCAAATTCATCGCTGTGGTTAATGTAAATTCATCTCTGTGGTTAAAAATGTTTCAAGGGACTTTGATTTAAAATGCACAATAAGCCAATATAATTATTCCCATTGACTTCTGCAATACTTAGCCTGCAATTACAACCACTGTTAAAAGACAGCCATTATGGCAACAATTCTTTCTAGATTTTAGAAGAGCATCACGTGAGAAACTAATATTTACTCAGTTTTATATAGCAAACTTTGCCTGGCAGAATTCCAGACTGATAGATTATATTTTGCTTTTTAAAAAACTCAATTACTACTACTTTATTTCCTCTAAGTGGCTATTAATTTGTTCTGATTTGCCACCACTTATCTGAAACAACTATATCATTTTAAAAAGCTACCATTGCATCTATGTGTTAAATCTGTTCAATTAGGTGGTGATCAGTACTCATCACTGTCAGTTAAAAATGGTATTTATCTTAGGAGATATGGAGTCAAGAAATAAAGGCTGGTGATCTTCTTTTTACTCACTTTGTCTCTGGGGTTCTTCATGCTTTCTAGCATTGCAACAAGATGACCATTGTGCCCTTGTTCAGAGTAGAAGAGGGCAGGAGCACCCATGCATATTCCTGCAGCTGCCATGCACAAGCTGCAGTGGACATTCCAGGCTGGCCCCTACCATGTTCACATCTGCAGCTGGCTCCTGCAGCTGTGCACATATACTTCCAGTTCTGCTTCCTACAACTGTGAGCCCACATGGAGCTAGCTGCCCAATCCCTGTCATCAGCCTCCACTACTATGCATGCACCTGCAGATGGCCTCAGCAGCAGGCCTGTTCACACTGCCAGTTCTGGCCCCCACTGCTGCCTGCCTATTCAAGTCTTTTGCTTCTAGACCCTGAAGTGCTGGAAAGGAATCTATCAACCCTTACAGCCATCACAGACCTGCCACAGCTCTTGCAAACAAGTACCACACCATTGCCAATGTCTAGACCCAACTGTCTCCTAGAAAGCTCTTTCCATGACTTTCTGAAGCCAGTTTACACTCTAGTGTCTGGGTGACTAGATCAGATGTTCCAGGGGTTCTTATGTGCCTCCTCTACACAGACTTCTTAACAAGCAAGTCCACAAAATCAGGCTACAAGAATCTCAAAGAATCAGCTCTATAGGGTAATGACACAGGATTATAGTAAACTTCCAATAACTGGCTCCAAAGAAATGAATATACATAAATTGCCTGATAGAAAATTAATAATTGATCTGGGCCCCAGTGGGGCTGTATCTACTCAGGAGGCTAAGCTCTGAGAATCATGATTGAAAGCCAGCCTGGGCAGGAAAGGCAGTGAGACTCTTGTCGCCAGTGAATGCCCAGAAAACTGGAAGTAGCGCTGTGGCTCAAAGTAGTAGAGGGTTATCCTTGAGCAACAAAGCTCAAGAACAGTGCCCAGGCCCTGAGTTCAAGCCCCATGACTAAGAAAAGAAGTAATATTTGTTCTAAAGAGGCTTAGTGAACTAAAAGAGAATAAACGTAAACTATTTAGCTGTACCAGGAAAAGAAGACAAGAATAAAACAAAGTGACAGAAAACATGGAAAATAATTAAGAGGACATTTTAGAACAAAAGCTCATAATGACAGAAATAAATAGTGCAATATTATACTTAGCCACAGTATATGACACAGAAAGAAGTTTGAACATCAAGGCAGAACTTTTGAAATCATCCAGAGAAGAAAGAGCAAGGAATGAGGAAGAATGGAGAGGGACTACAGGATCTGTGTGTGACATTTATGATGCTAGCACTCACATTACAAGGTTTTAGAAGCAGGGACTGAGGATCCAACACCTTCCAACCATGCATAAGTCCATGCATTACACCCAGAGTTGGGTAAAACAAATTCAAAAGGAACAAAGGAGAACAGGGCAGGAAGCTTGCTTAAAGAAAACTTAATTTTTCCAAACCTATTTAATCCAATGAACACTACATCAAGACAAATTACAATCAAAGGTAAAAAAATTGAGAAAATAGTAAGATTCATTATGGCATTAAGAAATCATTTTGTTGTTTCTTTATTTATAGTCTGGAAATAAAGGTATGCATCTTTGTGTTTTTCCTTTGCGTACACGTGTTGAAAAAACAGACAGCGCCATAAATTTGAGGTTTTTGAAGCAAATGGAATTCTCATAAGTTACTGGTTGGGAGATTAAAGTGGAAGAAACATTGGAAAATTGGAAGGCAATTTGGAACAGATGATACACACTTATCTGAAAACGCAGCCATTCCTAGATATACACCCAAGGGAAATAAAACAAAAGCATCACACACACACACACACACACACACACACACACACACACACACACACACACACACACCACCCCTCTAGGTAGGTTAATACAGTCACATTATATAATGTACATATACGAAAATGGATCTAGGTAACTTGAGGGGATTGGTGAGGTTAGAAGAGATGATGTGGAAGAGAATGATGCATTGTACTCATAAACTGACATGTTGAATTGTAACCCCTCTGTACAACTATTAAAGATAATAATAAAAATCATGCACAAAAATATATGTTCAATTCCTGCAATTATACTGTACACAATAAAAATAAACATGTCACTTATATATACCACATGGGTAGATTCCCCCAAATATTTTGGTATTAGAAGAACTGAGAGCCTTCTAATATCAATTGTGTGAGTCGTTTATATTAATATAAAAAGCAGTTGAAACAATCCCCCAGTAACAGAGATCAGAATATATTTTCCTGGAAAGTGACTGATGAGGATGGTGGGAAACTTTCTGGCCAGTAGAAATATCTGTGTTTCTTGACCTGGGTGGAGTTTATATGAGACTATGTATATGTAAACATTCATTAAGTATCTTCCTTTATGTAAACTGTGCCTCAATTTGATGAAAATATAGACTCTATACTTTGTTATGTTTTATTTGCTTGATCTGCCCATAAGTAAGAAAGTGTTTGATATTTCTCACTATTGACATAAAGTTCTGTGGGTTTTTTTCTAGTTCTCATTTAGTTTTCTTTTCACTGTAGATAACTATCAGCAAAATGATTGTAAAGATCTGGGTCCAATATAAATAAATCTTCCTTGCATTAAATTTGATACTAATTACTTGGTTTTTGTTTTTTGTATTTATAGTTTATATGGTGAATCCTTCTCTTTCTTTTATTTAAAATTATGGTAAAGTATGCACAGACAAATTTATTATCATAACATTATTTATTTATTTATTGTGCTGGTACTGGGGCTTGAACTCAGAGACTAATTACTTTCTCTTAGCTTTTTCAGTAGAACCTGGCATTCTACTACTTGAGCTATACTTGCTTTTTTTATTTCCTTTTTGTTTGTTAATTGGAAGTAAGAGTCTCACAGGCTTTTCCTGCTTGGATTCAAACTGCATTCCTTAGATCTCAGCTACTTGATTAGCTAAAATTATAAGCATGAGTCCTAAGTGCCTGGGTTTAGCTCAACTACTTTTCTTTTCTTTTTTTATCAGTCATGGGGCTTAAACTCAGGGCCTAGAAACTGTCCTTGAACCTTTGAGCTCAGGCTAGCACTCTACCACTTTAAGCCACAGTGTCACTTCTTTTTTTGTGGTGGTTAATTGGAGAGTCTCATGGACTTTCCTGCCTGGTTGGCTTTGAACTGAGATCCACAAATACCAACCTCCTGAGTAGCTAGAATTACAAGCATGGGCCACCGGTGCCAGCTATGTCAATGTTTTCAGTGTACCATTGATTGGCATGAGGAACTTTCAATCCATCACCATGGTCCATTTCCCTCTTTTTCACTTTGCGAAAAGAAAACTACCTGTCAAACAATAATTCCTCTTCCACCTCCCCCAACCTCTGGCAATCATCATTCTATTTTTTATTTGGATGAATTTGACTCGTCCAAGTAGTTCATATAAATGGAATAATATAGTATCTGCCTTTTTTATTGTGAAAATACTGTACAGAGGGGTTACAATTACATGGACAAGGTAATGAGTACATTTCTTATCAAGCATTATTGCTTCCTCCTTTGTTTCCCCTTCCCAACCCTTCCCATCTCTCCCCCTGTCCCCCTATATCCCCCCTCCCCGCCATCCCTCTCCACGCCCCTCCTCTGCCAAAGTTGGAAAGTTTGTTTTTCAATATAACGTATTGTACGTCTCATTGTTGCAATGGGTCCACTTGTATTCTTATTTAAACAATTTGTTTTTTCCCTTCCCTTCAACAAATTATGCCAACATCAAATACAGTGAAAACAGGGGTTATACCTGGGAGAGGGACATACAAAGCAACAAAGAAATCATCTTATAAATATGTTAGAAACATAGCAAGAAAGAAAAACCATTTGACATGTAATTTTAACTCCTTTGTACAGTATTCTCACAATAAAAAAAAAAAAAGAAAAACCATTTGAGTCCTTATGTTGGGGTTCATTTTGCCTAACATCAACTTATCTGACCTTTTCTGCTTGACTCAGACATACACTGGTTATTGCAAATAAGGGAAACCATAGGGCCTATGTTTCTTTGGGCCTGGCTTACTTCACTTAATATAATTTTTTACAAGTCTTTCCATTTCCTAACAAATGGGGCAATGCCATTCTTTCTGATGGAAGCATAGAATTCCATTGTACACATATATCACATTCTCTTGATCCATTCATCTACTGAGGGGCATCTGGGTTGGTTCCATATCTTACCTATGGTAAATAATACTGTAATAAACATACTTGTGCTGGTAGCTTTAGTATAGTCTTGTTTGTGATCATTTGGGTAAATGCCCAAAAGTGGGATTGCTGGGTCATAGGGGAGCTCTATGTGGAGTCTTTTGAGGAACCTCCATACTACTTTCCAAAGTGGCTGAACAAGTTTACACTCCCACCAACAATGCAGTAAGGTTCCCTTCTGTCCACATCCCCTCCAGCATCTGTTGTTATCAGAGTTCTTGATTATAGCCATTCTAACTGGGGTGAAGTGGTATCTCAATGTTGTTTTGATTTGCATTTCTTTTATGGTTAGGGAGGTTGAGCATTTCTTCATGTGTCTATTGGCCATCCTTCTTTCCTCTTCAGAGAAGTTTCTCTTTAAGTCTTTGGCCCACTTATTTATTGGGCAGTTGGTTCTTTGAGAATTTGTTGTTGAGGGTTTAATTTTTTGAGTTCTAGGTATATTTTAGATAAGAGACCCTTGTCTGTTGTATGGCTAATGGAGATCTCCCAATCCGTGGGCTTTCTATTGATCTTGCTAGCTAAGTCCTTTGTCATGCAGAAGCTCGTTAGTTTCATGCAATCCCATTTGTCCAACCTTTCTTTGATATGTTGTCTTTCTGGGTCTCTATTAAGAAAATTTCAGCCTGTGCCAAGGAGACCTAGGTTTTCTCCTATTCTGTCCTGTCATGTTTTCAGGGTGTCGACTTTGACTCTGAGGTCTTTGATCCATTTGGAGTTGATTCTGGTACAGGGTGATATATAAAGATCTAGCTTTAGTTTTCTGCAAGTGATTAACCAATTTTTCCAGCATCGTTTACTGAAGAGGCTGTCTTTCTTCCATTCTAATTTTTAGCTCCCTTATCAAAGATTAGATAGCTATAGGTCTGTGGGTTCCTTTCTGGGTTTTCAATTCTATTCCATTGGTCCTGAGGTCTGTTCTTGTGCAAGTACCAAGCTGTTTTGATTACTATGGCTTTGTAGTAGAGTTTGAAATTTGGTATTGATATTCATTCAGCACTGTTCTTTCTGTTAAGGATCATTTTTCCTATTCGGGGTCTTTTATTTGTTCCATATGAAACAACTGCCCAACAAATGAGTGTGCTAAAGACTTAAAGAGAAACTTCTCTAAAGAGGAAAGAAGGATGGCCAATAGACACACGAAGAAATGCTCAACCTCCCTAACCATAAAAGAAATGCAAATCAAAACAACATTGAGATACTACCTCACCCCAGTTAGAATGGCTATAATCAAGAACTCTGATAACAGATTCTGGAAGGGATGTGGACAGAAGGGAACCTTACTGCATTGTTGGTGGGAGTGTAAACTTGTTCAACCACTTTGGAAAATATTATGGAGATTCCTCAAAAGACTCCACATAGAGCTCCCCTATGACCCAGCAATCCTACTTTTGGGCATTTTCCCAAATGATTACAAACAAGACCATATTAAAGCTACCAGCACAAGTATGTTTATTACAGTATTATTTACCATAGGTAAGATATGGAACCAACCCAGATGCCCCTCAGTAGATGAATGGATCAAGAGAATGTGGTATATATACACAATGGATTTCTATGCCTCCATCAGAAAGAATGGCATTGCCCCATTTGTTAGGAAATGGAAAGACTTGTAAAAAATTATATTAAGTGAAGTAAGCCAGGCCCAAAGAAACATAGGTCTTATGGTTTCTCTTATTTGCAATGACTAGTATATGTCTGGGACAAGCAGAAAAGGTCAGATAAGTTGATGTTAGGTGAAATGAACTCCAACATAAGGACTCAAATGTTTTTTCTTTCTTGCTATTGTTTCTAACATATTTGAAAGATAATTTCTTTGTTTCTTTGTATGTACCTCCCCCACTGTATAACCCCTGTTTTCACTGTATTTGATGCTGGCATAATTTGTGGAAGGGAAGGGAAAAAGCAAATTGTTTAATAGGGATACAAGTGGACCCATTGCAACGAGATGTACAAGACGTTATGTCGAAAAATGAACTTTACAACTTTGGTGGGGGGTGTGGGGGGGGAGATGGGAAGGGATGGGAAGGGGAAACAAAGGAGGAGACAATGATGCTTGATAAGAAATTACCTTACCCATATAATTGTAACCCCTCTGTATGGTATTTTCACAATAAAAAAATAAAATAAAATAAAAAGGAGAAAATGAGCAGGAGAGAGACATTCCTTTGTACAACTAAAAGATAATTTAATAGTAAAAAAGACACGGAAAATAAAAAGCAAAGTAAGGATTAAAAATAGAAATTTTTGTATAATTAAACAACATACAGCCGGGTACTAGTAGCTCATGCCTATAATCCTTAACTACTCAGGAGACTTAGATCTGAGGATCATGGTTTGAAGCCAGCCCAGACAAGAAAGTTTGTGAGACTCTTATCTACAATAAACTACTCAGAAAAAAGCCAGACGAGGTGCTGAGGCTCAAGTGGCAGAGTGTTAGCCTTGAGCCAAAGAAGTGAAGGACTAATACCTAGTTTTCACAAGACCAATATTAAGTTCATCCCAGATACTCCACAATCTCAAGCAGATACCAAAAACTCTTTAAACAGTTATGAGAAACTATTGGAGAACAAATATTAAGCTTGAAAAAAAACATAACAAGTCTTTTTGTTATTGTGAAAATACTGTACAGAGGGGTTACAATTACATGGGCAAGATAATGAGTACATTTCTTATCAAGCATTGTAGCCTCCTCCTCTGTTTCCCCTTCCCATCCCTTCCCATCCTCCTCCTCAACCCCCACCCAATTCTCCCCGCCCACCCCCACACCAAAGTTGTAAAGTTCGTTTTCGACTTAACGACTTATACATCTCATTGTTGCAATGGGTCCACCTGTATCCCTATTTAAACGATTTGTTTTTCCCCTTTACCTCCACAAATTATACCGACATCAAATACAGTGAAAGCAGGGGTTATACTGTGGGGGAGGGACATACAAAGCGACAAAGGAATAATCTTTTTTGGGGGTGGGGGATCCGGCCTGGAGCCTGAACTCTGGGCCTGGGCGCTGTCCCTCAGCTCTTCAGCTCAAAGCTAGCGCTCTACCACTTGAGCCACAGGGCCACTTCCGGCTTTTTTCTTTTTGCTTATGTGGTGCTGAGGAATCGAACCCAGGGCCTCATGTATGCAAGGCAAGTGCTCTACCACTGAGCCACCTTCCCAGCCCCAAAGAAATAATCTTGTAAATGTGTTAGAACAATCGCATGAAAAAAAAAACATTTGAATACGTATCTTAGGGTTCATTTCCCTAACATCACCTTATCTGACCTTTTCTGCTTGACTCAGACATACACTAGATATTGCAAATAAGAGAAACCATGGGACCTATGCTTCTTTGGTCCTGGCTTACTTCACTTAATATAATTTTTCCAAGCCTTTCCATTTCCTAACAAATGGGCAATGTCATTCTTTCTGATGGAGGCATAGAATTCCATTGTCTATATATACCACATTTTCTTGATCCATTCATCTACTGAGGGGCATCTGGGTTGGTTCCATATCTTACCTATGGTAAATAATACTGTAATAAACATACTTGTGCTGGTAGCTTTAGTATGGTCTTGTTTGTAAACATTTGGGTAAATGCCCAAAAGTGGGATTGCTGGGTCATAGGGGAGCTCTATGTGGTGTCTTTTGAGGAATCTCCATACTGCTTTCCAAAGTGGTTGAACAAGTTTACACTCCCACCAACAATGCAGTAAGGTTCCCTTCTGTCCACATCCCCTCCAGCATCTGTTGTCATCAGAGTTCTTGTTTTAGCCATTCTAACTGGAGTGAGGTGGTATCTCAATGTTGTTTTGATTTACATTTCTTTTATGGCTAGAGAGGTTGAGCATTTCTTCATGTGTCTATTGGCCATCCTTCTTTCCTCTTCAGAGAAGTTTCTCTTTAAGTCTTTAGCCCACTTATTTATTGGGCAGTTGTTTCTTTGAAGATTTGTTGTTGGGGGATTTAATTTTTTGAGTTCCAGGTATATTTTAGATAAGAGACCCTTGTCCGTTGTATGGCGAGTGAAGATCTTCTCCCAATCCATGGGCTTTCTATTGATCTTGCTAGCTATGTCCTTCATAACAGGTCTTAAACATAAAACATCTCACTTTCTTCTCTGGGACAGGAGGAGAATAGATTGTATATTGGAATTTGAGAACAACACTGCACACCATGTTGTGATTTCAAACTCCCCTTCTCAGACTGAGCATAGAATTCAGAGCCACACTTTCAGTGCACTTAACAAGAAAACCTCTGGCTTGGTTTTCACTGAGTTAGGGAAGACAGAAAGACATTTTCAACCAGTTTGCTAGGTTTTCTGCAGACAGGCTTTGGCATGCTTTATGTTGCCTGATGAATATCAGGCAAAGGGGTCCCTGAACAAAAGTTCCTAGCAATGCCATTCTCTATAATTGAAAATGCTATGTAAAAAATAAACTATGTCAACAGTTCCTGCTGCCTGCCTTACATCCCAGAGAGCCGTGGACAGTGTACGTTCTCTGTGCAACTTAAAACAATTATAACCACAGAGATTGTGAGAGTTGCAGCTGTTTTGTAAAGCTGCTTGGGGTAAACCTGTCAAAACTCATGAGTAAACAGAATCTGAAAACAGAGGCCGTGCATAGGGGAAATCAATTGCTTTTTCTCCAAAATAAAAGGAAGAGTTTTGCTCAGGGCAATGTGACGATGCCTTGCAACTGTTCTGCATTAACTGTAACTTTCTTCTTGCTCAATTTTCCTTTATTCTATGGCGAGCTGTTGAGGTTGTCTATTGCGTACTGGGAATATCTAAACTGGAAATAATTAAAATATATATTTCATTTATAGTGGGCCTTATGTGAGGAGAAGTAAAGATTGCCACAGCTTCCTGAGTATATGAGTTAATGATGTGTTCTGCATTTTCTTAATTTTCCACATTTTAACTGCCTCTGTTCCTTATTTGGGCGTAGGGAACTTTGAGCGGCATGGCATACAGAGAGAATGCAGTAGAAATGTATGGCTCTCCAGACCTGAACAGGTCAGGATAATCATGTGACTGCCTGCCAATGTTTTCTTCCAGCCTCATCCTTCAGTGTCAGAGCTGGCATGTTATGGAGGGTAAGTTTCAAACTGGAGGTTGATTTAGGGTTGCTGTGCCATTTTCTGAGAATGTGTCTTTAGAATGTAATGAACAAAATGGATTTTCAAAGTGAAATTGCAAAAATGATGACTGAAAAAGAATTATATAGACTCACTACAGAAGAAAAATAACCCATGTGTGTATTACAACTATATTTAGATACATGTCTATAAGTGGAATAAAGTCATTGTTAGATCAAAAGCAATGGCCCATTTTTCAGATACAATTAGTACATCATTTTTGATGGAGACTAAAACAGCGTTAAGTGAAGCTAGAAATGAGGTGTTAAGACTCCTTGCTTCTATGACTAGACTGGGTGATTGAAATTAAATCCCAAAGTTTCTCACACAGAATTACAAGTGTGTTTTTGATAATAGTTTACTATAAAAGGAAGAAATATGAATGTCATTCCCAAAATGTTTAGAGATAGAAGCTCTATAGGAGAAAAGCCAAAAGCTTGAGATGCACTAATTTTTCTAATTGCAAAGAAATATTACTTATAGAAAGAGGTGATTCACAATTAACTGTGAGTGGTAACTAAAGGCAGTAAATCAAGAAATACAGAATGATGGTGTTGGGGATTGGTACAGCATATGCAAGCTTGAGGCTATGGGTTTAGTCTTCATAACAAGAAAAAAATAAATAAGAAATTTCACTATTGAAGGACTTACTAATTAGGATCTTGCTAATTTTAAATCCTAATCATGCATCATTTATGGAGTTTTTTTGCTATCTATAGAACTCAGTGACAGAGTCTGATGTCTCAGAAATTTTCATGCTGATCATTACATGCAACTCTGCATAATCACATGCATCATGGTTAGTTCCTATGTTCCAGTATAGTCTCTCTCTTTCTCTCTCTCCCTCTCCCTCTCTCCTCTCTAAGGAAAGCATACTACTTAGGGTTTTAAATTTTCAGCTTTGTTTTACTTTTTTCATTTAACTTAAAAAATTGAAAGCAACCATTCTGGAAAGCAGTATGGAAGTTCCTCAAAAGACTAAACATAAAGCTTCCCTATGACCCAGCAATGTCCTAGATTTAAATTTTTTCTCTAGTATGGCCTTGTTTGTGGTCATTTGGGTAAATGCCCAGAAGTGGGATTGCTAGGTCATAGGGGAGCTCTATGTTTAGTCTTTTGAGGACCCTCCATACTGCTTTCTCCAGAGTGGATGAGCAAGCTTACATTCCCAACAACAATGTAGTAGTGTTCCCTTTTGGCCACATCTCCACCATCATTTGTTGTTATTAGATTTCTTGATAATCACCATTCTAACTGAGTGAGTTGGAATCTCAATGTTGTTTTGATTTGCAGATATTGAGCATTTGTTCATGTGTCTACCATGTTCATTGCAGCATTATTTACCATAGGTAAGATATGAAACCAACCCAGATGCTTCTCAATAGATGAGTGGACCAAGAAAATGTGGGATTTATACATAATGGAAGTCTATAATTCCATCAGAAAGAATGACAATGCCTCATTCGTAAGGAAATGGAAATACCTGGAAAAATTATATTAAGTGAAGTAAGCCAGACCTAAAGAAACATAAGCTCCATGGTTTTCCTCATTTGTAATAATTTGTGTATGCCTAGGAGAACCCTAACAGAGGTTCACAGTAACCCAATAGCTATATACATATGACCATATAAAATGATGCTAATGGAAATGATCTCCATAATATGAAAACAAGAGAATTTTGTGGTTGTTTTTCTTTTTTAGTGTAAAATTTACAGTTATTTCCTTTGTCTTTTTTTTCCTCTCCTCTGGCTTATTCCCTGTGGTTACTGTTTCTGATTTAGGTACCCTTTATCTTGTATATAAGTTTATCTGATTTGGGGAAGGGAAATGGAATCACAGAAATGGTGGGACAAAGGGTGAACCAATGCAACTGCAATATTCACTAGACACTATGTTGGAAATGAACTTCACAACTGTGGGGGAGGGAAGTCTGGGGGAGGGAAAGCAGGAGAAAACAAGGGAGGGAGTAACACTGTTGGACAAGAAATGTACTCATTACCTTACTATATATCACCTTTACATTAAAATAAATTAAATTAAAAGCTATTTTAACAATACATAAAACAAAAATTGTAGCTATTAGCAGGGTATATAGAGAGTATAGAGAATAGAGAGAGAGAGAGAGAGATCTCTATCCACTGTGAAAAGTTTGAATCAAGATAAAGATATGTATCTTCTCAAACATCTATCACTTTGTTATTACTTATTGTAAAAGCTTATGAGTCCTTTCTTCTTGCATTTGGAAATGCATAAGTTATTGTAATTTGTAGTCACCTTACTGTGCATTAGTATTCTACAGCCTCTAGTTCCTAACACTGTAACTTAGTAACTCCAAATCAAAGTTTTGAAATCCAGTGCAGTAGCCTTTGTTTTAGATAAAGACAACAGCCACTCCACACTATTTTTCTACTACGGTTGTTAGAATCCAGGGCCTTGTGCATATAAAACAAGTGCCTGTCAATGAGCTACACCACCATCTCTGAAGTTATCCAAATTTTGGTTTTCATGAAGCTGTCGTCTTGTGTCATTGTGGTCTTGTTAAGATCTAGAAAACCACATGCTCAGGTCAAAAATAAGTTGGGTACATGTGATATAATTTTCACAAAAGCATAGAAATTAAGAAAGCATAAAAGCAGGTGCCAGTGGCTCACACCTGTAATCCTAGCTACTTGGGAAGCTGAGTTCAGGAGGATAAAGTTTGAAACAATTTGGGGAAGAAAAGTCCAATGAATAACATTTCCATAGAGGAAAATTACCATGGTGATCCCAGCAACTCTGAGAAACCTAAAGTAGGCAGATCACAGTCCAGGTGTGTGTTTGAAGCAGAAGCAAGACTGTACCCTAAAAATAACCTATATAAAACAGGGCTAGAGGCATGATTTAGTAGTATAACACATAATTCAAATGTTAATGCTAACCAAGAAAAAGAAAGAGAAGGAGAGGGAGAAGAGAAGGAAGAAAAGAGGTAGAGAGAGGAGAACAAGGAAGGAAAGAGAAAGAGACAGAGGGGTATATTTGTGTGTAGGGTTGGGAATAAGACTGAGTTGATGAGCAGCTTAAATTCCAGATATTAAAATGTAATCTAATTTCTAAAATTTGCATATAGTAGCACCATCAAATACATAGAATGTTTTTCCAAGACTAGATGGAAAGAAAACCTTATAATTAAAACATGTGTTTTGTCTAGATATGTGACCCCAGACAGCTTAGTTAACCTTGCTAAGATTCTTTCTCTCTCTGTAAAAATGATGGCTGTTCTACCTTTAATGGTGTATATGATGGTGAAGCCAACAGGCACTATGATTGTTCAAATATGACTTAAACCCCTTTTAACCCATTTGTTTATTGAAACCATTTTTTAAAATAAAAAATAAGGGAATCTAGCCCAATCAGATCATAATTGTTATCATAAATTTTGAGTCCATAGTATTCATTTAATAAGATGAAGGGGCACGTTGAGAACCTTCAAGGTGATCATTAAATTCATTTGAAGTATTTACTGTGACTTTTGCAGTATAATAGTGATTAAAACTATGGTACTCAGATATTTCGGGAATAAACACAGCCCAGCTCTCCCCGCAAATCCCAAGAGCATTAATAAATCTACTTATAAGTGGGTCTTTTTTCCTATTTTAATTGTAAGAAGAAATTTTGAAGATCACATTGAAATAGAGCCAGATGGTCAGATATGACTTTTCACATTAGGTGAATGCTCATAATTTACTTTATCCAAAAACAGCCACAGAGGTAGAAATCATGGAGACTGGCCTACAGGAACCTCAAATCCACAGCATCTCCAGGGTTTCCATTCTGTCAAACATTTCATCAGATTGCAGAAACATATCTTTCATGTTCTTTTCATTTCTAAAACGACTGTATCTTTTACATTAGAGCAAAGTCCTTTTGATATGTCTTAAATAATCAAATATAATAACATTCTTTTCTAGAAATGCATCAGTTCTTATTTAAGCAAATGCAAGCAGTTCAATTTTGTTTATGTAAGCAGCTGATCCATTTAATTCTCTTTCAGATAAAACTTTTCAAATCTAAAATCACTCTCTTCTCCCTTAAGTAAATAAAGAAACAGTTTAGGAACACAAGACATTTTTGGCCTTTTTTACTAGAAGGAATTTTTTTAGAAAAAAATTGATGAATAGGTAACATATAGTAGTCAAGATGATAGCTAATCTGATTTCAAAAAAGAAATGTGGGCTTGAGTAGTAGAATTGGGAAATGTGTTATCTAAATATGTCATGGGATATATTGACTTTAATCTGTAACATATGTGTAGTTTGGTTGTTAAGCAATGAATTTCTCCTAGGCCCGTATGGTAAATATCAACGAATATAATTTTTGAACAAAATGAAATGCCCAAGACCAATCTCTCAAGGCTTAATTACCCACTTAAAAGTCCCCAGAGTCCTTGAAGGAAGGCCCAAGACCCATAGATCATGGTCCTTGATGGGAGCTATGCATTGGAAGGAGGTAACAGGCAAGCCCAGTACCTTTTGGGTCAGTCCTACTTGGAATATTACAGGGGGTGACCCTAGATCAGAGCCCTCACCCTACTGCTACCTATTGAATCCCACTGGAAATAATAGTAATAATAATAATAGTAGTAGTAGTAGTAGTAGTAGTAATTGCATAATATAATGATATTAATTAATAAGTGTTTGCTATATTCTAAGTGCTGTGTAATACCTAATACAATAAATGACACAAACTAACTTCCACATCATTCAACAGAATAATTATTCATTAATTTTTTTTTTTGGGTCCGGTCGTGGGCCTGAACTCTGGGCCTGGGTGTTGTCCCTCAGCTCTTCAGCTCAAGGCTAGCGCTCTACCTCTTGAGCCACAGCGCCACTTCAGGCTTTTTTCCTTTTGCTTATGTGGTGCTGAGGAATCGAACCCAGGGCCTCAAGCATGCAAGGCAAGCGCTCTACCACTGAGCCACCTTCCCAGCCCCTCATTAATTTTTTTCTGATGGTGTTAGAGTTTAAATTCAGGGCTTTGGGCTTTCGATGCTTTGCTGTTGAGCTATGCCTTTTTAGTGATGGTTATGATTTTTCAGGTCAGGTTTCACTTCCAACTGGGTACCTGGACTGTGATCTGCCCATTTCAGATTTCCCATTTTAGCTGGAATTTTTCTGCCCAGGCTGACTTGGATCTACAGTCACCCTAGTCTCAGCCTTCTGTGCTATAGAGTACCAAGCTACCTGTTGAAGAGGGGCTATACTATTTTTTTTTTCTGTCCAGATTGGCCTTAAACCACAATCTTTCCTTTCTCAATCTATGAAGCAGCTAAATTACAAATATTTCCTGACTTAATTTTTTTTCAATGAGGTGGTTCTTTGTTTGTTTGTTTGTTTTTGTTTTGCCAGTCCTGGGGCTTGAACTCGGGGCCTGGGTGCTGTCCTTCAGCATCTGTGCTCAAGGCTAGTGCTCTACCACTTGAGCCACAGCTCCACTTCTGGCTTTTTCTAAGTAGTTTATTAGACATGAGTCTCACAGACTTTCCTGCCCAGGTTGACTTCCAACCGTGATCCTCAGATCTTAGCTTCCTGAGTAGCTAGGTTTACATGCATGAGCCACTGTTGCCCAGCTTTCAATAAGTTTTGATTGCATACCTACTACAATCCAGGCTTTGCTGAGTTTACAGTGGTGAATGAGTAATGACAGACCTGACTGTTGTGGTGTGAGGAGACCAAGAATAGACACAAACAGCTGTCAACAGTGATTACACTGAATGACCACTGCTTTGGTTATGCCACAGAGAGACGTAGAGATGGAGGACTAGGTCTAGGTTACCAATCAATAAGAAAGTCTTTTTCAAGGAGATGCCACTAGAGCTTTTCCCAAGAGGGAATGGCAAGCACTAGCTCAAGAAGAGGTAGAGGGTAACGTGTGTGAACAAGAGAAAAATGCCAGTGTGCCTGGTTCAAATGTGTGAGGAGGAAGAGGGTATGACATGGTGTGGTTGGCCAAGCAAGTTATGGGAGGGAATGTGGCCAGGTCTGGCACATTGGATGTCGCTTAGAGAGCAATGGTAAGCACAGAGGATTGAAAGCTGGAGAGTGACCTGAGTTAGTTTATGATTTGTAAAGATTCTTCCATCTGCAATCCATGATAGGTTTGGAGTAGGAATTTCTTGCCCTACATCTGATGATAATGGTGGCACAAACCAGCAGTGTCCGTGGAGAGGGAGGGCAAGCATGGTATGGAAAGTATGTCTGGTTACAAAGTCACCATGAGGAATGGGAGAAAGAATGGGTTTGGGCTTAGTAACCTGACCAATGAAGAAAAAAAAAACAGATGGGGAAGGAACTGATGAAGTTCAAGAGATTTATTTTAGATATATTAATTCTGAGATATCATTTGGACATTCAGGCTGAGGTCTCAAACAGGCAGATTGGATGCAGGTCTGTAATTTCTTACCCTCAATTCAAGAATCCATAAATCTCCCAGAAATGAGATTTCTTTTTCATAACTCTTTTGTCGGCAAAATCTGACCCTGAACATGCTTGAGGCCCCTGACAGTCTTGGCCTGTCCCTCTGGGAATCTTTAGACACTCACAGTAGAAATAGTCATGTTTTCCCACTGCACTATGCACTGAGCCCTCTCTTTGTACTAGGGTAGGTTTCTAAATCTCCAAGGTTGATGTAATTTGTCTCTCCTTTTCTCAATCCAAGTGTCCACATAGAAGAATGGCTTGCTGTAGGGTGGGTGGGGGTGGGGGAGTGCAGGGGTCAAAGTTCAAGGTCAAGTTAGAGATGCACATTTGGGGCATGGAATCTTCAAGGGACAAGGAAATGGGGAAAGGGGGAGAGGTTTACATTTGGGAAAGTCACAGTCACTCTCAGAAGTCTTAATAAAGTTTCTAATATAAAAACCCTGGCTCTTTTGAAAACTCCAGTGCTCACCTAAGAATTGATAAGAGAAGCCTGGCTTTGCCTACTTAGGATGCCCTCACTTAGGCACAACCCAAACTCTGGGGAGAAGACAGAGGTCTGCTTAGCATCTAAACACTCAACTGGCAAAAGAAAGCCATGGTTCTGTTTTGTTTGTTGCTTGTTTTGGATGGTGTTTGTCTGCTTGTTTGATTGGTTTGGGTTTTATGTTTTGTTTTGTTTTGCCAGTGTTGGGGATTGAACTCACAGCCTAGGCACTGCCTCTTAGCTATTTTGCTCAAGGCTGG
Source organism: Dipodomys merriami (assembly GCF_024711535.1). Classification (NCBI taxonomy): domain Eukaryota; kingdom Metazoa; phylum Chordata; class Mammalia; order Rodentia; family Heteromyidae; genus Dipodomys; species Dipodomys merriami. The sequence continues at coordinate 52,503,683 of NW_027206290.1, read as the reverse complement.
CACTCTTCCCTTTGGGCCCCAGCTCCACTTCTGGTAATTAATTGGAGATAAGGGTCTTAAAAACTGTCTTACTCAGCTGACTTTCAATTTATGATCCTCAGATCTTAACCTCCTGAGTAGCGAGGATTACAGGCATGAGCCATTTACATCTGGCTCATGGTCCTGTTTTATATGAGTCTGCTTTGCTTTTTGAGATTTTCAGGGGTTAACTTTTTTAACTATAGTTATTAATTATGGGTTTGAAATTATTTTTATTTTATTATTTTTGTTTAATAAAACAGGAATAAATTTCCCTGACATTAGGGATAAAAAAAATGTAACAGAACTGGGTGCAGGTGGTTCACACCTGTAATCCTAGCTACTCAGGAGGCTGAGATCTGAGGATGGCGGTTCAAAGCCATCCTGGGTAGGAAAGTCTGTGGGATTCTCATCTCCAATAAACTACTCAGAAAGACCAGAAGTGGTGCTATGGCTCAAGTGGTAGACCACTAGCCTTCAGCAGAGAAGAAGCTTAGGACAGTGCCTAGGCCCTGAGTTCAAGCCCCAGGCCTAGCAAAAAAAAAAAAAAACAACTCAGTTTTTTATTTGTTAAAAAATCAAATACAGTTGACTAGCCTAGGTAAGAAGCCCAGCATATTCCTATTTTCAGAGGATCTTGCTTCTTCCTTTTCCTTCCACCCCAGGGATGCTAGCTCAGGCCACAGGACCTGGAGGCTGCTTCTCTTCTCTATGTTCACCTTCCAGACCTTTGCTCCTGAGGGAAACATGTTCAAAGATGTTGTTAGATCTGGATTCAATGATGGTGTCAGATTTGGCTATCTCCACCTATAGAAAACCCCTCCTCTCTCCAGAGCCATCTTCCCTCCACATGTCTCTACCGGCATAAAATCCCTCCTCTTTCCATATACCATCTCCCTCCACATGTCTCATCTAAATGCTCTTTCTAGGATTCGTGTCCTTGCATGTAAGCCCATAACAGCCACATAAACACAAGACACCAGCAAGTTTTCCATAGTCCTTCCTACATACTAAACAATGACACAAACACAAAGCGCAAAAGAAAATCCTCCATCTCTGCCCAGTGATAAGCTCTCAACGTAGAAAACAAAAATGTTTCATAGAATTAGGATGTGAAAGAAAAGAGGGAGAAAGACAAGAAAGAAAAATTATGGAATTAGTATGGTGTTTAAATTGATTTCAGGTGCCTTAGTTGCTCAAAGAGATAACAGAAAGTCCCACAAGGTAATATCATTTATGTCTCTAAATTGTCACTCAGGGAGGAGACATGGTGGAGAGCTGTTGACATATGGTCACTGTCAGACAATCCATAGCTCATGTTTTGTCTTCAACATGTAAATAAATGTTTATATGGTAACTAGGTTCAAATACAGAAAATACTATATTAAAATGAACCTGCTTATAGTTCATCACAGAGATAAATGTTGGAATATTTGAGCATCTTCTCTCCAGCTTTTGTCTCTAAATACTAGCTAGGTGATCCTAACATGGCTAAACTATGAGGGCACATTCAGGTTTATGTTCTGTCTTACCCAAATATTTTCCAATTGCTATGTTTCATTCTCAGGAAATAGGCCTGTGAGTAAAACTGAAACATAATAAAAACTCCTGTGGAGGGTCTTTTCCTATATGAATAAATATTTTTTGAATGTATGATTTTTAACTAGTGTTCTACTGAGACAACAGACTATATATAGCCCTTTCTCTTTCATTGACTCTATAAAAGCTCTCTTCCAGCTTCTCTTTATTGAAGTTCTGGTAACAGTACTTAAATAAGTACTCGTATTTGACTTCAAAGCATTTGACCTCAGAGCTCGAGTCTACCTCACTGGTGAAGGGACTGGAGTTAGGATTGTCTGAGGATATTTCAATTCCCTACAGAAACAAACACAAGCTGGTGCCTTCTACATAGATGATTCCTTCCTTTGAACAGGGCAGTCTTGTCAGGTAAATAGCCAGGTGAAGAGAGTGTAAGCTAGACTAGTGGGTCCCCCTTCTTAGCCAAGCACTTCTGTTGCAGTAGGCAACCTGTTCAACCTTACATAGCTGTCATTTCAAACATGACTTCTTTTTTTTTATTGTGAAAATACTGTACAAAGGGGTTACAATTACATGGGCAAGATAGTGAGTACATTTCTTATCAAGCATTGTAGCCTCCTCCTTTGTTTACCCTTCCCACCCACCTCCCCATCCTCCCCCCCCCCAACTGTAAAGTTCGTTTTCAACATGACAACTTGTACTTCTCATTGTTGCCAAACACCATTTCTTACACACAGCAACAATGCTAGTAAACAACTAGCTGGTTGCCACATCTAAATCGGGTGAACTCCAAATCTTCTGCCCCTTTGGTTACCTTCAACCACCCTTTTGACCATGTCTAAGGCCAGCAGATTAGGTTTCCATAGTTGTGTGTACATAATATTCACATCACAACACAGATTACAATAATTTAGGTTTATTTTATTTTATTTTTTTTGTAAAGATGCTGTATAGAAAGGTTACAGTTGCATCAGTAAGATAATGAGTACATTTCTTTTTTTTGTTTTTTTGTTTTTTGGTTGGTTGTGGGGCCTGAACTCTGGGCCTGGGTGCTGTCCCTCAGCTCTTCAGCTCAAAGCTAGCGCTCAACCACTTGAGCCACAGTGCCACTTCGGCTTTTTCTGCTTATGTGGTGCTGCGGAATCGAACCTAGGGCCTCATGCATGCAAACCAAGCTCTCTACCACTGAGCCACCTTCCCAGCCCCAAGAGTACATTTCTTATCAGGCATTGTTACCCGCCCCCTTTGTTTTTCTCCCACTGTCCCTTCCCTCCCCTACCTTCCTCACTTACCCCCCCCCCAAAGTTGTAAGGTTCATTTCCAACATAGTGTCTGTGAGTGTCGTTGTTGCAATGGGTCATTCTGTGACCTTGTTTCAGCATTTTTTATTCCTCTTCTCCTCCCCAAATTAGATATATGCATATACAAGATGCAAGATACCAAACTTAAATACAGTGACAACAGGGATATACCATAGGAGGAAGAACATACAAAAGAAACAAAGAAAAAAATCACATGGTACATTGAAAACAACAATAACAACAACAATAACAACAAAGAAATACCTCTTGTGACCATATCTTGGGGTTCATTTCACTTAGTATCATCTTATGTGGTCACAGGTACATAGCTTTTAAGCTTTTCTGCTCATCTTATAAGATTACCCTCGACATACACTAGATCACAGTACATTTAATTTTTAAAAAAGTTAATCACCATAGGTTTATCCAAACATTCTATTTAAGAATGGCATTATTCATCTTTACCCCAAATTTGTCACAACCAAAAGCTCAAAATTATGAGCTAATTTTTAAAGAAATGCCATGTGTGTGCACATGCACACACACCCCCAAACACATGCACACACATGCATGCATGCACGCACACACAAGCCTATGGTCAGAAAATGTCCCCTCAAGCCATGTCAGTTGGGTAGAATGTTAAGTATAGCAAGCATTTGAACAACATTTGAACATTCCTAATACATTAAAATGAACAAAGCAAAGTCAGTTACTTGGGGCATGATACTGACCTAGCTGTAGGGTTCCTGTGGAAAGTAGCTCCCTCCTCAAAGCAGAAAAAACAGATGCCAATGACGTGAGACTGAAGAGTTAACAGTGTCTATTTCTTGCTGTTTTAGCCAGTCCACCTCTTCTGTGTGTTTTGGCACTTAACTTTGAGACATATTTTATTCAGCCTTTGCAAAGTTGAATGTTGGTTCAAAGCCCAATGTTCAGAAATAGACTGAGAAGGCTGTCGTCATTTTTTTACCCCTCATTTTTTCTTTCTTTCTCTTTTTTTAAGAGAAACTTCACTGTAAAAAGCCTTCTGGATTGTTGATGCCCTAGTGAAAACTGGGTTAAACCCACAACTCCCTTAGGAACCCCTTCAAGATTACAAACCAATGCTGAAAGAAAAACAAATAAGGAGACCTGGTGCTTCTGCCCGATCTGGCATTGGTATCAAGTAAACTGCTTCTTTTCAATTGTTTATGTTGAAATCATCTCAAACCCCCAAAAAAGTTGCAAAAATGACAAAAAAGCAAGAAAGCAAATGAAAGCCAGGTGCTGGGCTCATGTATGTATTCCTAGCTACTCAGAAGGCTGAGATTTGGAGGATTGCAGTTTGAAGCCGTGAGGCTCCATCTCCAATTAACCAGCAAAACATCAGACTGGAAGTGTGGTTCAGCTTGCAAAAGTGCTATCCATGAGCAAGAATGCTTGGCAAGCATGAATATCTGAATCCAATTCCAAGTACTGAGGAGAAAATGATAACATTGCATTTATATCTTCCTTGCCTCCATCCTTCCAAGGGTAACATTTGAATTCATCGTCTTCACCAAACTCCCTCCACTGTATATTTTCTAAAAATAAGGGCTACTTTGGTTTGGATATAGTTGAGTTCCCCTTATACCCAAGTTTACACAGCGATGTTGAAGTGGTGGGTCTAAAGGAGGCAGGATTTAGTGTAAGATGGCTAGATAACGGGGGGGGGGGAGGGGAAGGGAGGGGGACCCTCCACTGGGAGGTATTAATGTCATTATCTCAGTATTGAGCTAGTTTGCTCACCCTTTGTTCATGAAGGTGGGTCCCTTTCTACTTCTTCAGCATATTGTGCTTCATCCAAGGTGATTCTTATCATGAAGTACTATGCTGTTTGAACTTTCTGAACCCTAGAATCATCAGCCAAAGAAACTTCTTTTCTTTATAAAATACCTAGCCTTGGGTAATTTATTATAGCAACATAAAAGAATCTACAACTTCTCTCTTAAATAACCATGGTACAATAGAAGAATGAGGACATTTTTATTATTGTAGTACAATGATCTAATCTATGACCCTTATCTTAATTGTGCCTGGTGGACACTACTGAACCAAGTAATTAAAGTGATTATTATCACCAGTAATAAGACAAATGAAGACAATCTGAACCTCTGACAGTCCATCCTGAGAGGTCATGGGCTCTGATATTCCTGCACAAAGTACATAAACTACATCTACTGGTTGAAAAACAGCCTACAACCCAGAGTGCAGGGCTTTCTCTGATGCAATTGGACATTGCTGGTCAAGAATGCAGCCCCTGAAAAGAAAACATAGAAGCAATAAACTCAATGAAGACAAAGTGAACAAAGGATTCCAAATTATAGAGATAGGGCCTCTCTGTCAGAATGTGTTGTTTGTAGAGGAAGATAGGACTGAGTGATTTAATAACAAGATAGTAACAACCAGCCAGGCACTGATGACTCTTCCTAGCTATTTGGGAAGCTGATAACTGAGGATAGAGGCTCAAAGATAGCTCAGGCAGAAACGTCCATGAGACTCTTATCTCCACCAAAAAGCTAGAAAAGGAGCTATGGCTCAAGTAGTAGAGCACAAGCCTTGAGCTGAAAAGCTAAGGGACAGTACACAGTGCTCAGTGCCCAGACCCTTAGATCAAGCCACAAAATCAACACACACACACACACACACACACACACACACACACAGATGTTCACATCCTCAGGTTGGTGATAAACATCATTAAATTCATTAATTAACACCATAAAGATTAACCTTCTGTCCTAACAACTGGATGGCATCCCAGGACAAAAAGCCTGCTACTTCTTAAGAAACCTAACTGCTGCTTATCTGAACATGTTCACATGTTGCTCTACGTTTAACAGTGTGGACAGTTTTAATGAGCAAGCCAACCAAACATAAACTCTTAGCTGATTTCACTGATGGTCAAAATGTTCCATGAATGTCCCTGTTCAAGGGCCAGGGTGCACTGCTGGTGAAGTTGCTGTTTGCCCACCCTTGTGAGCTTTGTCTGAGGGGCAAAGGGACCATGCAAGGCACTTGAGAACCTATGGGGCTGCTGGTCCAAAAGTCAGAGCAACAATAGCCCAAAGATGGGGCAGAGCATAGGTGGTGAGCTCTCCTGGTTCACCTGGGACATTTTGAAATGACTGGTACTTTTATGGGCAGGGAAAGCTACCAAGTTGATTTAGGGACATTTACATAGCACATGGTGAGATTTTCCTTCTTTATATTATATAATTGGGATAAAAATATGATCCTTTCAGGAAAAAAATACTACAGAATTTGTATAAATCTTTCACATGGAATACTTCTAAGTCCTCCCCTTCCTTCATTTTTAATGAGAAACTTGAACTTGCCCCTGTACATCTAACTCTTGTCAGGTTGTCAGGTTTTATGTTTGTTATAATGTCAGGAAATTCCTCGTGGGTCTGAGTCTTACGCTATTTGACTGGGAAGATATTTTAAGAAATGAAGTAGAAAATTACAAATATAAAAGTGAGTACAGAAAAGCTGATATTTATTTAGAATGAGAATACAAGTCATAATACAGTACTGAAGCTTTAGAGATATTATATCTCTTTCCATCACAACATCTTTAGAGCAGTATTAGATCCTCTCATAAAGAAAGTCTCCCGGGGCTGGGAAGGTGGCTCAGTGGTAGAGCGTGCCTTGCATGCTCGAGGCCCTGGGTTAGATTCCTCAGCACCACATAAGCAAAAAGAAAAAAGCCGGAAGTGGCGCTGTGGCTCAAGTGGTAGAGCGCTAGCCTTGAGCTGAAGAGCTGAGGGACAGCGCCCAGGCCCAGAGTTCAGGCCCCAGGACCGGACCCAAAAAAAAAAAAAAAAGAAAGTCTCCCATTTAGATCTAGAACACTCTATTACTCCTAGCTACTTCTGCCAGAACTCACTGTATTGGTGAAAGGCAGCCACTTTGGGCCTTAAACTTGATTAGCTTCAGAAAAACATCACAGTTTTATAGTCACTATGCATAAAAAAGAGTTGGCTCAGTTGAACAGATAACCAAAAATAGCCATTGTACACCAATGTAGAAATGTACTAAACGGCTTTGTTAAATAGAAACTGTTTTATACAACTACTTAAAGATAATAATAAAAATTAATAAGACATTAAAGTCCTCAAAGTGTTTGCTTTTCTTTAAGGAATAAATATACCAGTACAACTATTCACAATCATGAACAGAGATTTCCAACCAACTCCATGATTTTTCAGGTGTCAGACATGGCTTTATGTGTGTGTGTGTGTGTGTGTGTGAGAGAGAGAGAGAGAGAGAGAGAGAGAGAGAGAGAGAGAGAGAGAGAGAGAGAGAGAGAGAGAGAGAGAGAGAGAGAGAGAGAGAGAGAGGGAGAGAGAGAGAGTGGAGGGGGAGAGAGAGAAAGAGAGAGAATGTGTTAGAGTGTGTGTTCTGATACTGGGACTTAAACTCAGGGCCTGGGTACTGTTTCTTAGCTTTTACTGTCAAGGCTGTCGCTCTACCATGTGAGCCACATCTCCACTTTGGCCTTTTTGGTGGTCAATTCGAGATAAGAGACTTCACAGACTTTTCTGCCCTGGCTGGCTTCAAACCTTGATCCTTAGCTCTCAAACTCCTGAGTAGCTAGGATTACAGGCATGGGGCACCAGTGCTTGAGAAATGATGAAGACTTATTTCTCATGATGCCCATGCCTTCTTAGGGCAGGTATGCTGGCGCTAGACTGGCTGAACTGGATATGTTTATTCCAAAGGTGGTGTGGCTAATGCACCAGAGGACAGCCGTCTGGGCTATAACTTGACAGGGGATAGTCCTTCAGGCCTTGCCATTCCTGGCTTCCTGGATGCTCCTTTACACCTTAAACCTCCTGGAGTACTCCTAAATCAAAATCTCCCACTATTGCCCCCGAGTCTCACTCAGCCTGGTGTTAAAGGATGCCAGATGCTTTGCACAAAGTTAAGCTCCAGAAAGGACATATTATTGGTCCTGTGGAGAATGTGAGGAAAGCTATCTCCCTCCTCCCCTGGACTTAGGGCTCACATTCAATCAGCCACACAGTGAGTGAAGGGGCAGAATAAAGCCCTGTTCCCACTACACAGTGATTTTGGAAGCTGCCTGGGTGGGGTGCTTTGTAATGGAAGAATGTTGGGTCACAAGTTGCACGCATATATAAGGAGCAAGCAGTGTTGGGCATCTTGGGTACAAAAAGTCTCAGAAGAGAAGCTGACATGGGAGCAGCAACAGAGTGAAAGAAATAAGGCAGCTCTAAACAGATTGCTAACCCCTTCCCAACGAACAGACAGAATATTCTTCAGCAGTTTCCCTTAACGGACAGCATGTGGCTTAGGATGCATGTAAGGGCTTGGACAAATCACTCTGGTAAGTGTGTTTCATCATTTGTAAAACCAGCTTCACAGGAATTCCTATCTCACAGTTGCTATGAAGATCATATGGGAGAATTTCTTTGTGAATGGCTGGCGGAAGGTTCGTGTTTATTTTTCTTTTCATGTGGCTGTAGAAATGTCCGGTGTTTCAAGTTCACCTAGAATCAGCCATCGATAAAAGCCACACATTTTTATTATTACAACACAGTTAATTCCAGAAATATTGATCTGAACCATCCTAGTTTCTTGAAGAATCCAGATGGGAGCAGGTACGCTGTCCACCTATCATTATTGCGGACATTTTCATACAAGTTTACCTGAATTATTTACAAAAGTAGAAAATTATCACAAAAAGATCACCTAATCATAGCCTCAATTGAGTTCTTTATTGATTAAGGGTATATGTAAACCTTGGCTTTATTTGGGTTTATTTGATTGTATCTGTATATGTCTCAGCCCTTTGGTTAACCTTCCTGGGTCTCAGTCTTGCTCAGTACTGTCCTCCTGTTCCTGCCAAGTCACAAAACCACGTGAACCTCTCAATTTGTCCTTCCTTAGGGGGTTGGGGGGTGGCTTGGAGCTCAGATCTCATTTCTTCCCACGTCAGTCTGGATTTATACAGCTTTCCTGCAGGTTTTCCAGTTCCAAAATGCTTTGGAGTATTTTCCTTAACTTACCACAATGTAATGGCCAAACCTCAGATTTAAAATATTATGGGTACAAAAGGAGGAAAATAAATAATTCTAATAATGGCTCAGCAAGGTTCTATGGCCTCGTTAGCCTGTAACTCGCAGGCATGTTGAAGTCATCTTGGGTATTTTCCCGGGAAGCTGAAAGAGCAGTACGTTTGGACCGCTCCTGTCGAGTTTTCAGGTTTCAGGATGAAGAGGGTCATCTGAAAGGACCTTGCTCAAAATCCGCAGTCCATAATCAATAGTCCCCTCTCCAGGTTGTGCCTTTGTCAAAGACAAAGTTGAAGTTCGTGAACTCACACTCCCATGAAACTTCTGTTCCTATATGTTCACTAATGACCGTCAAGAATGAAATAAAAAACATAGTTCTTTTCCTTTCCTGTCAAGATGTCAGAACCTACTGGCAATTCAGCCAGAGTTTTAATTGTCATGTTAGAGCAAAGGAAACAAATAGAGAAAAAATGTTAAAAATAGAGATTTTAAAAGGAGTTTACAATTTGAGAAAAATGTATGTTTTATCAGCACACACAAGTAGAGATTAAAAAGGAAAACAGGTTTTGAGTCAAATGTAAATTTCATCTATACATGGACTTATTTCTCTTAACTTCTTAAAATTTGCTGATATATTTTCTGTACCATTGTTTTGATCTATTTTTTTGGCAGGTAGGTGTGTGTGTGTGTGTGTGTGTGTGTGTGTGTGTGTGTGTGTGTGTTGTGTCTGTGTGTGTTGTGTCTGTGTCTGTGTCTGTGTGTGAGAGAGAGATTGTGTATAAATGTGTACACATTGTTAGAACTGAAAAATAGCATTCCAAAATAAACAGAAAGAAATGATTTTTCTCCATTGAGTGATTCTTTCCCCCAGTAATTCCCCTGAAATAATTTCCATCTGAAGTTTACCTTCAGAAGTTTTAATTATTTTTAATTTCACCACTTGATTTTGATGAGTGCTGTAGCGATAGATTAAGATGGTAAAGAGCTGGGTTTAATCAACTGCAAGTGAATTCTATAACCTTTGGGCTGGGAAGTGAATAAAAGGAGAGCAGGAACTCAGTGGCACATTCTCTTCTCTTTCAAACATATGTTCTTATTTAATAAATTCTCTCTCAAATAAAATAAGTCTGTAGTTATTGGTGGTCAGTTTCATGTAATAGGAGCTACTACAGTTTTCCCATTTAGAAAAAATTTCTAAGACTTCAATAAAGCTAACAGTGAGTCACTTTATTGGGTATGAAGTAATAAACCAGCGGTTATAATGATAACTTCTATGATGTGTCTTAGAAGAAAACAACCTTGATTGTTTGGATTGGTGTGGTTTGGGGGCGAGACTTTTTGGCTTCGTGGTTCACAAAACCAGCATATGATCAGAGCTGCTCAGCTCTAGATTCTCCCTGCAACTGGAAGATGTCATTCTCAGCAAAGGTTACAACTATAATTAATTAATAATTAAGTGTGTAATGTGTTGTTTAATAGCTCACTCATGTATAAATCTCCATACTTAGCATCCAGCTCTACAGGTGGGCAAAGACTATTCCATTTATGAGGCTGCACCCTGATTCATGAAGGAATGGTTAGCACCTATGCATTGGAAAAAGACAAGTAGAAGGAGGAGGAGGAAGAGGAGAAGGAAGAAAAGTTGGAAATGATTAAGGGAAAAGAAAAACAAAAGGATAAAAGAAAGGAGAGAAAAAGACAAGAAAGAGCGTAGGAAAGAAAAGAAAGCTAAAAGAAAGCCATTTATTTTATAGGGATTTACCACATTGTAACTCTGCCAAGCACATTGTTTGCTCTTAATAATAGCTACATCAAATGGGCATTTTAAAAAACTGTGCTTATCTTTTGAAGTTAAGTAAATCACAGCACTAGCAAAGTGCTTCCAAAACAGCTCCCCAGTAGGCAGAGGCTGTAAAGTAAAGCCAAAGCATTTCAACCATAAAGTGCTGTTGAGTATTTTGTGTTGAGGACCCACCCCAATCTGGCACGATGACATTGCTGGGGACCCACAGCAGGACACAACCTGTCTATCAGAGGCAAAGACTGAACTTCATTACCCAGCAGGAACAATATTTTACACAATATCATCGAGCTGTTGTTGGACATGGGTTCCAGTCCCCTGGAAGTGATATTGAATGCACAGGGAATTTCTCTTCAAGACTCTATAATTCATGGCTAGCCATTAACCAGCTCTGTGACATGCAATGTTGCAGATTGTCTTCTCATTTCTTCTTAATGGCCATGGGTTTGTAATACAGTAGGGGTGTTCTGTGAAATACGACTTTCTCATGGAATGAATGCTGCGAGCCTTAGTGATAAACACTAGTTCAAGTCTACTGTGCCTTGCAATAAGAGACTAGGGCCCAAAGCTCCAGATGAATTTTTGTGATTCTTCCTCTGTCATCTCCCATCTCTCTCTCTCTCTCTCTTTCTCTCTCTCTCTCTCTCTCTCTCTCTCTCTCTCTCTCTCTCTCTCTCTCTCTCTCTCACACACACACACACACACACACACACACACACACACACACACACACACACACACACAATTATTTCCCTGTATTTTTTTAATCGCTCCTGACTGTGACCAACAATTTTTGTATGGTGAGCATCAGTGTTTGGGGCTGTTTTTCATTGTTCTGTGCTTTTTATTTTGTTTCCTCTCTATCTCTGCTTTCAGATGCAGGAGCTATACTTGAGTGCACACAGCTTTATGAAAGGGAAATTTTAAGAAACAGTTAAGTGGGTGGTGGAATCAACATAAACTCATAGGTATGGAATAAAGTCCATACACCTTATCACTCTGGCTACTCCCTCCTTTTTATTGCCTTTTTGTGGGGGGTACCTAGTACTAACATATTTCATTTTCTACGGGTGTATTTTTCCAGTACTAAAGCTATGCTTTTTTTACATCTACCTAGAAAATTTTGAGTTACATCATTTGCACAAATATGTTGATGTTAACATTGAAAAACCTCTTTGCTTGCAGTTGTATATTTTATTTGGCTAAAAATGGCTCATGTCTAATACATTACATGTCCTTTGGTGATACTATTTAAGCGAGAAATTCCAAAACTCACAAATACCGAAGAGCCAAAAGTTCCATAGCGGTGCACAGGCCCTAAACATGCAATATATCTCCTCCTTTTCCAAACAGAAATAGATTTCTCTCTGATTTGTTTGATAAATTTGACCCAAGATTTCCATTTGGAGTTATTGGAGTTCCTACTGTTTTTCTGCGTGTTGGTGGGCCAAGGCCTAATCACCCCGAAGCCCCACGGAGGCTATAAATTACAGCGATGAGGTGAAGCTTTGTATTCCTTCGGCTGAAGAAGAAGGCCATTTTACTGCAGCCTATTTTGACAGGCATGAATTTAATTCATTGTTTTATGACAGATGGGAAAAGTGTACATGCTCATAGTACTGATTTATGGTCATTTGGGTCTGGAGGATTCTATAATTTGCAACTAATGTGAAAACAGATGGATAGGCAGACACCAAAGGTTAGGCTGACCGTGCATTCTCTCCACTGGTTACAAATGGCGTCCATATGCGTCCTCTCTGGGTGAGGTCTGCGTGGGGACTCCAGATTCTGACACGCGGCCGTCTCTTTTCCTTTCCTGAGTAAGTCAGTCAAAAGGAAATTCGGGGAACATTTCTTAGGAGTCATTCTGCATCTTCAGACTGTGTGGGATTTGTCTTTCTTCTCTCTCTCTCTCTCTCTCTCTCTCTCTCTCTCTCTCTCTCTCTCTCTCTCTCTCTCTCTCTCTGTCTCTCTCTCTCTCTCTCTCTCTCTGCCTCCCTCCGTCCCTCCCTCTCCCTCCCCTCCCTTTCTTTCTTTCTTTCTCTTTCTTTCTTTCCTTTCTTTCTTTCTTTCTTTCTTTCTTTCTTTCTTTCTTTCTTTCTTTCTTTCTTTCTTTCTTTCTTTCTTTCTTTCTTTCTTTCTATCCTTCCTTCCTTTTCTTTCTTTCTTTCTTTCCTTGCTCTTTCTTATTTTCTTTTCTTTCTTATCCTAAGCATCCTACGGTGCATGCATGATCATTATTATCCAGACAAATACGACTCTATGAAGGCATTGATGGTTGTTTTCACTTCAATTGACAAATTTATTTAAATAAAATGATTGATTGAAAATTGGCAGTTGGGGAATTTCAAAGGAAATACCTTGATTGGGGATCCCAGCATGTCGTTTTGTGAGGAATGTGTTTGCGCTTCAACAAATGACTTTCTGCTTTACAGATCATTTTTCTGTTTTAGAAAACAAATTCATTATCAAGTGCAATTTCCTGGTCTATGCTAAAAGGTATTTACTACAATTTTACTATTAAATGACTCCATCAAAGAGGAAATAGTACCAATATTCTCTAAAAGGAAAGAAATCACAACTATAACAAAAAAGCAAATCCATAGTTAACTTTAGATGAATTGGTAGTTGTATTCTACTTAAAAACAGCTGGAGAATTTTTTTTCTTTCTTTGGACAGTTATCATAGCATTATTCACTTGGTTTATAATATTAACACATTAAATCTAAATATGCCATTGACCTAATGCTGAAGGTCAAAGTTGTACTTCATTTAATTTCAATTTGAAAATGGGAAAATGGCTATTTTTCTCTAAATTATTCATGCAAAATGTATATATAATTAAGGAATGGTGTATTTCTGATCAAAGCAGCTTTGAACAATAAAGTCAAAAGATGAAGTCAGAATATTGTTTTATTTATTACAACTTGAAATTACATTTTACCCAATCCAAGGCTACTCCTGAATGCTAACTAACACAGTACTATCTATATTGGTGTTTATCTTAACATGATGATATGGTAGTCTCATATAATTCTTTAACCTTAGCACATTCAATCCTGGGAAGGGAAAAATATTAAGGGACTGATAATTACTTTTAACTTTAATTGCTGTTTAGAAAACTAAATTAAGCAAACCAAATGATTGTTTTCTTATATTTGTTCTCTCCTTAGCCATAGCTCTGCTTTGACTACTAAAAGTAAATTGTGTGTGTGTGTGTGTGTGTGTGTGTGTGTGTGTGTGTGTGTGTGTGTGCAGTACTTTCTAAAGAAGCTGTAGGCTGACATGATGCCAGCCATCTTTTAGGCAATATCTGCCCTATCTCATTGCTGCTCAGAAAGTTATGTGAAATTCAGAGAAATGAGAAAAGCCAGCATCTAACTTCTAATGTTTTGTGCATTTGTTAAATATCCAGTGTGTCAATTAAAAGAAAACCCTGTTAGTTACAACACTCTGTTTAAATGTTTGTCTTCCTGAATTCATGTGCTGGATTCTTGTTTCCCAAAGTTATTGTTAATAGAATTTTGAAATGGGACCTTGAAGTGATTGTTCTCATGAATAGACCAACCCATTCATATATTAATGGATTCAGGCATTTTCTCAAAAATGGCTTTGTATTTGAAGCCACTTTTCAAACCAGGAGCTGGTGGCTCATGCCTATAATCCTAGGTAGTCAGGAAGCTGAGGTCTGAGAATTGGAGTTTGTGAAGCCTGCCAGCTCAGGAAAGTCCTTAAGATTCTTATGTCCAATTAACCACCAAAAACCCAAAAGTGGAGCTGTGGTTCAAGGGATAGAGTGCCAGCTTAAAACAAAAAAGTTTATGGACAGTGCCTAGGCCCTGATTTCAAGCCCCAGTATTGGCACATAATCAATCAATCAATTAATCAAGCAAGCAAGCAAGCAAACTAAATGCCACCTCTCAGCCATATTTGCTTTCTCGTGCTAAATGCTAGCATGTGATGAACCAGAACACCCCTCACCAAACACTAGTGCCACACTCTAAGACTTTCAGAGCTGTGAGCTTTATAAATTATTTGTCAATTATTTATAAATGATTTTTCAATGACAGTCGGATGTAAAGCAGTGTTACTTGACATCAAAGTAAGTACCACTGACTTTCTCGTATTGATATTGCTGTGGTGAATTTCACAGATCTATTCATATCCATCATGTGGGTAGTAAATGGGTAATGGGTAGTCCCTGAACACTAGAAACTGCAAGAGGCAGCCACTGGGCCAGCTGGTTGAGGTACCACCTGTCCCATTACCAACCACCTTGCACTCCTGCCTGGCCTCCCCTGGCCTCTCTGCCTTGCCTCAATTCCATTTCTCTTTTAGAGCTCTGCCTCCTCCACTACCCCTGCGCTTACTCTACAGTGTCTTGTTGGGTAGAGTCAAGAGCTTCAGGACCCCTGCTTCTTTGAAGTGTGTTATACTTTGCAGAATTAACCTCTTTCTATGCTACTTAGGTCCCCTTTACCCTTAACTCCTCATACCTTCATTACATTGCAAAGGAATCGGTTATTCTGAGTTTTCCCCTTCACCAGAATGCCAAGTGGATTATAATAAATTTTCATTTCCATTATCTGGGATATAGTGGTCATTTGATAAATACAAAATGAAAATATTTAAGCCAGTCATCGAATAACAGAAATCAGTGATGTTGCAGTAAATTATGAAGTAAAAACAAAATTATTACCTATACAGAGCAATAAGATACTTCAGAGATATAATGATTGTGTATGAAGAGACCAATTCTATAAATTTTAAATGTTTTATTTTGCTTTTAAAGTATTGACTTCACAGCTATAATCCCAGTGACTCAGGAGGCAAAGTCTGAGTATCATGGCTTGAAGCCAGCCTGAGCAGACAAGTATGAAAAACTCTAGTCTCTAATTAACCAGCCAAAAGCTAGAAATGGAGGTGTGATTCAAGTGGTAAGAGCACTAGCCTTGCACAAGGAAACCCAAGTGAGACTTAGAGGCTCTGAGTTCAAACCACAGTACTAGTGCGTGTGCACATGCACGCGTATGCATGCCCACACACGTGCGCACACATACGAGAATGCATATTTTATATATATATTTTTTAAACATAGATTTTAAATGGCAGTGTGAGAGGGGGTAACTGGAATGTTCATATTCATGAACATTATACAAATTTAAAGGACATTATGATATTTATATTAGTTTGACTTAGTAGTTTTTTCTTAATATGTATCCAAAAGGAGTCATCAAAGAATAATATGAGTGTAGTATGTAGGCAAATTCAAAAAATAATATATGAATGTTTAAGTCTATCTTACAATATTTGAAGGAATAGAAATGCTAAAATGCCCAACAATACGAAGAATGGAATACAGTAGGTTGCATTTCTGAGACTGCATACTATTTTCTCTGTGTAGTGGTTCTTTGTAGCCCTGGCATGGAAGTATCTGCTACTCTTTCTCTAATGTTTATAGCTCCCCTTCTGAGCACAAAGGAGGCTCACTTTTTCTGAACACTTTGGTTCGGGGTTGGGCAGGGGGACACCTGACGGTGAGTCATGTGCAGAAGTGACGTGTGTCATTTCCAGGCCAAAGCACTTAACAGCTAAAGAGAAATGCTCCAGCTTTAACGAGGTATTTCTGTTCTTTCCAATATTGTGAGATGTATGGAATGAACTTGCTAACATCAGACCAAACATACTTTATGTCCAAAATTATCTATCATAAGAGGAGTGATTTCAGCAACGCCCTGGTCCCTCCTTGTTTCCCAAATATATCCACTCAGCAACAATTTAAGAACAAGTTCCCTTTGTGAGAAATAAAAAATGAATTGACAGACTATTGTCCCCCAGGGGAACATGAAACCAGGACTCATCAGGGAGGCTAAAGATTTCCTCTCATTAAAGACCCTGCGAGGCACCAGTGGCTCACTCCTGTAATCCTAGCTACTCAAGAAGCTGAGATCTGAGGGTTGTGGTTCAAAGCCAGCCTGGGCAGGAAAGTCAGTGAGACTCCTATCTCCAATAAACCACCAGAAAACAAGAAATGGAGCTGAAGCTCAAAGTGGTGCATAAAAGCTTAGGGACAGAGCTCAAGCCTTGAGTTCAAGCCCCACCACTGACAAAATAAATAACCCTGACTTATCAATACGTACTGCATTCATACAAACTGCATTGTTGAATGAGCAATGACACGGTGCTAGTGTACAAATGAGGAAAATGTCACCCCCTGACCTCATATGAGAGGTCGCAGTCAAAATACTGGTACACTAGAATTATTTTTTAAGTTTACCTTCAGGCGATGTGTCTAAGCTGTATAGGAAACATAAATGAACTTTGTGTCTAGATCTGGGTTCCATCTCAAGCAATCTCATTATGTATATGCAAATATACTGAAACCCAGAGTTTGAAAACTTTCTGGTCTCCAACATTTCAAATAAGATATATTTAAAAAGTATAATGTAGCTGTCAGGCTAATGGACTGCTCTCTCTCTCTTCCTCTCCCTCTCTCTCTCTTTCTTTTTTTCTCTTCTTCTTTTCCTCCTCCCTCCTCCTCTTCCCCTTCCTCCTCCCTCTCCTCCTCCTCCTTCTCCTGTTCCTTGTTACTGTAGATTTGGAGCACTTTGAAAATAACGCCCACAAAAAAGCTGATTATGGACTTTTTATGCCTACTAAATAAATCTTGTATCATTACAGTGCACTTTATGCAGCCAGCCATGGGGTGTAGTTTGCTGAAGTGGTAGTGAGATGGGAATACAAATTTGAATTTGATTCCACTACTCTACCCTAGGGAAAAATTTCAAAATATCTATGTTTTAAAGTTTTCACTTGTAATGCATGGATTATAATAGCCAATCACCAGGCTATTTGTGAATATATCAAATCTCTATCTATGTATCTAGCTATCTACAAATAACTTGTTTGATAAAATAGTTTAAAGCAAAGATTCTTTATAAATTCAAACAATTACTGGTTTTTATCAAGTATGTGACAGTACTGCGGCTTGAACTCAGGCCTTGTGCTCTTGCTTGATTTCTCCATGCAAGACTCCAGAAGAGTCTGAGCATTCCCCATTGCAGGAGGGTGCATTATTGCTCAGTAAATTTCCATCCTATCTCAAACAGGCAGATGATTCCCCATCCTATTGTTATAAAGTTTGATCATGAGTTGCTTTGACCAATGGGATATAAATGGAAAGATACATGCCACATGCATGTAGGGAACCTAAAGCCAAGTCAAGCCTATGGATTCCTTTCCTTGGCCTCCTGCATTTTTCAGAAGATTATTTTCCAGGTAAGCACTGCCCTCTTTGGCCCAGATGGACAAATGTACTTACCAGATATGAATATCACCTGTGGCTTCTAGCTGAGCCAATGTAGCTGACTTGTGAAAATGCAGGATAATTTTTCAGTCACTGAAATTTAGGGGCTTTAGTTCTGCCACATTTTCTTATCAAACAATGGCTTGATTGCTATATTAATCACTCTCCTAACTACAGTATTTCTAAAATGTTTAACAAGTTTAGTATATTAATGACTACTGTAGATCCTTAACTGACTCTAGACCCAGTTGTTAAGAAACAAACAAATCAAAAAGAAATTAGATTGGCTTTAATCCTATGTTTAGAATCAAGTAAGCGAAGGTGACAAGTAAGAGAATTTAGTAGACATAGTATTGGTTTGGGAGTTTGAGAAGTCTGACCTAAGGGTTTCTTTGGGAAACTCATGTACATTTTCTGAGACTTACCTTTCCTAATGGTAAAATAGGGATCATAATGCTAACTTCATTATAGGATTTTTGTAAAAATTAATTGAAACATAGACTTAGCACAATGCTTGACCCAGAACATTAACTCAATAAATGACTAACTATGCTTTTAAAGTATTTGCATAAAATCTGTTTTTAAAAAGACAAATTGGAAGTAGGAAAATATTAGGACTGAAAAGTATAAGATACACTGATTTTAATCAAAGAACAGATTGTTTCGGAGAACATATGCTTCATAGTATTTTTTGTTTGTTTTGGCTAAAGTTTTTGTTACTTAAATTCACATTTTCCTCATCTTCACCCTTCTAAGAAAACCTCAATTTCCCCCTCAACCTTCAACAGAAGCACAGAAGGACTGTGAGTCTACGTTCTGTCTGTATAATCTCACATGAAGGCAGTGGCATCGTGTCCCTGACACTCCAGCTATTGCCTAAGACTTGGGAAAGATTTTCCACAAGCACCTGCTCATCTCAAATTAGCCATTTTACTTCCCACTAAAATGCAAAGACAGAGTTGGAATGTTGAGTCTTCTGGAAAGTATGAGCTTTTCAAAGAAAGAAGTGGAACTTTCTTGAAACCCTGCTCCAAACCCTGCTTATCCCTTAACTCACAGTGCTGGAAAAAGCATGTTGTTTTTTTTTTAACAGCAGAATAAGCCCAAGGAGACACAGTCTGCTCTGGTATATCCAGGGTGAGGAGAGGAGGGGAGGAAAAGGGGAGGACTCTGGGCATTTCCCCAAAGAACCCTGCTAGCTCGCTGACCTTCCAAGATTTCTTCATCATGCCAGAGAAGGAAATGGACCTGCAATTGCTCATTGGGGTAAAATTTAAGTCAAGGCTGGATATCAAGCTCAACTTAAGCACTACATTTTGATGTTTTTAAGAAGAAAAAATTGCCTGTGAAAATGCTGCTTTTCTTACCGAGAGCTCTATAAACATGTTTTGACAAAGTCCAAAATGGATTAAAAGCAGGGGCTATGTTTCTAAATGTGTGTGCTCTGAGTTAGGCTGGGTCACCCAAGCACATCCATCCATCTCAAATGTACTCAAACTCTCCTTGGCGTGCCCTGAAGTTCTCAGTAATTTCCAGTTATTCTTTGTTTTTATTTTAACACATTTCTATTGCTACCTTCTCCCCAATTCCCTTTCCCTACCCCCGCGCCCACACACACAAATCATGGTGCAGAAGACTAAAGTCAAAACGTGAGCAAGCAGGACTGGAAATTTTATACATTTTATGCAGAGCAATCTAAAGTAGTTCTGAGGACACATATTAACCCACCTAATTTTCCTCCATCATGAGCGATGTGGGGGTAACTTAAACTCTTATGAAGACTTCAGCTGTTAATCTACCTCCCATCAGTGTCAGCTGTCACCAAATACTGTTCTCCCTGGGAGGAAAAACCTTCGTGCCCTGGCGTACATCAAGAAAGGGGAATATTGATGAGAATGTCAGCCAGGCAGATAGCAGCCACACTGTGTCAGAGGATTTTATTCTTTCTTTTGACTATGATAAAAATGTGTATCACATAAAATTAGACTAATTTACAAAGGGCTCTGTGGCATTAAGCACAAACATATTGATGTGGAATGATCACCACTATCCATTTCCAGAACTCTCTCTTCTTCCTAAACTGAAGCTCCATGCTCCATCACATTAATTCTTTGGTCCCCTCTCCCTCATTCACCTTCCCTTTCCCAACCAACGCTATTTGCCTTTCAGACTCTATGAATCGGACTTGTCGAGGTTCCTCATGAAGTGGAGTCATAATAGCATCTGTTCTTTGGCAACTGGTTCATTTCATTCAGCACCGTGTTGCCAGTTCACATGATACTGCATTATGTGCCAGAATTTCCTTCCTTTTAGGGATGGATAATATTCCATTTAAAAATTATTTTGATTATACAGGTGATGTACAGAGGGATTACAATGACATGAGCCTGGTAATGAGTACATTTCCTTTCATACAGTGTCTTCTGTTCCCTCGCTCTCTCCCAGTCCCTCCCTCCCTCCCATCTCCACCCACGAGTTGTATAATTACTTTCTTCCATGTCCAGTAAACTCCACTGCTGCATTTTCACCCTTTTTCCATTGAGTTGTGTGCCCGTGCTCCTGAAGACATACACTTGAATACACCATACATAAAAAAGAAAGCAGAATCATCAAAAATTAAAAATTAAAAAAAGAAGAGATCTCTTGTTTCCCTATCTTGGAGTTCATTTTGATATATATATATATATATATATATATACATATATATATATATATTAGAAATATGAAGAGGCACTTGGACATTTAAAAAATTATTTAACTATTCATCCATCAATAGAAACTTGGTTTGCTTCCACCTTTGGGCCATTATGAATAACATTGCTTGCTATATGAGCAAGTGTGCATAAATATCTACTAGAATTTTTTTATCCTTTTAAATAGATATAAGATGTAGAGTTGCTGGATAAGATGCAGCTTTGTGTTTAATCTTTTGAGGAATACTTTAGTCTTCCACAAAATCCTTCCTATTTTGCATTTCTTACTAGCAAAACAAGATGGTTTTAATTTCTCCTTGTTGTCACCAATACTTGTGATTGCTTTGGTGTTTATGTTTTGTAAAAACAGCCTAATAGAACTGAAATAGTATCTCTCTGTGGTTTTGATTTGCATTTTCTTAAAGATTAATGATGCTGGGCGTCTTCTAATGAACTTTCATTGGCCATGTGTACATTTTTTTCTGGTATTATATCTATTAAAATACTTTACCTGTTTTCTCCATGTGTCTATTAGAACATATTACTTGTACAATGTGGAATTTCATTTTTACACATGCATACAGTACACTTTGATTATATTCCCTTGCTTCTGATATTCTTTCTTGCTTCACTTCCTCTGACTCCTTTTATCTTCATTGTAATTTTAAAATGAGTTCTATTATGATCTTTCATGCATGCACACAATGTACTTAGATCATATTTCTTCTTCCTTGCTCTCTCTTTCCTTTTGCCTCCCTCCCACAGTCCCCCACTTGTATCCAGGTCCATTTTTTTCCTTTAAAATGGATAGGACTGAATATTTCCATATTAAGCAAAATAAGCCAGATTCAGAAATACAAATGCTAAATTTTTTCTCTCCTATGTGGAAGCTATATTTACCCATTTTCTGGGGGGGGTCCGGTCGTGGGGCCTGAACTCTGGGTCTGGGTGCTGTCCCTCAGCTCTTCAGCTCAAGGCTAGCGCTCTACCACTTGAGCCACAACGCCACTTCTGGCTTTTTTCTTTTTGCTTATGTGGTGCTGAGGAATCTAACCCAGGGCCTCAGGCATGCAAGGCAAGCGCTCTACCACTGAGCCACCTTCCCAGCCCTATTTACCCATTTTTGAATTGGTTTATTTTCTATTAAATTTTAAATCAGATAGTTTTCTGTATAAATTAGATTTATAGTTATGAGTGTCAGTGCCACCTCAAAAATTGGGAAAAAAGAAACAACCAATAGAGATAAGCATTTTAATAGGTCACATTTTACTTTGTGGTTGTAATAATTGTTGAATAAATATAATATATTTTTATTTAGCTAAGAAAGATCGATGTTTCCTATAGCTCATTCTGCATGAGTGACATATTTTCATTTTTAGTAAAGTTCTCCCCTCTTCTACATATTTCTTCTGGACTTTCACAATTAGCAAGAAAAGTGAAGAAAATTGTTTTCCATGGTATCCCTCCTTCTCATATGTTTTCTAGCCCTGGTAGCTCACTCCTCTTGCTGGAGGCCTGCAGGTTAACTGGTGTAAGGCCTTTTCCATTTATTTTGGAGATGCACCTGCAGGCTAGACACCACCTCAGAAGTTTATATACATGTGAGCTCATGGCTCATTTCATTCCTCTTGCAGCCTTATGTATCCCAGTAGTATTTCATTTTACATGGAAACTGAGGCTCAGAAAATGCAAGCAATTTTCCTGGAGTCATAAGGCCAGGTAAGTGTAAAAGCCAGAGAGGCCAGACCTCTATTCCTACCTGTTACATCAAGTACCCTTGGCCCAATGGTCAGAAAAAGAGGAGGAAGAAGAAGAAAAGAAGGAGAAGAAGCGTAGTAGAGAGTTAATCTAAGTACAGGAGCCATCTCAGTTGGAGAATAGTTTAATAATTTGCATGCATCTTCAATTCACTATTTCACCTTTAGCATAATGTTTATTTTATAAATGAAACCTAATGATATTTGATGTTCTCAAGTCAAAAGTCTAAAAATATGTGAGTGTCCTATGTATATCTGGAACATAACGTAATCATAAAATAATAATCATCAGCATATACACTACTCTTTTAATGGTTGTAGAAGAAAGTGGGATTATAGAGTATAACTTTCATTTTCTATTTCTACAGTGTTTCACCTTTGCATAATCAAAATCAATGACATTTCTACTTAGAAAATGAGGAAGAAATAATTTTTTCTAGATGAAAAAGCATAAAGTTTGCATATCTATACAGAGAAGCAAATAGACCCCCAAAAGTGCGTCACAATTACATATAAGCACTATAAGCAATTTCCTATTTCTTTTTTTAAATTTTGCTACTTTTTCTACTTTTCAAAGTCTAACCTGTCATCTCATTTTTCTCAGAAAAAAAAAAATAAACGATGTGCTAATGTAAATACAAGGTTTTAAATAGTTCAGCTTCCTGACTTCTTGCAAGCAGGGTTTTTTGGTTGGTGGTGTTTTTTTTTTTTTTTTTACTGCACGTGTAGACAAGTCATTTCTGTACTTGTATCTCTGGTTTAAATTATACAGGAGCCATTCCACTTCCCTTCCTAAGTGTGCCATTTACACTTCCAGGTGTAGGTAGGTGTCATGTGGGTGAGAGGCGAGTCAACCTTCCCATCTTGATGTGCAGTTATGGTCGAAGGTGAGCAGTCACCAGGACAGATGGTGACAGCAGAGACCCACTCAAGACTGTCCTTTCCATTTTTCATGGCCCTTGAAGACCATCTTCATAAGAGCATCTATTTGGATAATGTGAACTCTGATCCAAGGGAAAAAACTTCTGGATTGAGAATGGGTAACATTTCTCCCCCTCCTTTATGAAGAATAGAGAGAAAACTTGCTCATGTCACCTATTAACAGGTAAGAAGGCACTTGGGCATCAACATGATTTGGGGGCGCTTTGCTGGAAATTTTAATAGTGATGTTTGCATTCGGCATTGTACCATGTTGCCACAAACTGCCTTAATTTTATTTGATCTCACTTGAAGAACTGTCAGAGGGATTTCATAAACAGAGAAGTGCAATGAATACTGTGGTTACTGTTTGGTCAGAGACGGGAATTTCAATTTCCCGAGCACTTGTCTCTCAGTATATCAAAAATCCCTAGCAGAACATGTTTTCGTATGCCTTCACACCCTGAACTCTTTTTTACTGGCTTTTCTTTTCACACCATGCTAACTTGCATGCCCTCCCCTTTTTATTCTTTCTTTTTTTAATTCCTTCTGTGTGGCAGAAAAACCTCAGAGTCAGTAGGTGGTCGTGGACGTGGGCCTCAAATACTGTAAGGAAAGTAGGTGTGGAGTTGACAGGTTTCAGGACAGAATCTTTCAGCACCAGATATAGGAGCTTCCAGCTTGCAGAACACAGGTACGTCATATTGTTTCTGGCTGAACGCAACCCGGGCAGACAGCACCTGTGTACCATAAGCTGCGCTTCTTCCCGTGCCCAGCCTGACTGAGCCACGTCTGCCTGCTTGGCAGCCAAAACAGGGCAGAATGTTTCCAAACATAACCTCCCACTGAACAAATCAGTTATATTCTGTCTACACAGCAGTGGATTGGCAGCTGGTCTCTCCAGACCTCGGCTGATAGACCACCATGGCCTGTAGCCAGGCCTCGTTTGGCCAATTCCAAAGTCTGGCTGAGGTTTCCAACATCTGTGCATGTTCACTGTGCACTTGGTGAACACGAGGAAGAGACTGTTCGGGTGGGATTTGCTCGTGGGATTGATCATTCGTTGACACAACAAATGTATTTTTTTCTACTGTGAGTCAGGTGTCAATCCTTGCTGTGTATACATGTTAAGCCCCACTTGCAGACATGTTCATCTTCTTTTAGAAATGAATTCAGAAGTGGAAAGAAATGCTGTTTAGAATACCAGCAACTGCAAGACAGAGGCCAGGGCTCCAATCTAGGGAGATAGATGATTGAACAGCAAATTATTTGGGTGGAATGTTTTCCCCCATACATGAAGTATGTTAAATACTTTTACTCTCTATTAATACTTTCATTATTACTACAAAAAGGGCGGAAAGCATAAGTCTTCTTTGTCTTCTCCCATGGAAAATGTAGGGGGGGAAATGAAAGAAAGAAATAGATTGTTTTTTATTTCAGTACCTCTAAAAATAGCTCTCTTCTCATAAGGCAATTGTCTTAGTCTTTCTGTGCATTAGGGTTTTGGAAAGCTTCTAAAGACCATTTTGCAGGAGGCTGAGATCTGAGGATTGTGATTCAAAGCCAGCCCAGGCAGGACATTCATGTGAGTCTCTTATCTATAATTAACCACCAGAACACAGAAGTGGTGCTGTGGTTTAAAGTGGTAGGACACTTGCCTTGAGCAAAAGAACTCAGGAATAGTGCCCAGGCTCCCGAGTTCAAGCCCCATGACATAAATAAATAAATAAATAAATAATAAATAAATAACTCTTTTTGTCCAGGCTATACCCTAATTAAACCACTATTTTCATTATTTAAATAGGACCACAGTGGGTAGCTAAATTTGACAAGCATGATTTACCTTCCAGGTTACCCCATCTCTAGAACATACAGACCTAACTAACTCCTACCTCAGTTCAGTCACTCTGTATCTTCTAGCAAATCCACAATATCCCCAGAACATCTCTAGGAGTTCCCCATAGCTCTGCTCACATCACCCTTTGGAGGAAGTCATCACTGTCTATACTGTGCCGGGTGTTAATGGAAGAGCCATCTCTATTCAGAGATTTCTTTTAGGGACAGGACTGGCTGTTCGATTTCCATATTCTTCTATATCTCCTCTATATCATTAGCTACATACCTTAAGTGAATGAGCAGATGAATTACTAAGCCAATAAAAAATTCACCCAGCTAGTTATTACACAGTAGGAACTGTAAATACAATAATATACTGTATATTTCAACTGTATATTTCAAAACAGCTACAAGATAGGATTCTGAAAGCTTTCATTACTCAAAAGAAAAGATAAATGTCTAAAGAGATAAATACATTTGCTCCTGCTGTAAGCATAACACAATATATACTGAGTGATCAATACATACAACCATATGTACAGTTTTATGATTTTAGGGATTGTTAATTATTAGATGATTAAAACATAGAACTGAGAGAGACCAAGGGAAGCGGTAACATTCTCCAAAAAGGAATGCACTCATTACCTGACTACGTAACTGTAGCCCCTCTACATATCACTTTTATAATAACAATAAACTTTTTTCATAAAACACTTGAAAAAATAAATAATTGGCCTTAATTTATTTCAATTCAGTGTGTATTTAGTAATCTCCCTAGTTCAGGCTTTGGAGACATAATTCTAAATGGAAGAGAGCCCCTGTGGGTCTGTGGTGTCCCTTTTCCTTGGATCCTATCCACAAATGTTCCCTTCTGAGTCCTCCTTCTGTTTCTCTAATATACAGTGGCTGTGGGCTCTCCTACTCCTGCCCCACCGACAGGTTTGGAGACAGAAAAGAAAAGTATATAAGACTTAACCTGTTCCAGCAAACATAGTACAGAAAGGGCAGCTTATTTTTAGTACACGTGTTTTGCACTTGGGCTACCTTCAGGAGTTTTTCATCCAATGGGCCTGACTTCTGAGAGGGGAGTGCTTGCTTATTTCATCAGAGAGGACTCAAACCTAATATAAATATCCCCTTGATCCAGAAAAAAAATAGCTGACATTAGAGCAAAAGCCTGGTCTCTGACTGTCTATAAAACTTGCAGTTCAATATCTGACCACAGACTTCCCTCTCCTCCCCAACATCCCCCGGTTACTTTTGAGTTTGGATTGCAAATATATTCAAAGTTTTGCCCTAAATCAGTCAGCCAACAAGTATGTCTAAGCCCTTTGCACAGCTCAGTGCCGTAGTGAACACTTAAGTTTTATTTCATTGGAGAGAGGGGAAAAAAAGATTATTCATGGGTTACAACAAATTGCACAGGACAGTGTTTGATTCCTTCCTGTAAAAATCTCTTCCTCTGAGATTTTCAGAATTTTGCCAAAATCCCACAGGTTTATTGCCATGGATTCTTATTAATATTGTGCTTATTTAGCAAAAACAAAGTTTTAAAAACACGTTAACATTAAGTTAATTGCAAAGCCCAAATTGAAAGTCAAAGATTTGCCAGGACACGGCTTTGAAGGAAATAACTGTGTGTGAAATTCTAGAATATCGATTTGAAGCTGACCTCAGCAGAAATTTCCACAAAACCAAATGCCAGGAAAGAGCATGCTATCATGTACATGTTCTGTTTAATTCTGTCTCATCTCCCATAATGAGTAAGTTCTCCTCTTGTCCTGCAAAAACACCTCAATGTTTTTTTTTTCAGCCCTTAGAGCTTGTCTAAGAAGAAGACTGTCCAGGATATTCCAAGTTAGGGAAGAATTCTCTTACTAAATCAACCTTTTGGTCTTTCAGATATTGTGGAGCTCTGAGAACTGTGGGTAAGGATCTTTCTTCCCTGCAAGTGTGGATCTTAGTGTTTGGACACAGACTGCATCCTACCCAAGCCTCAATCAGCTCTCTGAACACTGTATTTTTACTCATTTTCAGTCTGACTACAGAAGGCTTTGATAGTTTTTTTCTGTTTCAAATCCTACAGCATAAAAGGGGCAAAGAAATTCCGAAATTTGAAGATGTAGTAGGTAAAAGACCTTGGACTGCTAAGAAAATCCACCAGTTGAAACTGTAATTAGATCATTTCAAAATGCTATCACATTCTAGAGATATTCGTTGAAGATTAAAAGAGAATGCTGATCTTGTAATAATGTACACAGAAATATAGCATGTATACAATTTATAATATGAGTTACTATAGTTTATTATAATAGTCAAATTTTTCACAAAATTTTTATAAAAATCTCCAGAAGATTTGGTAATTAGCTGATCGGCTACAAAGGGCCCTTAGAATCAAAATATGAACTATATTAACAAATACAAGTGTAGGAGGTTCAAACGCAGTAATTGTCCTTAATAATTTTGTCTTAATTATTTGTAATGATTTTTCTTTATCTAACAATAGTTTAAGATGATCTCAAACATGTTTTAAACATGTTTATAGCAGTGCTTTACTTTCTTCCCTCCCTCCTTTCTGCCCTCGCTCCCTCCCTCCCTCCCTTCCTTCTTTCCTTCCTTTCTTCATTCCTTCCAACCTTCACTCCTTCCTTCCTTCTAATCTTCCTTCCTTTTTCTGTGCTGGAGATGACCCATACTCCCATATTTTTATATCAGTGGCAACAGAACCATCACAATCTCTCCCCCCAAAAAGCCTTACAGGATAGTATTTAGATAATTATTCTAATTTTAATCTAAGCAATGCCTAAAAAGTAGCCTCTAGCAGCATAGAGCCTCATTTCCCTATGTAAGAAGTACAAGGTATTCTAGTTGATAAACATCAATACAATTATTTCCACCTAAAACACAACACATATTTCAGTACATATACTTGTTAGCTATTAATTATTCATGCACATATAGTTCAAAATTCTCTCAAATACCTACTATAGAAAGTGATTTTTCTTTTGCCTAAAAGAAGTAAAAAAGCACTTTCGAATTTCTCTAAGAACTTACGTTTTTAAACAAACTGTTGATGTGTAAATTTTTCTTTTTTTTCCTTTTTTTAATTGTGAAAATACTGTACAGAGGGGTTACAATTACATGGGCAAGATAATGAGTACATTTCTTATCAAGCATTGTAGCCTCCTCCTTTGTTTCCCCTTCTCATCCTATCCTCCCCCTGTCCCCCTGCCCAATCCCCCCCCCCGCCCCGCACCAAAGTTGTAAAGTTCATTTTCAACATAACAACTTGTACATCTCATTGTTGCAATGGGTCCACCTGTATCCTTCTTATTATATTTTTCTTATATAAATATTTTGTACCTACCAGATTACATTAAATCTGAATACATATATTATTTACATACCTTTAGTTCTGAATGATTATTCTCTTTATGGGCAACAGAATTTTAGAGTACTCATACATATTACAAGAAAAAATACTTCAAAAATTTATCCTATCTTTATCTAATTGAAAAGAAATGGATTAAAAATGTAAACAAATTTTTAATGGGATATCTTCTATACACATTGAATCTAGGGCTAATGTAATTTTTTAACTAAGCAGTTTTGTGGGCTTGACTCCCAAAGCTATATTTTAAATTCTGCTTTTTCCCTAGCCCCCAAAACCCACTTTCCACTCTGCTGCAACAAATCTCTCCCAAGACAGAAAGGCTTCCTCTGTCTGAGAGGAAAAGTTTAAAAGTCAAAAGGAAGCTGTGGAGAACCATCTAGTGGCCTTGAAAAGGAGTGATCAAACATGAGCACTGTTATAGTCCACAAGTAGAATACTCAAAACTGAAAGTAAAGTGCTAGTGTTGAATAATAATCGATTTGAATACAATATTTAAAGGGCTTGGTTTTGTTTTTTTTCCCTGCCATCTCATAAAGTAGTCTCAACTCAAAACCTATTTTATCTCTTTTGCCCCAACGTTTTGAATATAGGGCCTCATGTTCTTGTTTAGCATTTTTACTCAAGGCTGGTGTTCTATCACTCCAGCCACCTTCACTTCCAGCTCTTTTTTGCTGTTTAATTGGAGAAAAGAGTCTCACAGACTTTTCTTCCCTGGCTGGTTCAAACAGTGATCCTCAGATCCTCAGTCTCTTGAGTAACTAGGATTATTGGCACAAGGCACTGGGGCCTCCTTATTTTATCTTCTTAAGGTGATTGTTTAATGTTGTTCTCAACTGTGGGAAGAAAGAGCAGCTATTGTGGAAACAAATTGACACGAGATCCAGCTATCACTCATTTCTCAAACCCATAGTAAAACCCATCGTTTCAACAACTATAGTATTTCTAAATAATATTTTATAACTGAAGTGGGTCTTTTTTCTTTGGGACTAGATATAGGGATGATGATTTCTCGAAGGTCCCACTTTTCATGGATATACAGACAAAGCAGATACTCAGAGCAGAGCTAGAGGCATTTGAATAGCCAGCTCAGCCAGGCCTCGTCCTCTTCCCAGAAACACAGATTTCAAGAGTATAGACAGGTAACCTGCACCTGGCTCCAAACACTCAGTGTCTGCATAAAACTCAAAGACATGTCCATTTTTTTCTTCATTGTATTTTCTATATTTAAACACAATCAAGATCCAACCAAACTTCTCATTTGTTTCAGTGGAATAAATTAAAAGCACAACAAATAGTAGGAAATTCAATACCACCACCACCACCTGCCTGGCCTGAAGAAATAATTCTTAGGGAATTTCCTGTGTTTCATTAATGTTTTGTTTTGTCTGAAAAACTGTACTCCGATATGAATGAACTCAATGACTAATTGCTGTATTATTTTCTTACAGCAACTTGAGTGTTTTATTAGCTTCTCCACTTTACATCTATAGAGAATTAACATCTCTCTGCCATCTGAAATACAGTGTGATCAAATGAGAAAATTAATAAAAATCCAAAAGTGCTTCCAAGTTAGGCAGACACCTTTCTGTGTGCTGTGTTTTATTGCTCTTCCCCAGCTGATATTTATAACTCGGCCATATGTGGTTATAAAGATTTATTATGAGCCTGTGGAATAAGTTCTGTTAATGTGTACAGTAAACGTCCAAGTTTTGACTGGGTAAGCCTTCAAGATTTCTAACAAGATGAAGCCATTTTGAGCATGAGCCAAGCAGTACGCAGTTGGAGCGAAGCCTCGTGTTGACAAAGGGCTTAGCTATGTGCCTTAGACTATACTAAGCCTGTGTGTGGGTTTGCTAAGAATGTTTGTGAAGCTCAGGTAGGTATTTTTCTTCTTCATCACCATCCTCGTCTGAGAAGAGTTGAAGTTGGAGAATCCATGTTGACTGAGAGTTGAAATGGAAAATTTTCAGACCACAAAGGCCAGACTCAAAAGGCAGGGCATCCAGCTCAAGAGTACAGTGAATAGGACATCTGTACATTCATCGCAGCCACATACAGCTACTGCGGCAGATCTTCTGAGCTCACTGGGAGGGAAAAACCTGCAAGCAACCAGCTGCTATGAGTCCATGACATAGAAAGGAGGAAGACTCTGTCTCCTTTCATTTTCTGAAAACTTCTCTTGCCCAGGGTATATGCATATGTATATATATTTTTAGTGTATGTTACACAAGTGGATACTTGACATTTGGGAAAGAGACAGACCTCCGAGTCTGTTCTTGCCTGCTGAAACAAAATACCATAAGTGAAGTAAGTCAGGTTCAGAGAGACAAAGGATGCATGCTTTCTCTCATGTGTGGAAGTTAGATCTAAATTATAAAACATATATGGAAACATGTACCAGATCATATGCATATAGATACTGACATACTGTCCAAAATATAGTACATACAGGGGAGGTTTGCAATGATGTAACTCCTTTGAACAACTAACTCATAGATGAAAAAGTAAACCAGAAAGCTGAAACATGTGTTGTCAAGAGTGAGAAGAGGTCCTGGGGAGAAGAGGTAGACAAATGGAGAGAGGAAGGATAGGTGAATACAGTCATATTATTCAATGTCCATGAGTGAAAATGGAGCCAGGTAATCTGAGGGGATGGATGGGGTTGGGAGAGATGAGGAAGAATGACAGAAGGGTTAGTCAAGAAGCATTCCACTCATACATTGATGTGTGAATTGAAACCTTTGGTACACTGCTTACAGATAATTACATTTTTAAAGTAAATAAATAAGTAAATGCAATGTATTTCTCACAATTCTGGAGGCTGTAAAGTGTGAGTCAAGGGCTGGGAAGATTCAGTGTCTGTTCAGGACGCACTTCGTGATTCATAAGTGATGCTTTCCTGTTGTGTTCACCCATGGTAGAAGCAATGAATAAGTTCTCTGAGGTCTCTATTAATGGGGGCGCTAAGTCATTTACTTGGCTTCCACTTTCATGACCTAAGTGCTTTTCAAAAGCCTCATCTCCAAATCCATCATCTTGGGGTACAGGATTTCATCATATCTATTTGGGGAGAAGACAAGCATTCCAAGCATGGCTATCCTTAAATAAATAAAACGGAAGAGTAAGACAGTATCTAAAACCTTGAGGGAGGTTCCTCAACCTTGAAGGGGTTAGAATCACTGGAAAACTCTTTAAAAAGACTTAAGGTCAAAAGTCTTTCTTCTCCCCACTTGAGAACTGCTGGATTGGGTTTTTTTTCCTTTTAATTTTGTTTTACATTTCTCCAATGATGGCTAGAGAGATTCTTATGTGTAGTCTTAGTTATAATCCTCTGGTGTAAGCCTAGGGACAGAGTTTACCTAAGAGGTGTTATAAGTTATTGCCAAGGACACTGCCCTCTCTATTCACCTGCATTTCAGATGCCTGTAATTCCTAAAGTCTTGGAGCTTTCCTCTGTAAGAATAATAATTCATAGGTTGGATTATTTCCTTTCTCTAGCAGTTCAGTGAGGTGCCATGTTAGATTAGGCCTGATTAATTAGTCTTAAAATATCTTGAGCCTGATCACCAGTAGACCACACCTATAACTACAGCAATTCAGAAGCCTGAGATATGAGAATCACTATTCTAAGCCAGCCTGCGAGTCTGAGAGACTCTTATCTCCAATTAACCACCAGAAAGCCAGAAGTGGAGCCGTGGTACAAAGTAGCAGAGCACTAGCACTGAGCACAAAAGTTCAGGGTCACCTTCCTGTCCCTGAGTTCAACCTCCTCCAGGTTTGACATCCCCCCCAAAATATACATATGATCTCATTATGATTGTATTATCAGTACCATTATTAGAGGATTTTGAAACTTACCCCAAAAGAGCAAATAATACTTATTTTCAGATGCTCAATAAGCTTAGAAAGATGCTAGATATATTCTAAGAATCCCCCAGACCATAGCTTTTCTCCAAATTACTTTTTGTGAGGTGATTCTTCATCTTTTAAAAAGAACAAGCATGGCGCTACTGTCCTGTGACTTTACAGGATCAAATTCAAAGACAGTAGGTTCTTTCCTGTTGATTTACTGCCCAAGTATGCCTCACATGCGTCCATCTTCTCCATTCATCTTCCATCTTCTATTGTTTATTCTACCACCTTTCCAGGTCACTACCATCTCTACACCAAATTACCTTAAGGTTCTATAATATTCTGCCACTAGGACTCCTTCTAGAACTTGGTAAAAAACAAAACAAAACAAAACAAAAACTTATGTATGGGCTAATAACACCAGAAATTAGTAGATAGTGCTAGGTATCAAGCATGTACTAAACATTTAACTCTTTTGTTTTTACGAAAACACTTAAATATAATTATTCTTGTTATAGTAATCTGGGACTTGTGTATGTTTACACTATAATAGGAGATTTTATATTTATTTCAGTAGGCATTTCCACAAGTTCTTTTGAGTATCTATGAGTATGTAGAGTGTAAAGTCCATGAGGTCTAGAGCAAGACAGGCCTGCATTCACACCCCAATTCCTAAAGATAAGGATGATGGTCATGGATAAATCATTTGACATTCTTGAATCCTGGTTTCCTCTTGAGTGAAGCAAAGGTACCAGGGGCCAGGTTGGTGTGCAGCTACAAGGTGGGACCTGAAAACACACTGCCATATGTTTCCACACAGACCTGCACAGTGCCAGCCTCACATCCCTTGCCCTGAGCACCAACTCTTGCAGATGTGCTATCTCATCTTTGCACACACTTGATTCTTGTTCTATCATACTTTTGAATCATAAAACAGACTGCATCTAGAGGCTATAAGCAGTCAGAGAAAGTATCTCTTTCTCTGAGCTTGTTCCTTCATCCCAGGGATTAACTCATATATTTGTGATGGTAATTATATGGATTGGAATGAAATCTGAGCTACATCACCCTACCACAGTTTAGTGGGGTTTTGTTGGTATTTCTTTCTTTCAGGTGATATTAATTGCATTACACTCTGTAAGTCTCTGGGACATCTAAGTCAATATTGATATGAAATAGAGTAAAATAATACATGAAAATAAATGTGTTGGTGGAGGTGAAGAGGAAATTCAGAGCTAAGAGAAGTGGATGTCCATGAAATCTCCTTCATTGTCTACAGGTTTCCTCATTTATACTATAGCTTCCTATTGACATTGAGAAGCATGAAAAAA
Source organism: Dipodomys merriami (assembly GCF_024711535.1). Taxonomy (NCBI): domain Eukaryota; kingdom Metazoa; phylum Chordata; class Mammalia; order Rodentia; family Heteromyidae; genus Dipodomys; species Dipodomys merriami. Next base: position 52,469,881 of record NW_027206290.1, on the reverse strand, counting down.
TGTCTCCTATATGGAAAAATGCCTTATTACACTGATTGGTGTTCCTAAACCTTTACTGCAGAGGTGTCGTATAATCCAAGGATAAGATCATGAAGGCTGTCCAACTTGATAAGAATGATTTACCTATTAAGATTTCATTTTCACTGCTCCCTATGAAAAGGAATGTTGACCAACAAAACTTGAGGTCTAACTGGGTGCTGATGGCTTACGCCTATAATCCTAGCTATTCAGAAGGCTGAGATCAGAGGATCAAGGTTCAAAGCCAGCCCAAGCAGGAAAGTCTGTTGAGACTCTTATCTCCAATTAACCACTAGAAAACTGGAAGTGGTGCTATGGCTCAAAGGGGTAGAGCCTTGAGTGAAAAACCTCAGGGACAGTGCCCTATCCTGGAGTTCAAGCCCATAACTGACAAAAACACAACAAAAAACAACAACAATAAAACTTGAGGTCTGAAAAAGGTCTTGAAAAACTTGCTAACTGTAAACTAATAATTGAGAAGAATAAGAAATAATCACAACGAATTTAATTTTTCCTTTGGAAGCATACAAAATTAAAATAGTTCTAATACTTTTTGTGAATCTTATATATGCCAAAAATATGTGTATATTCTTTACAGAAACTGAATTTTACTTTTTTTCACAAATTGAATAAATGTTCTGAAACTTGAATGCAATTCACAGCAGAAATTTTACCAATAGCAACAAAACTGTCTCTGGCTGACTTCATTCCCAAGAACACACATCTGGCCACTTCCTTCCCAGATCCTCCACTTTCTCTACTGTGAATTAGAGCAAACCTCTCTTCAAGAGGTGCACATGGAGGAAAATGGTCAAATCAGCTGGCTGATAGAATTCTGTTACCTGTTCACTCCTGAAGTGTGTGCCAGGAAATGAACCTTCTGCTCCAGCTATATGCTTTCTGTGTGGGAAATGATTCTAGGCTTTTTCATTCTCTGTATCCAATTCCCAAGATGAACAAACTCCAGTAACAGCCATCCCTGTTAGCTTGTGTGTGCACTGCAGCCCCCTGGGGGAAGGGTTTTAGACAGGAAGTTTGCACACAGAGCGTGTGAACCTATCTGAAAAGCTCACACTCGTGGTGGGGACTGTTCCCAGGGACTTCATCCTAAGCCCGAAGTCCATTAGTTGCCCAAGACACCTTAGAAAAATAAATGATCCTGGGGACCTGGTATTGGAATGTCATTTCCTTTACAGTATTTGTTTTTGAAAGGCAAAAGGTGATTGCAAGCAGAGAGGGTGTGAATCCAGGCCTAAGCTTCAATTCCATTTGCCCCTTTCACTGTAATCTGTAGAAATTAGAGAACATAATTTAATTTCTCAGAGCCTCAGTGTCTCCATTTGGACTGGGGAAAATAAATTCCTCTTTTACAGGCCAGGATGGAGGTGGAGGTCATGGTCTCAGTTCTCATGTAGAAAGTTCTCCACCAATAGTTTCTGTTGTTATCTTAGGAACAAGGAAGTTGGGCATCATAAAGGATTGTGCACTCTTAGGGATTGAAAAGCCTTTACAACATTATTCAGTCTGTTCCCTCATTCTACAAACAAAAACGGTATACTTCTGGGCGAGACAGGGACTTCCATAAAACCAGAAGAATTTGAGTTCAAAACTGATCTGAATCCATCCCTGTTATTTCTTGTTCTAAAGTTGCCTCGATTTACTTTAAAGAGAGAAACCAGCTGATTTTTACCAGCTGGATTTCTTTTTTAATTTTTCAAATCATAACCTAGGAAAAAGTTAAGAGAGGATCAATCCTTTAAAGTTTCTGCTGTGAACCCATTTGGTCCAAGACAGTTAAACTAGATAGCTTATACTTTCTTCCCATTTTATTTACTTTTGTGCAGTTAAAAAATTAATCCTTAAGTAGTTGCACAAAGGAGTTTCCTTCTTCCTATTTTAAAGGTTTAAATGTAAAGCAAGGGTGAATAGAGATGAGAATTTGAATTTGAAAGGCAAAGGGAAAGAAAACTAAAGAATTAAAAGATAAACATTTTTGTCTGTCAAAGGAAAAGAACTCTTCATTCTATTTTACAGCCAACCATAACTGGGAAGATGGATGATGCTTTTTGTTTGTGTCATGCTTCCTAAATTATATAAAAACCTGTCTTTGCATGAGAGGCTCTGGTGAAGCGGCCATTGTCAACATCAACGGCTGATTCTACAGCACATTGTGTCCCCAATTTTCAATGGCTTCCTCTGGAACCAGACCTGGTGCACAGGATGCCCCAAGGTCTATCAGCAGCTTGACTCCAAAATATTAAACTGTCACCACCCCAGAAAGTGACAGCCATTGTCCTCACAGTCCCCACCCAGACCACCCCAACACGGGCAGAATCATTTTGATCTTAAACAATGTGAAGGGAGGGTATATTATTTCCAAGAGCTTGCCATCTTTCTGAATAATGCATTTGTTTTCATGGATTATTTTGTTAAATCAGCTTTATTTCATTCAATACCAATGTCATCAGAATTCTAAGTGATACAATTAAGGTAAACACAAGCTTGTTATGCTGAAACTGATGACACAAAGATTGAAGAAAATAAATGTTGATTTGATGAAAGAAGTGCTAAAACCAAAACCAAAAACAAAAACCTGTATCTCAGTTGTTGGGTATTATTGGCTTGCACCTATAATCCTAGCTACTCAGGAGGCTGAGATCTGAGAATCAAGGTTCAAAGCCAACCCAGGCAGGAAAGTCCATGAGACTCTTATCTCCCATTAATCACCAGAAAACCAGAAGTGGTGCTGTTGCTCAAGTAGTAGAGCACTTGCCTTGAGCTGAAGAGCTGAGGGACAGTGCCCAGGCCCAGAGTTCAAGCCCTACAACTGACAAGCAATAACAACAACAACAACAACAAAATCAGGCTGAGCAAGAACGTCTATGAGACTCTTATCTTCAGTTAATAACCAAGAAAAACTAGAAGTGGAGCTGTGGCTCAAGTGGAAGAGCACAAACCTTAAGCAGGAAAGGCCAAAAGACAGGGCCCAGGCCTGAGTGCATGTTCCAATAGCACGCGCGCGCGCGCGCACACACACACACACACACACACACACACACACACCAAATGAACAAGAACAACACAAAAAAAATCTTGCATCTCAGTTATGCCATAACCTACAATAATCCAGACATGGGTTAAGTACACATACACATAAAGACAATTATACTCTATGTTAATTTAAGAAGAAAGGCTACCAAATCATTTTCACATTTTAGAAAAAATATAGACGAAAACTTATACACCTCTGCACACACAGAGACACACAGATGTATGCTCTATAATTGTTGAAGGGAGCTCAGGAAAACCACACAGCCTTATTTCAATAAGACCTGGAAAGGTTAGAAATGTGGAAGCTTTAAATCAAAGCACAGCAAGTGGCCCACGTGTGCTGTAGGTGACAGTGGCTTGTGACTACCAGAGCAAAGGCAGGTCCTGCCTGCTCCAGGGTCCTATGGCTTCAGGAGATAACCATCCTGGTGGAGAAGCTTCTCTGTAGCCAAAGAGGATACTGCACTCTGTTTAACCATTTGCTGCTGTTTCTTTGTGAGAACTTTAGTACTGAGGTCTTGGTTTTAAAAGAGAAAAACAGGGGCTGGGAAGGTGGCTCAGTGGTAGAGCGCTTGCCTTGAATGCATGAGGCCCTGGGTTCAATTCCTCAGCACCACATAAGAAAAAAGAAAAAAGCCAGAAGTGGCGCTGTGGCTCAAGTGGTAGAGTGCTAGCCTTGAGCTGAAGAGCTGAGAGACAGTGCCCAGGCCCAGAGTTCAGGCCCTACGACGGGATCCCCTCCCCCCAAAAAAGAGAGAGAAGAACAGAACCAGATGCTGGTGGTTCACCCCTGTAATCTTAGCTACTCAGGAAGCTGAGATCTGACAATTAAGGTTCCAACTCAGCCCAGGCAGAAAAGTCTGTGACACTTTTATCTCCCATTAACTGCCAAATGCTAGAGTGGAGCTGTGGTTCAAAGTAGTAGGGTGCCAATCTTGACTGAAAAAGCTAAAGGATAGAAGCCAGGTCCTGAGTTCAAGCCCCAGTCCCAGCACAAACAAAGAGAGAGGGAAGGGGGGAAGGGACAGAGCAGAAGAGAGAGAGGGAGAGGAGAGGAGAAAGAGAAGGTAGTGGTTGAGGAGGAGAGAGAGAGAGAGCAAGAGGGAGAGCAAGAGAGAGAGAGAGAGAGAGAGAGAGAGAGAGAGAGAGAGAGAGAGAGAGAGAGAGAGAGAGAACGCACATTCAGCACAATGTAAGAGATTTTCCAGAAGTAACATTATCCTGGAACTTTTTGGATTTCCTTTTAACTGCATTATCTTGCAGATTTCCAGACCAGAGATTCCTCTAGTTATTTTCTAAATAAACTTCTTGAACTTGAAACCTGCCTTCAGGGTAAGTGTCTTGGAGAAACTAAGTCAAAATAGAATCCTGTGTAGTAGGCACACATGCATATGCACACACAAACGCATGCACACTTGCAGGGTTGCATATATATGCATATGTGCGCACACTCTTTTGAACACAAACTTCATGCTCTCTCTTCCTATGGATGGTGTTCATGGCACTTACCATAGAAAAGGATATACCAAATGTTTCCATCCATTCTTAAGAACACTTGTGTCTGAGACTGGGCCCTTGTCTCTCTGCTTCAATGGGACAGTATTGACAGCAACTGGGAAATCTACCTTCCTCTAGTAGGTATGCATATGTATATATGCAAATGCTTGCTCTCTCTCACACACACACATACACACTTGCACACAATCTATATGCTCTCTTATTCCCATGGGCTGTGAATATCTCAAGAGCTGTGCTCCATTCCTGTACACACTTGTGTCTGCGAGTTTGTAGTTAGAACAAGTCTAAATATTGGTGTCTGAGCACAATATGTAAATGGGTCTGGTTTTCCTTCCAAAATATCTGACCTTTTTCTTCTAATATAATGATAAGCAGCTTTAAATCCAGAATATTTGCATCTTGCAGACGGTGTCCCGCAGCACCAGAAACACCAGCCAACGAGCATCCCTCATGGCAGGCCTGCTGAAAGGTGGGAACTGAGATAAAAGACAGGGGATGGGAAGAGCAAAGGAGAGTCCACAGGTTTCCTACAATGCTGTGAGAGACATCTCTTTTGATCTACTCTGACTCCTCTGTGTTGGAATCTAACAGGGGAAGAACACAGGTTGGAGACCACACCCTCCAGATTGGTTCTCCTTTGAACTGTGATAGCAGAGCTCCACTTCTTAATCAGAAACAAAGCCAGGAGTGCTGGTTTACACCACATCAACTTGCTGGCCTGCTGGCATCATCAGCCACCTCAGGATTTAAAAGAGATGTTACAGGTGGCACTGGCTTTACCTAAAAACTTCTGAGCATCTGTTGAAGGTTGACTAAGTACCAGGCAATGGGACAGCCTCTCAAAGGAGAAATGATTCAAATGATCTCCCCAAAAGCTCCAAGTTAAGCGATCTAGGCTATGGATGAGAAAGCCGAGGCAGAAAGAAAGGAAGAAAGGAAGAAAGGAAGAAAGAAAGAAAGAAAGAAAGAAAGAAAGAAAGAAAGAAAGAAAGAAAGAAAGAAAGAAAGAAAGAAAGAAAGAAAGAAAGAAAGAAAGAGGGGAAGGAAGGAAAAAAGGAAGGAAGGAAGGAAGGAAGGAAGGAAGGAAGGAAGGAAGGAAGGAAGGAAGGAAGGAAGGAAGGAAGGAAGGAAGGATCAGTAATTTCATACAAAAGCCCACAGGAAATGCCTGGTGGACAAGACTTGAACCCAGGTGTTTTCTGAACCTATAGATTCAAATATAAATTGCAGTGTTGCTGCTCCTTAAAAACCAGCCTATTAGCTGGGTGTTGGTGGCTCATACCTGTAATCCTAGCTACTCAGGAGGCTGAAATCTGAGGATCCCAGTTCAAAGCAATCCGGGGCAGGAAAGTCCATGAGACTCTTATCTCCAATAAACCACTCAGAAAACCGAAGTGGCACTGTGGCTCAAGTGGTAGAGTTCTAGCCTTGAGCTGAAAAGCTGAAGGACAGTGCCCAGGCCTAGAGTTCAAGCCCCATGACTGACAAAAAAAACAAAACAAAAACAAAACAAACAAACAAACAAACAAAAATAAACAGCCTACTGCCTCTCCCTTGTCCATTTCCATGGCTATGGAGGATGATTCTCTGTAAAGAACACTTGTCAGGAATGGAAACAATGCCCAAGAGTGTGGTACTCCCTATACAAAGATTTGTCATAGACATGGCAGGAGAGCTTTCTGGAGAAGTGAAATTTATTGGATAGTTGAAATGTCATTTCCATAATAAAGTGGAGTGCATTGTGGTTGCTGCTATTTGGTCCCAGACCTTTTAATTCCAAGTTTGGCATTTCTCCTGGGTGGTTCAGTTCTACTTCCTACTTGTCTAGTCCTTTTATTCCCCTCCTCAGTTCTTTCCCTATTTTCAGCCCCAGTTCACAAAGTACCTTCCCTTGGTCACACAGTCAAAAACCCACAGTCATGGGTTATTCAGATGTAGGTACCACAACGATAACATCCAAGGATGCTGTATCCCGTGAGACCCAGGAAAGACCGAAGCCACCTGATGTCATCTTTTAGACAGTACATGCATACTCATTAGCTTCCCCAGACTCTGCTATCCATGGAGAATGTCAACAGTGAATGAGATAGGTATGATCCTGTTACTTGAACCCCATACAGAGATGGATATAAAGAAAAAAATGACCTTGCTGGGTGTTTGATTGCCATGTCAGGAGAAAGGGCCAAAAGAAGGAGACCAGGAAATGGATTTTGCTTGAGCAACCTGGAAGGCATTCCTAAGGAAATAGGTAGAAAAATTTCTGGTGTGTTTTGGGAATGGTTTGCCAACTAAGGACAGGAGTGTGTCCCAGCCCAATAGTCCCCCGCCCAGGCTGCCCATTGCTAACATGGTCCTGCCTAGTTGTTCCTGAGACTGATTGTGAATTGTGGATGTAAGCATCACTATGGGAATTGATCTCAAGGTCTTGTGCTTACTATCTAAGTGCTCTAGTACTTGGGCCAGATCCTTATTCCTTTTGCTTTTAGCTTGTTTTCCACATAGGGTCTCATGCTTTTGTCCGTTAGGGCCTCAGACTGCCCTAACTGAAACTAGATATTTATCCTGCCTTATTATTGTCATTATTATGATTATTATTTGATGCTGAGACTGAGACTTGAACTTTGACATTTTGAATTAGCGTTCTACTTCTATCTCTTGGGTGATTAATTGGAAATAAGATTGCTATAGACTACCCTGCCAGGGATGGCTTCAAATCCATGATCCTCAGATCTCAGCCTCTTGAGTACCTGGGATTCTAGGCATGAGCCACCAGCACCTAGCCTGGCATCCTATTTTCAAAGCTCTCCACAGACTAACCAGCAGGAAGCTGATCTAGTATCCAGATAGAACTAAAGCAGAAGTGATAGCAAGCTAGATAGACATCAACACCAGAGAAATATTTTTTTAAATGATACCAGTTCAGGACCTGGGATGGATAGAGTGAGGAGGGAGAGAGTGAGGATGGAGCAGTCAGGACTCAGCCTGAGTCACAGACATAATTTGTGTTCTGTAAAGCTAATTGATTTAGCACCATCTATGATGAACACCGAGAGAGCTCTCAGCAAGAAGCTCACCTGGAACCACAATAAATAGCCCAGCTCAAGTTGGGGCCAGCTCTTTGCTGGCCAGGCAATCTGGGAACAGGGCTCGCCTGTAATTACCTCCAATGTGGAAAGAAAAAGATCTCTCACATCCTGAATCTAAAATTCTCTCTTCGCCCTGTGAGTCAGTACATAAACTTTAATTCAGACATTGGCAGTACTGTCAACAGCTCGTATGTCATGAGCAGGGAGACTCTGCGGTTCGATGTGCCCAGGAGCAGGCTACTTCTGCTGCCTTTGGGGGAGGTCAGGATCTCCTTGTATATGTGGAAATTTCAGAGGTGAGATCTTTCTCGAGGCTGCAAATCACATTGCGTGTTCTCTGGTCTTTGTGCTGGGACTGAGCGGTCCAGATCCTCTCTCCTTTTTCTCTGGCTTTTAGTGTAACACAGGATGTCTCTCTGCATACCTAGTGACATGTGTAACTGGGGCCATTTCTTATCCTGTAGCATCTCCTCTGACAGCCCCAAAGCTCAGTGGGTCAAGCTGGGAGAATCCACAGAACATTAGCCTTGGTACCTGAGAATCCAGAATACTTAACTAATGAAACTGCAGAATTCATTTCCCCTCTTCCTTAGGCTGTAACCTTTTCTAACCTAGTTCTGTCCCAGAATCACACCTAAATGAATAGCTGAAGGTAGATTTGTGGTCTTGAATAGCATGAAGTAGAACAGAGGCTCCAGAGAGAATTATGTTAACAAACTCCCCTGTGAAGATCAAGCATCAGATATCATAGGAGGAGGTAAACTCTGAAGCCCAGTTTCATTTCTTTTTCTCCCTCATGTCTTTAAGTGTGGTTCTACCTGATAGAGCAAGTCAAGTGAAATATTTGATACCCATGAAAGTCAGAGAATGAGGGAACAGATGACACTGTACTAAAAGAAATGTACTTATTACCTGATATATATAAACGTAATCCCACTATACATTAACTCTAAAATAACAACAAAGTAAATTTAACACACACATACACACACACACACACACACACACACACACACACACACACACACACACACACACACACACCTACCTGAGGCTCCACTGTAAATGAATAGTATCTGCTTCACATAGCAGGGTATTTACAATTCAGAGCAGATCTGCTATGTCCTAATTTAACTTACCTTGTCATTGGGTGTTACTCTGCCATGAACACTAAGATATTAGCCGAAGAAATTACCCACCAAAGCCACCCAAAAGCATTTTTAAATATAAGATGGTTGGCTATTATAAAACAGTACTGAAGCAAAACATACACTTTTTCAAGGTTCTGAAAATCTGTTTTGGTGTTGTACAGTTTATGACCCTGAAAATGAAATTAGAGGACATAAAATATGGAAAGTTTAATGTCATGCAGCCAGAAGGCTTGGAAATTTAAAGGGCTTTCCGCGTGCTACATTTAAGGCTTCAAATACTAGAATGTGGCATAGGGAGAGGAAATGGGAGTTTGTATTACACTTGTATTTACCTGGTCCAAGTGTAACAGCCCTTCTGTCAGCCAATTGTCAGACCTATGGTCCAAGATATGAATTACCTTCTGTTCTTGCTCCTTCTTCTCCTTCTTCTCCTTCTTCTTAACGCAATCAATTATTTTGACCTTTGGGACTTGTAAGTGCTTATTGATCTCATTTAAATAAGTTACTAAGAAAGGCTATATTCTCTGAAGACAAAGATACCCACTTTGATTCTCTTACTAAAAAATCAAAAACAAAACCCTTAAAGTTCTACTTAGCTGACCTCTGTACTCTTTCAGGACACACACACACACACACACACACACACACACACACACACACACACACACACACACACACACACACACACACACACACACACACACACACTCTTTCAGGACACACACACACACACACACACACACACACACACACACACACACACACACACACACACACACACACACACACACACACACACACACACACACACACACACACACACCTTTTGAAGTTTGGGCTTTTGATTTAAAAGCCCGTGATCCTAGCTACATAGGAGGCTGAGATCTGACTGTTGCTGTTTGAAGCCAGACTGGGCAGGAAAGTCTTGTGAGAGTTTTATCTTCAATTAACTGCCCAAAAGCCAGAAGTAGAGCTGTGGCTCAAGTGGTAAGGCACCAGTCTTGAGCCAAAGAAGCTAAGCAAGCACTCTTGCCCAAAGTTCAAGCTCCAGTACATGTTATTATTAATAATTAGTAATAATAATAATTCTTAAAGACAGAGAACAAGAGCTTGGCAGTAAATTCTAACTATTATGATTCCTAGATGTGCGATCTTGGACAAGTCACTTCCTGAGCCTGTTTTCGCTACTAAAAACGGAGACAGAGCTGTCCTCCTATATTACTTCCTTGGAGACAGTAATGTCAGTAATGATTCCATTCCCTGTCAGTAATGATTCCATTCCCTTTTTTTCTGTATTTATTATTATTAACTCTTTAACCCTTTGGTGCTGGTCATAGGGCTTGAATCTAGGGCCTGAGCTCTGTCCCTGAGCTTCTTTTGCTCAAGGCTAGTGCTCTACCACTTGAGCAGCAGTACCACGTCTAGCTTTTTCTGAGTAGTTAAGTGGAGATAACAGTTTCATGGACTTTCCTGCCCAGGTTGGCTTTGAACCATGATCCTCAGATATCAGCCTCCTGAGAGATATGATTACAGGTGGGTGCCACCAGTGCCTGACTCCTTAACCTATTTTCTGTTGCTCATTGACATGCCACTGGTAATTCCTTTGTTGATCTGTTAGCAATGAAGATGAACCCCATGAGAGTTATATGTGCTCTTTTTGATTGAGCCTTGGCCTAAAATAGGCCTTAGAAAGAGCCAGTTTAATGCATGAAGAATAAGACAATTTGAGTTCTTTTGCCATGAATGCTTAGAATCAGAAAAGGCTTAGGTTTGGGTGTTTCACAAATGCTCAAATAATTTCATAGACTTCATTGGCTTAGTAACACTGGTCTGACAGTCTAGAATCTAAATTTTCCAAAATCCAAATATTTTGGAATATCAAGTTAGTACTCTTTTTTTGGTATTTTGAGGCTTTCAAGACTTTTGCATTAGAAAGAGTGTATCTGTTTTAGTTCAATAATACACAGATTAAGTAAGGGGACAGGATATATGCAGAGAAGGACACGATATATGGACATATATATTGGACATTATATGTGTGTGTGTGTGTGTGTGTGTGTGTGTGTGTGTGTGTGTAAATAAGAATTAAATGGAAGAGAAGTTAACGTCTGGCCAGAGAGTCAGGAGGTAAAGTGGCAGAAAGTAGGGTCATGGGATAGCTAAAGTAGGAAGAATACAGAAGGAGAACACCAATAACTGGGTGAAGAGGTCAAGACCATTATTTCAGACCCTAGTTTTCCCTTCAATGCCAGTGAGTACTTGTTGGGTGTCCCTTAAGTGTAAAATCAAGTTATGATATCTTCCCTGTGTCCCTTTGGTCCCCAGAGCCAACTTGGTTTACAAGTGGCTGTTCCCACTTGTAAAGTTACTACTATAAGCCCCTTCCTATGGTCATTGTTGAGTGTTTTCTCTGACTCCTTTATAGACCTCATCAACACAGAAGCTCTCAGGAACTAATACTTCTGGTAACTTTGTGGTAGACAGAAACTCCAAGTTCCTTATCCTCTGATAGGTGATTCTGAGACATATCCACATAGTTACCTGGGTCCTTGTGGGTCAAAGCCTCAGGTATCTAAGTGATACCATGAATGCTCACACAAATGGGATAAGACTTTCTCTGTATTGTCCCTCCCTTACCCCCTTTCCCTTCTTTCTTCCCACAAGATACCCTCTGAATTATACCAGTTCTGAAATCACTCCCCTGATTACAAAGTACCTAGCTAAATAACATCCACAATAATTGATAACCTAGGATACATAGCTTTAAATCACATGACTCAAGTTGCTCAAGGTAAGAATTTACCATTTGGGGGAGGGAGGAAGATGGGATTACTCTGGCCTCAGGTGATCAATGGAAGAAGGTTCTATGTGGTTTGAATCCTAACAGGGTGTTCATAAGAGAATATGGTGAAGAAGGAAGAAGGGTTAAAGAATGTCAGAAAGGAGAGAAGATGAGAAAAAAATGTGTTCAGAGAAACAGGAATTTCATCCTGTGGTGATGACGTTTGATGCACAAAATGGAAGAAAATTCTGGAAATATTGGTTAGGTCAGATTGATGTTCTGACCTTATCTCAGATGATTTGGGAATCTCAGAGCTCAGCTAAGATTTAGGAACTTGAATCCATAGCAAATTGGGAGCCACAAGGAATTTTTGAACAGTGTTTCACTTGACAACAGAAGAGATTTAGTATGTGGCAGAGAAGGAAGGAGCCGGGTAGACAAGCATGGGGAATAAACTGTAAAGGGCCTGTACTAAAGTGGTCTTTCTGGAAATGGACAGAAGGAACAAATGTGAAGCCCTGTGATACAAAAAAACACATACTGCCCAGATCCCCTGTTAGGGAGTGCCTGCGGCTTCAGCTGCTGGGAAGTCTGGGAGCTGACACCGTCTTGCTCTCAGCGAAGAGACTCAGAGACACTTTGCCAAGCCCATAACCATTTCCAGTAGCCATGAGTTATAAAATAACTGGTCACTATGGGAGTGTCAAGGAATAGTTATCTTGGCCCAACTTGCCTCTACCCTGAAGGGTCGTTTTCGCTCCAGAATTGCCAGCTTGTTGGCCAAGGATGACATGAAGTAATGATCATGGGTTGCTTTCTCATTTCCCTCTGTCCCTCCTTCCCTAGGTGTCTGATGTATTTAGTGTCAGACATATTAAGTTTAACTCTAAAAAGGTGAAAAAATTAATGTGCTTCAGTGTTCTCTAATATAGACACAGCTCATTTAACCCAATTTCTATTTGCAATGCTTAAAGCCAAACATGGGAGACTGACATCTTCATCTGAGCCCATCAGAGTCCTCAATTAGGATTTTGTAATTGAAAAAGAAGCGTAATTTTCATCTCTTGTCCTGAAGCTTCTGATACATATTCCTGACTTCCAAGGGTTGCATCACTTTGTAGGAACAAAGCTCTGTGTGTGTGTGTGTGTGTGAGAGAGAGAGAGAGAGAGAGAGAGACAGAGAGACAGAGAGACAGAGAGACAGAGAGACAGAGAGACAGAGAGAGAAAGAGAAAGAGAGAGAGAGAGAACAACACACAGACAGAGACAGAGATAAAAGAGACAGCCAAATAAGTACAGGCCCCACAGTGTCTGTAATAGGTAGACCTCCAAGGTGACCCTCAAGATTCCCACGCACTGGTGTACACCCAATACCCTTGCCTCAAGTATAGAACAGCGGACCTTAAAAGTGATAGGGCACTTCCTGTGAGGAGGTTACATTTTCTTGGGTTCTATCTTGGTGCATTGCAGAAAGAATTACTGTCATCAAAAGAGCAAACTGCTGTGTTGTGGAACAGCCCCCTGAGGCAGCCTCTAGGCTGCTAAGTATGGTCTCAACCCATAGCCAACAAGAAAACCATGTCATGATAATGGCTTCTCCCTGTACTTGAACCTGGGCACCTCTAATTTGCTTTTTAGTTTCTTCATCCACACATGCCTGGTGGTCATGAGTCATATCATTAAGTTCTCTTTAGTGAAGGTGTTTGGAGAAAAAGTCAGTATCTTACCAAGACCCACATGTAGATGTGAGATCAGTCCAGAAAGGGGAAAGCAAATCAAGTCCTGTAACTTAGTTTTCATTTTCAGTTAAATTAAATTCTGACTCCTGGACACCTGAAACTGGACAGTAGGAAACCTGATGTCAGGCTTCATGGAGCTGTGTTTGTACCCCTCAGGTTTGCATGAGATTGCAGGGGTTCTCATGTTCAACAAAGACTCCTTCACCTCTGTGATCCCCACTGCCAGGGCGCATGGCCCATGAAGTTTGGGGGCCCTGCAATGCTAGCTAGGAGATCAGCCACATCAAACCCTAGAGCTTAGATATAACCTCATGAGGTCCCTGCTACCTCATTTCCTGGCTTGCTGTTATAGTTTTGATCTTGAATGTCAACTAAAATCCCATGTGTGAAAGGCTTAGTTTTGTCTCTAGCACACTGTTGGGAGATGTAGGACCAAGTTTGGTCATTGGATGTGTGTCTTCAAAGGGAAATGTGGATGTGATTTTGGACTCTGCTTCTTTCTCTTCTTTTTATTTTTTCTTTTGCTTCCTGGCCTGAGATAAGTAGCATCTTCACCCACCCACCATCACCATAATGTGCTATCTTTCCACAGGCTCAAAGGCAATGAAGCCATGTGGACCAGAACCTCCAAAACTGTGAGCCAAATATGTCTTTCCTCTTTTTAAGTTAATGGTCTCTGGTATTTTTTAAGTAGGCACAGATAACTATCATGTCTCCATAGGTTATATGTGTGGCCTGGTAGGCCACAGGCCTTATGAAGGAAAGGAAAAGGGCCCTCCCCATTCCTAAAACCCCACAAGCAGATGCCTCCTGCCTCCTCAATTTGGACCCAACAACTGAGCCTATAACCACATCCACTCTTATGTCAGAAAAGATGCACTGGGCATGCCTCCTTGACGAGATCCAGAGAAAAGACAGAAGGCACAAAACACAAAAATAATTGAACTCACAAGGCACAGGAAGGCTGGAATCACTGGAGCTTTACCCACACTTCTTGAAAATCTCTGTGGACAAGACACTAGGTTGAAAATGAACTTTACAACTTTGGCAGGGTGGGGAGGAAGGGGGTAGTTGTGGAGGTGGGAGGGAAGGGATGGTAGGGGAAAAACAAAGGAGGAGGTAATAATGCTTGATAGGAAATATACTCATTACCTTGCTCATGTAACTGTAACCCCTCTGTACAGTATTTTCACCATAAAAAAGTACTAAGAAAACCTCCGTCAAACCAAGAGACTATTCTCTCTTTCTCAAGAAACAGGTATTGAAAGGAAACAAGAGCTGATGAGCCCAAACCAAGCTTCCCCAGGTCTTGGCACTGTGGGAGTCCTCCAGCCTGCTTGATGGAAAAAAAACGAGGAAAGGTCATGGGGAAGCCACAAATGTTTTCCTCTCTCATTTCAAGAAAGGGTCAATTCAAGATTTGATTTAAGGATCATTTAGTGGTACTAACTGAAGATATGATTATTTTACGTACTTCCATATTTTTGGCCATACTGTTTATTTAATGTTCTCTCAAGTAGAAAATGTTAGAAATGAGTGATATTGCAAAAGTAGCATTCCATTTTTTTTCATGATACCTACAAGTTACTCTTCTCAGATAAAGAGAAAATAAAGGACAACCCCATTATAATAAAAATCTTCCTTAAGTTCCATTCTAAAGAATTTGATAAGGCAGCACTACTAGGCTGCCAGTCCTAGGAATTGTAAGACGTGAAGGAAGCTGGGTATAATAAGCTCTGAATAGAGTATACCATGTTGTTCACCCAGACTTTCCAACCCAGGGAAGATGGATTGGTAAGCATGTCAATGGGTTTCAGTCTTCAAAGTGAAAGAAACGGTGTGCTTTATAAATTGGTCACTGATGCAAAAATCTTATGCAAAAATCAACTCAAAATGGATAAAGACATTAGTGTAAGACTTGAAACTTTGAAACACCATAGGAAAATGAATGAAACACATTTGAAGATAGAGGCGTAGGTAACAGAATTGACAGGTGTGACTGCATCAAGCTAGAGAATTTCTGCATAACAATAAGACATTGCCCCATTTGTTAGGAAATGGAAAGACTTGGAAAAAATTATATTAAGTGAAGTAACCCAGGTTCAAAGAAACATAGGTCCCATTGGTTTCCCTTATTTGCAATAACTTGTCTGAGTCAAACAGAAAAGGTCAGATAAGTTGATGTTAGGGGAATGAACCCCAAGATAAGTATTCAACTGTTTTTTTTCTTTCATGCAATTGTTTCTAACATATTTATAAGATTATATCTATGTTGCTTTGTATGTCCCTCCCCCATGATATAACCCCTGCTTTCACTGTATTTGATGTTGGTATAATTTGTGGCGGGGAAGGGCAAAAAAAATTGTTTAAATAGGGATACAGGTGGACCCATTGCAACAATGAGATGTACAAGTCATTATGTCGAAAAATGAACTTCACAACTTTGGTGGGGGCAGGGGAGGATCGGGTAGGGAGAGGTGGGGGGAGTATGGGAAGAGAGGGGAAGGGGAAACAAAAAGGAGGCAATAATGCTTGATAAGAAATGTACTCATTATCTTGCCCATGTAATTGTAACTCCTCTGTACAGTATGTATTCTCACAATTATAATAAAAAAAAACAAATAAAACATTTGCCAGAGTGAAGAGACAGCCTTCTGAAGAAAAACCTCTGCCACCTATTCATCTGATGAGAATTCATCTCTCCAGAATGCAAAAAGAACTTAAAACCTTAAACACCGGAGGCAATACGTAGGCAAATAAATTGAACAGATAGTTCTAAAATTAACAAATATAAAATGCAATGACCATGGATACATGCAAACAAAGCCCGACATCTTTACCCACCAGGGAATTGCAATTCATTGATACATTGAGATTTCACCACATCTCAATCAGAATGGCCACCATCAAAAAACAAAACAAAACAAAACAAAACAAAAAATCAAGCAACAAATGCTGATGAACATTCAGGAAATAAAAAGGAAAGCTTATACACTTTTAGTGGGAATGAAAACTAGTACCACCACAACTGAATTCAAAGTAGAGATTCTTCCATGCGATGAGCTACCATATGATCCAGCTGTCCCACTCTTGGACATACACCTAAAGGAATCGAAGTCAGCTTACAGTTTGGAGACCTTCATACCCATATTTATCAGGTCATGATTCACAAGAGCCAAGTTATAGAATCAGTCTAGAAGCCCGCAAACCAATACAAAATATACACAGAGTATTATTCAGACATTGAAAAATATATCATTTTCAGATAAAGAGGAAGAACTGGAGAGCATCCTGTTAAGCTAGACCCAAAAAGACAAATAACACATTTCTTTCAAATGGTAGCTCTACAAAAGTATGAGAAGAGGGCTGGGAAGGTGGCTCAGTGGTAGAGTGCTTGCCTTGCATGCATGAGGCTCTGGGTTCAATTCCTCAGCACCACATAAGCAGAAAAGGCCAGAAGTGGTTCTGTGGCTCAAGTAGTAGAGCACTAGCCTTGAGCTGAAGAGCTGAGGGACAGCGCTCAGGCCCAGAGTTCAGGCTCCACAACTGGCACAAAAAAGAAAAGAAAAGAAAAGTATGAAAAGTAAATAGAAAGGAAACTATTAAGGAATAAGAATAGTAGCCGTGGGAGAATAGAACCAGGGACAAGTGTGGGGAATAGGAGGACAAAAGCAAGCAAAGTTTCCTACATAAGTATAAAAATGTCATAATGAAACTCTCTGGTTTTTTTTTTACAATTAGTATATACTAAAAATGGGGTAAAATGATAGTCAGTTGGAGTTATGCTATCTGTGATGGCTGCCATATTGTATATTAATATCTTTATTTGTTCCTCTAATACACACACACACACACACACACACACACACACACACACACACACACACATTGTTATGACTTAACTAAAACTCATGTTGAGGCCTGGTCTCCAAAGGAACAGTGTTGAGAAAGGTGTTGAGAAAGATCATTTAGAAGGATTAGTGGCTTCCTAAAGGCAGTAGGTTCTCACTCTCAAGGGACAAGATTCGTTACTGGAAGAGTTGGGTTGTCATAAAGTGAGTATCATTTCCCCCGCTTTTCTCCCTATTCTCTTTCTTACCATGTGATCTCTTCTACTTGTGCCGGCCTCCCCTTCCACTTTCAATCATGGGTTGAAGTACCAATGTAAACCTCATCAGAAGCTGAGAAGATGCTGGGCTCCATGATATTGAACTTTCAGAACCATGAGCCAGAATAAATTATTTTTTCCACACTAACAAAATGTGACAGAATACACAGATTTGCTCATCTATCTGTCTAATTTTCTTGTGCCTGAAGAGTTTCTCAAGAGAATAGATAAAAATTCATAAGGGACATAGAAAGAAAGAGAAGTTCTGCCCTCAACTTTCTATTTCTTTTTTTATCCCTTTGCATGCTGCCAGTCCGATCCTTCATAGAAAGCAAATTGAGCCAGTGAGGGTCTCAGCACTGCACATTTCTTGGCATTGATCCAGCTAAGGAGATATAGCATTGTGGAGGGCTATAGACATTTTTAAGTGCAATTTGTTCTATCTCACCAAGGTATGGGGAAAAAAAAGAACTTTAAGCCACTGGACTTCAGACAAGTCATTAAATTCTGACATTTTGTTCAATTGATCTTTGAGATTCATTACCTATATCCTTGTTATTATGTCTTTCCAAAATTCACAGGGTGTACTTCAAAGCTCTTAAGTCATATAGGCTGCCTCAAATTTCAAAGCCAGCCCTGGTTAAGTTCCAGAATCTCTTTGTGGCCTGACCTCTTCTTTAGATACAAACAAGTGCATAATGCTAATTAAGTGAGGCAGTGTCTGGCATTCAGAACAAGTGAGTCTTTTTTTTCCTGACCTCCTTAGGAGCGACAGCATTTTCCATTACTGCATGCGCCTGCCAACTGAATGCCTCTCCATGGACACTGAAGTAGAGAAAACCACATTGGCCACAGTCTCATCATCACCTGTGTGTGCCAGTACTGAAAAGCCACCCACCTAAATAGCACTGTTACAAACGAATCCTAGAATGATCATATCCCTCTTCTGAACCAACTGAGTCAATTCTCAGTGGAGTGCTATCAGCCATCTTTCTGTGACGGGAAAAGGTTAGCTGGTCAAGACTAAAAGCCTGGAGTCTATCAGCATCATTTAGGTGCAGAGAAGAATGTGGGAACTGAATGGTACAGTTACAGTCCTGAAAGGCACAGAGAGCATTGCTGCAGAGCCAAAAGAGAGGCACATGTCTGCTAGGCTCCTACAGGCCCTGGCCTGATAGAAGTCCTCTGGGTTAGGCCCTTCAACAAGGACATTCACCTCATCCATTACTAGAAAGTCAGAAGTAGGAAGGTGTCACTCATTTACCATTAACACTTTCTAAGCAATACATAGATAACTTCACCATCATTCAAGCATTCTATGGCCTTAATAAGAGCAAGATGACTTCTGAGGACTCAACCCTAGAAACATTATAATCTGACCATGGGCTCTCCTTGAGACAGGAGGCGGGACTGGGGAGCCAGCTGACCTTCTCCATTAAGATGACACTCTTGTGGGTATCTCTTCTGCCTTCGTTCTACTTCATCCAAGTATTGCCACCATTAATGGAATGGGGATGACATCTTCATATGAACTGCTTTGTCAGTTTTCCAACCAGGCTCTCAGGAAGGGTTCTGGGAAGCATGTAGGTGAAAGAAGTCAGGAATGTTGATTTGCAGGTGACATTTGTGTTTGGACTCTGCTCTGTGATGACAGCCAACTTTCCCCCGCTTTGCTACTCATCTAGAACTCCTGAGAGATTTTTAACCACTTAATTAGAGTTCAGCTCTGGCTTGCCTCTCCAGTTGTTTCAAATGGCTGCTCCTTGCAGATGCCTAGGTGCATATTGGAGGGTTTACCTGGTTCAGGTAAGTGCTGACTCAGGAAAATAGAACATCTAATTGTGACCAAAGTAGATTGCAAGACATTTAATAGAATGGCAAGGGCAAGATATCTGCACACCAAAGTTAGTACGACCTTATACTTTATATAGTTTTTATATACTTTATGTGTTTTATATTATTATCCAAAGAGTGCAAAGGGATTAGATAATGCCCCATGAGTGGTCAATCCAAGGAAAGGTAGGATGCACATAAGTCTTAAGTGGGTGTTAGGTTGCATTTGTGGACCAATGGTTAACATTTTTTGAAAGACACCCTTACTCAGTGTTAACTACTGCTATTCTTGTTAGGAATAACAGTCTACGCTTGAGACTTCTGTGAGAATATAGACCCATCTCAAAGTAAGTAGTCATGCTTGAAATGGTTTTTCCAGTACCTGAAAATTTCCATCCTGAGGGGATCTTCATCAACAATGTAAAACATGTACAACAATGTATAACAAATTCTCCTCCTTGGTGTTCAGAGACCTACCTCCTCTTTTACTCATGCTAAGTTCAACTCTAGACCCATCTCTTAATCCTTTCCAACTATGTCCTACATTTTATTTCTGTGCTGGGCATTGAACTCAGGGCCACTAGAACCATGCTTCCTGTCCTTTCACTTTTAGTATGTTTTTTTTTCCTTCCAGATTAGCTGGGAGTACAAAAGCTTCTCACCACTCCTGGCTTGTTTTTGAGGTAAGATCTCACTTTTGCTTGGACTGACCTTAAACCATGATCCTCATATCTCTGCCTCCTGAATAGCTGACATTTACAGGCATAAGCCACTGACACTATCCCCAGTCCCTAATTCTGACATTGCTGTGGCTGTACTGAACCTTTTCTATTGTTTGGCACATACTTAACATCTCTTAGCCCCTAGCATTTTAGTCTAAAAGGTAAAGGACTCTACAGAGACCTTAAGACTCATGGACTGGTCCTTCCTTCCAGCATCTTGCTAGGCTTGAAGATACAATTTCAGGCAGCAAATCCTTTTGGGGAGTGGAAAGGGAGATAGAAATAACATGTTACTTCTTCAAGTCTTCCCTACATCTAGGATTTAGGTATCCCAATAAAGACTCACATGGAAGTAATTCCTTTCCCTGTTTAATAAATCATAGTCTGAGGCCAAGCAAGACACGTGGAAAGCAGATTCCACCCAGGCTAGATAAACAGGAGGAGACAGAGGGAAAGAAAACAAAGCATGATGGGGCGATGCTGGAACTATGGAGGACCGCACAGCAGCAGTAGCAATGTGTGCACAGCTGCTGGTCAGAACAGTTGGCGTACCCACAGCAAACTGTAGCCAGGATGAGTTTTTGTCCTTGTTGGGGAGTGGAGGGTAGGCAAGAGTGGAGACAGCATTCCTTGAGTACCCACTCAGAGTAGAGATGGCCTAGCTACATTGTTCCATTTCATTCTCATAAATGTCCTTTCAAACTAATCCTAGCTACTTTGAGAGTCTAAGTTCTCAGAAAAAAACAGAGGGTAGGATTTACATTAGCTTTGGATTTCCAGAGGCTGAGCTCTTTCCATAATGCTGATAGTTCTCAAATTGCCCAGGTACTAGAGAGAAGGTCTTACCTTTGTAATCTGTGAGCCACTTGGAAATACTGGGTTGGCCAAGCTTTTCATAACTCAATTTCTAATTCCCTGGTAAATCGCATACCGGATCATTTTATGTAATTCCATTGGCAAGTGTTAAATGATTTAAAATCTTTGTAGCAGAAAACCAGAACACTGAGAAAAGTCTATTCATTTAGTATTGTGTGATCCAGTTTAAGTGGTCTTCTAAGATGAAGAGTAATGGAAACCCCATATTTTGCTTGGGGGCAGAGTGCTCAGGAAAGACTTGTTCACTGCTAGGGAAGAGTGAAGAGGCTGGAGCCCTGAGCTCCCCTCCATCACCCCAGTCACCCTGCAGGGCTGGCCAACCCTGCTACCCACCAGGGAAGCAAGACAGTAATTCTTAGTTTATCTTTGATCTTTTCTTTTGTACCTGAGTCACTCAGATTTCTTATTAAGAATGTACAAAACATAGGTAAGAGATAAATAGATAGTAAAAATTCTTCACCATTACCTCACCCAAAGTAACCATTTGCATGTAACTTTTCAGACGATAAACCTTTGCATCTGTAATTTTGACGCATTTTCCACTGAGCATACAAGTCCTGAGGTTTTCTGTCTATCTGCTAGGTCAATGACTACACAGCTCCATGACTTTCTAGAGCATGGGCTTCCAGTATGTGCAGAGAACTACCCAGAATACATTTTGAAGTGCAGATTTCTGGACTTTTCATCCTACGGAATCAAAATCTTGTACAGTAGGAAGCCGGGGCTCTGGTTATAGCAAACTTCAAGGATGATGTTTATCTATATTACCTGATGGCAGTCATCATCTTGTTCTGCCCTGGAATAGCCCAATATAAACAGGAACCTGATTTACTGAACCAATGTCGTTTGGTTAAGTATTCAGGAATTATTTACGATTTTAATCAAATACATCAAATGTGTGTCTGCCTTCTTTGCAACTTTTTAGCAGACTCCTAGAAGTGGAGTTATTGGATTATAAATTATCAATAGACATTTTTTTGTTTGTGTAATGGTGATGGGGTATGAACTCAGGGTCTCAAACAATTGCTTGCAATTTTACCCTAAACTGGCACTTAACCACTTGAGCCATATCTCTGCTTCTGGATTTTTGGTGGACAAGTGGAGATAAGAGTCTCATGGACTTTCCTGTCCAGGTTGACTTTGAACCATGGTCCAAAGATCTTAGCTTCCAGAGTGGCTAGGATTACAGATGAGAGCCTTCAGTACCTGGTCACTGATAGACTTCTGTATACTTGTTTCCCATACCCTCTACATCAGGAGAGCTGAGAAACAGCCCTATTTCTTACCCCACCCCAGAATTTAGCAAGCACCACGGCATGTCCCAGGACTCAGAGGAGGAGGAATTGCAGAAAGATGGGGGCTGCAGAGATAAGGGTGCCAGTCTTCACAGTGACAGCAACTTATGTCCTTGTCCTAAAGAAATTACATTTTTTCTCTTTTGTTGTGATGCTAAGGATTGGAATCCAAGGCCTTAAACACCTAAGGAGATGTTCTACCACTAGGCTACACCTATATTCTCATAAATTATTAAGGTGGATATCATTGGCTCATATGAATATATAGGGAAATATATTGTACTCTCTATGTATATATGTGTGTGTGCATGCGCACACATGCACAATTCAACAGCAAAAAACAAAAAAACAAAAAGAAAAACGAACTCCAGTAATGTGTCCACCTGTGACTCAGTCTTCTACATGCACAGGGGTGGTCCCAGGAGATTGCTCCTTCACTGTCCTTCTGGGGCTGAATGCAGAGCAGGAAATTCAGAGGAGTCTCATGGAAGGAAAGAAAGCTGTCCTAACTGGCAGTTCCATGATTATCTCTCACCCCAGGAAGCAGAAACAGCTGACTTTCCCACTCCCTTCATTCAGTTCCTTCACCAGGTACCCTTAGAGCACCCACTCGGGTTGGCACTTTTGTTTTAAGTACTGTAGCCACAAGAGCAGGCAGAACTCAGTCTCTGGCCTTGAATTCTTTGCTCTTCTGTTAGTCAAACAAAATTAGAGTACAGTTGGGATGCCATGTGAGCAGATATACAGCAAAAATACAAACTTGTCCAGGGAGAGAGGGAAGGAGCCAGAGCCTATCCAAAATGCCAGGAAGTCACCAGAAATGAGATTCTTGGCTACCTAAAAGACAAGTCTTTTCAGTTATGAAAAGAACACACAGTTGTAGAAGGGTTGCATAGAGCAATTTTAGAAGCTCATGACAACTGTATCATAATTGCTAATATAATTATGTTCTGTTCTCTTAAAAATGTGGACAATATAAAAGATGTGTGTGTTTATTACACATGCTGAAATGAGACCTCATGCACTTTGCTTGTAGGTGGTTTTCTCACTTGCCAAACAGTGTGGACATCTTCTCATGACTAAATATTTGCTGTCTCATTTTAAGTTATCTAACTGGCTGTCAAAGTCGAAACTAAGATGGTCCACAATGTGTTTAAACAATCACACCCACCCTCTTTGAGATTATTATTGCATTATGGATTTTTATTGTCAACATTCCCTCTTTCCCTCTTTGTGATGATTTGCCTTGGGAACAGGTTTTCAGCTTATCCAGTTCCCTTTTCTCTTCATGAAATGAATCAATGGATTCCCGAGTATACAGTTATAGAAGCAGACCTGGACTACAATTATCAGAGAAGCTCTAGTTACCATAGCTCTACAAATGTCATAGGTGATGATACTAAAACCAGAGAATTTATTTTCCTAAAGAATGTTCTAGGCTTCCAAATATTGCACTGTGGGAGCAACCTCTCAGCAAATTGGCTAGTACTTCCCTCTATTGACAACATGAGGTACTGCACCAAAAAGCTCCTTCAAAGGCTGGGAACTGGTTTTTGGTGGCTGGTCCAATGGCAGTTGTGAATTCCCAACATCTTTGAAAAGGTGCTAAAATTGTCTCATGATTAGAGAAGGTTTAACAGGGTGGCATGGCGTAGATCCAGTGAGTCATGCTTCAAATGGGATAGCTTATTTTTTGGCTGGAGCAAATGATGATTCTGTTCGTAGATGCATGGTATTGTACATAGCGTAAAGATTTGCAGCAGTGAAATGGTCATGTTAACTCAACCGCCAGTTATATACATCTCAGAGGCTATGTTAATCCTATGGCTTTAAACCCCCCACTGTTTGCTAGCACAGCATTAACAGCTGCAGTCCAGAAATACTTGATACCATTCACTGCCTAATTAATTTTTAGTTCTGATGGGGAGGTCTGGCAGAGGGCTTTAGACCTGTAATAAATGCCAAATTGACATCTGAGGTCAGAAATCTATACCTCAAGTTCAAACACCAAAGAAACCCTCATCCTAATCAGAATGAAACCCTCCAGCTAAGAGATACAATCAAACTAGCTTATAGATGCAGAGGGGTACTGAGACCAACACCTGAAACTTCATGAAAGCAAAACCAAGTCAAATATTTTGTAAGAAAAACTGAGTCCTAGAAAACAATTTGTGCTTCATTTCTTACCATGAAGAATGCTGTAGGTGATGGCATGTGAGGGAAGGGTGGACAAGACAGGTGAGATATTGATCAATGGAACAAAGTTTCGGTCAGTAGGAGGTGTTCCTTTGGCCTAACATATAGCGAGTGTCTACAGTTAATCATAGCATGTTGTAAAATATCTTAAAGCATTGATTGTTGGGAGAGATGGTGGAGAATGATGAGAAACAGAATGGTGTCAATTAAGATGCATTGTACTTACAAACTGACAGTTGAATGTAACTCTTTTGTATAATTACTTAAAGATAATAAAAATATGATTCTAAAAAGAGGGGATTCTAAATATTCTTACCATAAAGAATTGTTGAAGTGATTATGGATAAGCTAACTAGCTTATTTTGCCCTCCACAATGTATACTTGTCTGGAAATATCACATTATATCTAATAATTTTTTGTCAATCAAAAATGAAGCTTCAGGTGCTGGGGGCTCACTTCTACAATCCTAGCTACTAGGGAGGCTGAGATCTGAGAGCCATCCAATTCAGTCTGGGCAGAAAAGTCCATGAGACTCTTATCTCTAATTAACCAGCACAAAAGCCAGAAATAGAAGTGTGGCTCAAGTGGTAGAGCACCAGTTTTGAGTGAAAAAGCCAAGCAAGAGGGAGACACTTTGAGTTCAAGTATCAGTATTAAAATGAAACAAAAAACTTCAGAAAATAGAAAAGTTAAAGAAAGAATGATGTAGGTGATTTGCCAGGTAGAGACCCACATGCTGTATGCTGGGAAAGTGGACATGATTGAAGCTAGGTCCTGTACAGAAGGACCTGGAAGGCAAAGGGGAGAGGCATACAGGACACCGAGGCCCTCATGAGGGCTCAGACAAGAGTGTCATTGGTCTGGTGTAGAAAATGAGATAGGTGTAGAACAATATATTTTCATCTTCGTTCTGTGAACACTCACTTAAGTGTTCTGTTCCACAACTCCACAATGAGATCACCTGAATTGTTTTTCTGGCGTTTTTGGAGGCTTAATGAAATTATCTATGGAGAAATAAAGGGGAGGAGGGGGTTTGATTTCATTCTTCCAGCAGAACATGGTCACATTTAGATACCATTTAGACGATGAAGTCAAAGACCAAGTCTGACATTTAATAGCCACCACTGTATGGGACTGAACAAGGCACTGAGACAGACCAGGTGAGCTTCCTCCTCCCTCACGGAGGCCACTTACCCACAACTCCCCCACCTGCCCCCCAACACACACAAATGCACACACACACACACACACACACACACACACACACACACACACACACACACACACACACACACACACACAGGAAGGACCTGGGAGAGGAGGTCTTATCGATCCTGTAACCAAGGGAACAACGGTAATGTTGGAAAATTATCAAGGCAATTTCTTCTTGGCTTTTGGCAGTCTGTAATTTTACTTGTCATCAATTTTTGTTGAGATAGATAGATGATAGATACATACAAAATTAGTCAATACATAAAAATACAAAAGGAATAATTAAATACTTCTATGGGAAAATAACTACATTCAACATTCTGATACATATTCTTACAGTTTTATATATGTATATAGACATTGATTCTTCTACTTCTTTACCAATGTA
Organism: Dipodomys merriami; assembly: GCF_024711535.1. Classification (NCBI taxonomy): domain Eukaryota; kingdom Metazoa; phylum Chordata; class Mammalia; order Rodentia; family Heteromyidae; genus Dipodomys; species Dipodomys merriami. The sequence goes on along the minus strand of NW_027206290.1, from coordinate 52,443,905 downwards.
GGTATAGGCAGAATTCAAGTTATCTATAACGTTTAACATAAGTGGTTTGATTTTTCTTGAAAAGACCGAAAAGGGGTTGCGAAGTCGTGAATCTAGCACATTCTGTCGTATCATTTTCATCATTTCATGGCTGAAAATAATGATGCTATAAACAGTATCCACATTTCCTTTGCTTATTACTTACTTGTTTTACAATTTATTAATGGTTAAGAATGCCTAAAGAGAGAAGACCAGGGGCTGCCTGATCCCATTAATGGATAAATCAAAGATGATGAATGGCTTACCTAGGATCATGCAGAAGTTAATAAGGCGTTACCCCACCAAAAAAAAGTTCTGCACATGATTAATGTAGTCACTAGTACAATGAGAAAGAAATTTTTGCTAGGCTAAGATGAATCACGATTTAACCTTACTGGTTCTCTGGTTGGGGTAGGGGTTGGGGTGGATTACATGCCAGGTTGCGGTGCAATCTCAGAAAGACAGGCCAAGGAGCTCAGTGTGGCTTGTACTTGACAGATAGAGGATCTGAGGAGCAGCCCCAGAGAAGGGGTTCCCAGGATCTAATCAGAGTTGAGGCTCAGGTTCACAGAGTATTAATGGACTACTCGAACTAGCACTTCGGGAAGAAGAAAAGCAATGAGGAAAGGTCGGCTCTCAAAGTTTACTTGATTCCTTGTACTGGCTATGGATGTTGGAGAGTTACTGAAGGCCCGAAATTGAGCATATGAAAAATTGCCATTCTTGGAAAAACTTGGAAAAAATTATATTAGGTGAAGTAAGCCAGGCCCAAAGAAACATAGGTCCCATGGTTTCCCTTATTTGTAATATCTAGTAGATGTATGAGTCAAGTGGAAAAGGTCAGAGAATGTGATGTCAGGAAAATGAACCCTTAGATATGTATTTTAATGTTTTTTTCTTTTATGCATGTGTTTCTAACGCATTTATAAGATTATCTCTTTGTTGCTTTGTATGTCCCTCCCCCACAGTATAACCCCTGCTTTCACTATATTTGATGTCAGTATAACTTGTGGAGGAGATGGGGAAAAACCAGTTGTTTAAGGATACAGGTGGACCTGTTGCAACAATGAGAAGTACAAGTTGTCATGTCCAAAACGAGCTTTACAACGTCGGTGCGGGGGGTGGGGGGGAAGGAGAAGGATTGGGATTGGGATTGGGGGGGAGGGGAGAGGCTGGGAAGGGATGTGAAGGGTAAACAAAGGAGGAGGCTGCAATGCTTGGTAAGAAATGTACGCATTATCCTGCCCATGTAATTGTAACTCCTCTGTACAGTATGTTCACAAATAAAATAAAATTAAATTTAAAAAAAAAGAAAAATTGCCATTCTTATAGTTCCAAAATGATCAAATGTGAGCAATATTCCTACATTTCAAAACAACCTTTTTTTTCTTCTCTATGCTACTACAGAGAAGGGCGTCACTTGTTTCTACAACTGCAGAAACTGTAGATTGGAGAAGCCAAGCAGTTTCCCAAAGCCATACAAAGGAGTTTCAATTCAACATTTCAATTTATGAATACAATGTATCTTTATTGATGTCAGTCTTTCCATCATTTCCTTATCACCTATCAATAGGACCAGTTTCAACTCCTGAGCCCTTTGGCTTGTCTTCCCTATCTTCCATGTACATTAATAAATAGTCTTTCTTCGGGTGCCTAGCTTCTCTCCCCGTGAAGTAAGATATCTTATATATAATGAAATATTTCAAAAACAGTGATGTCACGCCCCCATCTAGGAGAGCTTATCTGTCTTCTCCCAGCCATAGCATGGATGGACCATCTCTAACAGGAAGTGGGTAGAAGGAGGTTTTAGAGTTAAAGGCCAGACCTCAGCTTATCAACCACAGGGTTGCAGTGGAGCAGCCATGTGTATGAAATGAGATCCTCCCCTTCTTACTCTGTGAGCTCACTGATTAGAGGAAGCATAAATAATCGCCTGACCTACGCTGAGCCAAAGAGCCTCTATCATTTGAAACGACCTCATAAACTATGAGCTATGATAGCATAGTTCAGAACTGGCTGCCTCTTGCACTGCAGGATGTGTGATCTAAGATTGTCCAGAAGTTTTCTCACTGCCAAGTGGGAAATAAATATGTTTATCTGCTGTGACAAGAATAGCAGCCTCTCTGGGGGAGGAGCAACATGGCACTCTAGTTTGTTACAGGCCCAAGGCCAAGAAGCACTCGGGCCTTCACCTCCAACAGCTCACATCTCCTAATAACCAGCAACCTCTTATGTCCCCAAAGCTCTTCTCAAGGGAATTTTCTGTTATATATAATCAAGAGAATACAGACCACAAATCAGATACTATTTTTTATTTGAAGAGACATAAGTAGGGTATAAGGTTTAATAATTACTGACAGCTTATCTGGAGCATTAGGGAAATGACTGCAGAAGTACTAGAGTCACAAGGGCATTTCAGCCTTTAGTCAATCACATTGCCCTGTGTTCTTCATCTTTGCCCTGTGAGAGGGTACAGTATTCCAAAGACAAATGTAACACCCGAACATTTTTTAATCAAACCATCTGAAGTCGCCTTCAGTTTCAACGATGCTTTTCCTTTCTATTATGGGGAAAGGTGATGGAGCTACTCAGCAATCCAAGATTTGATGGGTTGTCTTTTAGGTTGCTTATGAAAGAAATGCAACTTAGAATTAACTTGCTTCAAACCACATAACTATTTGGGGCAATGAAAAGGCTAGGATTAGCTTTTAAAAACCAGTGTATCAAAGAGGAAAAGAATATCAATCCCATTCTATTTAGTAGGGATCAAAATGTATAGTGAGTAATTTTATTATTTTAGAGGGGAAATGTTGAAGATTGTACTTAACTTGGTGTGTGTGAATGTGTGTGTGTGTGTGTGTGTGTGTGTGTGTATTCCTCTGTACTATGCCTAACTCTTCCTCAGTTTACTTGCTCAAGGCTAGCATTGTAGCATTTGATCCATGCCTCCAGCCTAGGTTTTTTCTACTTAATTAGTGATAGAGTCTACAGAATTTTCTGCTTAGGCTGGCTTCAATCTCCAGATCTTCCAGATCTTAGTCTCCTAAATATCTAGGATAACATGCACGAGCCACTGCTCTTTGTATTTTTATTTTGTGCAAAAGTTCCCAGAAGGCATAGAAGAAAAACATGTGGTCTTATTTATTGTCTCAAGAATCCCTACTTGGCAGCTCCTAAAAGAACTTCACATTGAGATACGGTTTTAATGAGTGCTCTGTGACTGCCTCTTTCTCTGGGTGGCACTGGAGCTGGTCTGCCTCACCCAGCCATCGGCCCATCTCTCTATGGACACAAGGAACATCTGGACACACTTTTGAGGAATATACATCTGATTAATAAAATAATAAACTCACTCAGCAAATAGGAAGCTGTTTGCAGACTATACTAAAAGGGACAATCCAATGTCTAGAGATAGATCTTAATCCTAATATCTTAATAATAATAAAAAATTCTACTCTTGCCTAACCAATGTAATTTTTTTTAATTTCTCAGTATATTCTCAGTATATATACTAAAAGGGACAATCCAATGTCTAGAGATAGATCTTAATCCTAATATCTTAATAATAATAAAGAATTCTACTCTTGCCTAACCAATGTAATTTTTTTTAATTTCTCAGTATATTTCTCAGCATATGTGTGAGCTCCTAAATTAGTTTTATTAGGTGTAGTTGTTTTTGCTTATGTGGGTAATGGGGTTTGGATTCAGGGCCTCCTGCTAGCACTCGGCTTTTGTACTCAAAGCTGGTGATCTACCACTTGAGCCAAACTCCACTTCCAACTTCTTGCTGGTTAATTGGGGAGTCTCATGGACTTTTCTTGCTGGGGATGGTTTCCAGCCCTGATCCTCATATCTGAGTCTCCAGAATAGTAATGAATACAAGCATGAGCCACTAATACTTGGCAGGTGTAGGTGTTTTGGCTGTAGAGCTGATGACATTTATCTTTCTTGTTGCTGTTTTAGCCTGCCTGTTTATGCACAGCTAGCCTAACATAAACAAAAATAAACTTGGAAAAGAATGTTACTCCAGATTGATATTCATATCATCTGAACACAGTGTTGTGGGGGTATAACTATTTGGTGCAATGTGTCAGCTTTGTTCCTAAAACCATCAAGCAGCAAGAGGCACCAGGCCATTCAAGCTTGTCTGGGTGACATGTCTCCCTTGTTTTATGTGGCTTGCATGAAATGCTTCCTCACCACAGTGCCTTCGTCATGTAGAGTAGCAGCTATCTGGACCGCCATGTGAACACATTTGTACAAAACACATCTTCTTACTTTCTTGTTCTTCCTCTTGGCCATTGCTGACCACCCAGGCTTGGGCAGTATTTTGGCTCCTTTCCCACTCCTTTCCAAACCCCAGCTGTTAAATATTCTGCCGTAGTCTAGCAAACATGTAAGTTAATTGCCTTTTTTATTTCCTCCCGTTCAACATGTATGTCTATCTTTCACCGTAACTCCTGGGAGAGTCAAATGTCTGATAGTGAAGCTGAGCCTGAAGGAGATGATCGTCCCAACAGAAAATAAGATAGATCCTAATTTGTGTTTCAGAGCTTCATCATTTCTTCTGTGTGATTCAGTAGGGCTTAGCAAAAATGAAAAGGTGTCATTGACCCAAACTTTAAAAGGTCCAAATGTCAGTGATGTTCAGAGGGAGAATATTGTTCCATTTTTGCACAGGGCTGCAGAGGAAAAAATATCATTCAGAAATTGAATGACCATGCACATCTGAGTGGGGAGGAACAAAGGGAGGAATGAAAGGGTCGGAGGTGATTCACCCCAGCAAAACAGCACCCCATAAAGCGTTTAATTCCAGATTGTATCTTGCTTTTATTCCCTTTGCTTTAAATTAAAGATGCTTTAAATTATTTAATGAAGAAAGGTAGTACTTTGAACTCCAGGAAGATCAAAATGTTACAGCTCTGAAGGTTTTTTTATTTTTTATTTTGTGGTGGGGAGGTGGGTCTTATGGAATCTTGTGAATAAAATCAGCTTAAAAAAAAAAAACCTAAACAGTAAAGTTGCCTCGTCTCTTATGAAAGCAGTGGTAACATTTGGTACAGATGGACACTCGTTAAGCATGTAGACATGTAATTTCAGTGTCTGATGGCTGTATAATAAAAACCATTTGATTCAAAACACTGTGTCACCTCCACTAATGCATCTCCACTAAATAATCCAAATACGCAAATTGAAATAAAGTGGAATTCTTTTTTCCAGAGTGAATGAAAAGTTCCTGTTTGTGAATTTGGGGACTTTGAAGTACCCTCCAAACAGCACTAGGAATTTTCTGCTGATTTATGAGTATTTGGACAAGTGGTGAACAGTGTGATATTCCATGGAAGGCTTTCTCCACCTGTCAAAGAGGCTATCCTGAAATGGCCACACCAACTTCCCTGGCCACACTTCACCCAGGGCCATGCCCCAGATGGGTGATTTGGCCCTGGGCCTCTCTCCCACAAAGGCAAATTGCCCATTCTTCTTCACCCTCTCCCTTTCTTTTCTTCCACATGCCCCATAACTGCCCATCCCTTCCACTTAGCCCAGGCCCAAAGCTCTTTCTCTGTGGTCCTTGGTTGATTCAGTGAACTAATTCTAGGGTCTGCTTTGCCTGCATGATTACTACATAATAACTAGGTCTAGAGAGAATCCTTAGTCATTCGCAGATGCTCTCAGAAGGTCTGCTTCATGCATAGAAATGGCCATGCTCCTCCTTTCTGTTCCAACTAAAAGAGAACTCTCCTGTATCCTCTTAGCTCTTACGTGAGCTCTTGGTCTGGATCCAGGAACTCAATTGCTTTAAGAGTTTTGTAGCAAGAGCAAAGCATAAGAGTTTTATTAATTTTGTGCATGCCTGATGATCTTCTCAAGAGAGTGAAACCTAAAGAAATGAACAGAACAGATGCTTTATAATTGACAAAGAATAATAAAACAAAATGCTTAAATAGGGATACAGGTTGACCCATCGTAACAATGAGATGCACAAGACACTATATTGAAAAACGAACTTTACAATTTAGTCCGGGGTGGGAGGGAGGGAGGGAAGTGTAGTTGTGGAGGTGGAGAGGGAAAGGATGGTAGGGGAAAACCAAAGGAGGAGGCAACAACGCTTGATAGGAAATGTACTCATTACCTTGTGCATGTAACTGTAACCCCTCTGTACAGTATCTTTACAATAAAAAAGTGTAAAAAGATAAATCTGTACCAGTTATTTGGTAGATATCTGGATGAGAGTAGTAGATTCTTCTTTATTTCTTTTTACTTTCTAATTTGTGTCCTTTTTTCTCCTTAGAGTTTCTTTTTTATCTTTTCATTTTATTTTATTATATTTTATTGTTATTGTAAAGGTGATGTACAGATGGCTTACGGTTACATAGGCCAAGTAATGTGTACATTTCTTTTTGAACAATTACACCCCTTCCGTCACTCTCTCCCAGTCTCTCCTCCCGTCCCCACCCAGTACTGGAGTGCCAGTATATGGGAAGGTCAGCCCTCCCTAAAGCACCTTTGTGTCTGGATATTTGGAAGAAAGTGAAGAAGGTCCAAGTGGACCTTCCAAATGTTCAGCATAGTTTTATATGGCATGTCCTTAACTTCTTGTCCGCCCTGAATAAGGACCAAGATGTTTGCTCTAAGATGTTTTGACTGGCATAACCTTCAGGAGACCAAGGGGTTTCATTAGGATAGCGCTTGGGGACTTCACGGCTGATCCTGGACACCAGTTGCTTTGGGGTAAACACTTCCTATGCCTAACTCCAAGGTGGCCATAAGCAAAAGTGAATGCAATTCATTCACCAAGGTTAATAAGTGGGTTGTTTTCTTTCCATCTCTTTTTTCTTCCCTTCCTTCTCTCTCTCTCTCTCTCTCTCTCTCTCTCTCTCTCTCTCTCTCTCTCTCTCTCTCTCTCTCTCTCTCTCTCTCTCTCTCTTCTCCCTTTTCACAATGAGATATCATTTATATTTTAATCTTAGTTTTATTAATGTATAGTAGTTATGCAAAGTAATGAATTTTGTTGTGACATTTCCATACTTGGATCTTATTCCCCCCATCATTCTCTCTTATCCTCTCTTCCCCCTCACTGATCATTGGATTCTTTTTCTTATTTTGATGATTACCTGAAACAATATGATTTTAATATCCACTATCATAAACTATTATTAATGAACCATAGAATGATTACCTTTATCTGAAAATTGACTTTGTTATGATTCAAGTCTGGCTTGAAACAACCTCATACAAGCTTTTGTTTCAATCTGCTAGCATTTATGATTCACTTGTAGATGAATTATCCTCAACTTCCTCCTGCTCCTTTTCCTTCTCCTTCTCTTCCTCCCCTTTCTCCTCCTCCCATTTTTGTCTTCTTTTTTGAGACAGGTGCTCACTATGTGGCGTAGGCTGGACTCTTTGAGGCAGCATTCCAGATGTAAATGAAGTCTAGGATAGGATCAATGAGGACTTCACATTTGAGAAGTTAATCTGAGCGGAGGCTGCAGGAAAGAATGATCTTCGATTGGCTGAAATTAATTTCCACAGTACCGTGCCTACCTTACTTTCTTCTCTTTCCACCCCAACAATTACCAAAACAGCTATTATCTTTTCCAAGGCAGAACAAAGTCTACGGCAGAGTTGGTAAAAAAAAACAAAACAAAACAAAAAAACAAACTTCACTTTTGTGTTTCTTGACAGTTTCCTACCTGGAGGCACTAGGACCCTCAAAACAGAAGTGTGGGTGAAGATTCTAATCTCATTCTGACTAGATCAAAATTCACCGGTGACTTATTGTGACCCTCTTGGGAATAACATTAGGACACATGAATGTGAAGTACACACCCTCCTGCATGCTTCCAAGGATGCCCAGTATCTAGAGAAGACAGGATACAGGGATGTTCTCTTTCATTTCCATTAGACATGCTGAAAACTTATTGAGAATTCTTTGAGATGTTGCTTTAGAAACAGCACAGCCAACATCTGGGAAGTTGGGCAACGTGGAATGCATCCACAACACGGTACTAGACTCCAGCCCTTCACCCAATGTTGTATCTGGCTCCATTCTGAGTGTGAAAGATGAATGCTTTACACAACTGCCAGTGCTGTCCAAATGATGTGCTAATGCCTCCAAGTCACTCCCTGCCCAGCTGTTTCCACACAAGGCACCTGGAACACTGGCCAGAATTTTTTTCCCCTCTTAATATATCTATGCTTTCACTTTTCTTGCTATTTCTGTAGATGATGCTAACAGACATAAGAAATGTGGTGAGCCCTGAGTAGGAGTCACCTCAAAATATTATTTCCACCAGTGCCAAAGCCAGCCTGGTGGCAGGAGGGAAGTTAACTCCTCGGCATCATAATCATAATTAATGCATCAATCACCTATGGTATGGCCACACATGATGTTGCTCCCAAGATTCTATTACTCCTCAAAGACAAAGAGAACCCAGGGAATGCCACTGGAAAGTCTGCTATGGCCAGAAATGGTCATTTCTCTGCCAAAAAAAAAAAAAACAGAAAACAAAACAACAGCATCCAACATTGCAGTTATCCTTGTAAAGAAGTATGTTGTTTCAGAAGCCTGGAAATGTGGAAATGTTAAGTTGGCCATTAGGATAAAATTCAAAAAGGATTCACAGAGCTGGCATAAGCATGAGAGAGGTCATAAAGAAGATGAGAAGGTGCAGGGCTGGGCCACAGAGTTCTTCAGCATTTAGAGAACAAAACTATGGTGTATTCAAGCACAGAGAATAGTTCAAACACATGAGCTGATATTGCAGCGTGCATTTTAGTGGCTCAAGCAAGATGAGGGCTTCAGAAAGATGATGCTGGCATCAGAGACTGAGAGAATGTGGAAGAAATATGAAACTGGAATCCCCAGTAACCACCTGCTCCCCATGGGTACTGAGGTTACTAATGTTCTACTAATTAAGACTAACTCTGTACAGTGCATTCTTTGTCCGAGCAAGAAGCAAACCAAGAACTTCAACTCATACTTTGCTTCCAGAATACATATTTCAAATCATCATTACAAATTCCCTAGAAAAGGGGGTTGGAGACTCTGCAGGTCAATGGCAGGAAGCTCAAATTTCAGAAAATGAAGCACATGACACTCACAGTCTGAGTCAATACTATGAAAAGTCTGAACCATCCTTCCATTACCATGGAAATTTCACACTCTGGAGCGGTCCTTGTCTATTAAATGCCAGGTGCCAATGAGTCACACTGTTATTTTTTTTATTTCTAGAACCATGTATAAAAAGGAAAGGCATTTGTATAGATTAGCCAAGAAACTACTACAATTATCCACAGTTCATATTGTTCCAAAGATAACTCCACCTCCATTTAGTCACAACTGGAGCCCAATCTCCATCTCTTTAGTCACAGAACTGTGCTAGTTGGTTCAGGTTTGGTCTCATAGCTCTAGTATACAACTCATACCAGTCTACAAGACTGGGACATTACACAAATGTCTACCATCGCCTGATCAGAAATTCTCTAATGGGATTACTGGTACCAGTAGAGATTTTCTTATAATGACTCAACCTCTTTATGAGGAGTAATGGCAGAATGATGCATGTAATATTCCACCATTGTGTTCTATCTTGTCTAAATGTGGAAAGATTGACAGTGGAAGAATTGCTTATTTGTAAGAAAGGAGTCCATTACATCTGTATTTCTAAAGCCAGGCCTGTGCTTCTTAAGTCTCAGTTCAAGCAGAACATCTGGGAACAGTCCTCCTCAGAAGGGTCTTCCCCTGACCTCCTATTATAATCCTTTAAGGAAGTTTATTTAAAATTACAGAACCTCCAAAGTCTCTAGACATTCACAATGGAATCCATAATTTTTGTCAGCATTTCTTGACAATGCTGTGGAATCCACACGGAATACATAGAACTTTCTAATATGTAGAATGAAGCCAAAGGGAGAATCATGCTGATGATACAGCTCTGTATGGAATGGAAACTGTCATTGTACTGGCAATGACTGCATATACTTGATGTGTGGTCCTAACGTTCCTAAGCTCAGGTGATGGATGGGCCACAAAAGGACCTTAGTGGAATTTTCCCATGATGCCTTATGACCTTGAAACATATGCTGAGCAGAAGGTCTGACCCTGAAGGACATCCTCAGTGTTGGCTGTCCATCAACCCCATGAAGTTGCTTCTTTTCTGAGCCTGGCATTTTGGACTTGGCCATGGAAGTCCATCCTGTGATGAAGTGGTACCTCCAGGGTGCTGCAGCAGCCACTTCTGAGTAGGTTGAAGCCTAGAAGGATATGTTCCAAAGCTTGGCCCTGCATAGACTTCTTCTCACACAGGTCCCACACACTTCATCATCTGATGAGAAATGTGTCACTTTTGACAACAGCTTAACTCAAGCGTATAAGGCCACAAGAGAGAACACCTTGGGATACAGCCATGGCCTGGTTGCACCCTGTCTTGGACTGAAATGTTTGGTAATCCAGCATCTATTGTTTTAAGCCATTTCTCCAGGTAAGTCAACTATACAATGAAGTTTGGGGATAAGGGTCCTCATTACAGGGTCTCAGAGAAAAGGGAACGGTACTTTGCCACTAATACTGAGCCCAGCTTTGGAATAACACAAGGAAGGCCTTGGAAAGATTTTCCACTCCAGTGCCAGCTATTCATTTTGCAGTGTTACTGCCAAATCGTAACAAGCCCCACCCTCGAGCTGATTCATCTCAGTGGCTGACACTTCTGCTTCTTGCAAGAGTCACCAGTAACTCTTTCACTCATATCCTACATCAAAACTCCAGCAGGAAATTCTGATTCCAGTCACTTCTTACCAGCCTTGCTGCCACCACCACCGCCCCCTTCCTGAAGCAGCCTTCTCCGCCCCTTCAGCCCACCACTGGTACTGCCAGTAGATTTCCACACAAAACCAAAGTGCTCCTTTCAAAGACATAAGTGACTTTTGTCATCCCAGCCTTTCCAGTAACTTCAGTATTGTTAAAACTAAATTAAATTAATGTCCCTATTGTGGCCCCAAAGCCCTTCAATGCTCTGGGACGTACTATTCTCTCAGCTCTCTATCCTTCACTTCCCAGGTTCCCTGTACTTCCTGCTGGGTTCTAACAAGCACCTTTCCCCCTCAGGGTCTTTGCATCGGCTGTTCTCTCTGACTGGACTTCTCCATATGCAGAAATGTCACCATTTCATTCTGATCTCTGACCCAATAGTACTGTGTTGCCACTTCCTTGATGTCCCCATTTTCATAGGATACCACACCACCCTTTCCCTTTGTTACTTTGCTTTCATTCACCCAGTGTTTTGGTCCGTGCGTTTTATTTATTGTTTTCTTTTTTCGCTTGATAGGACATAAAATCCTATGGGGAAAAAAAGGAAGTTTTACAATGTCTGTGTGCCTCCAATCAGTAGGGCAGACAATCCTGGAGGCTGGAAGTCGAAGGCAGGGCCAGCAAGGCCCTAGGGAGAGTCCTCCTATGTGTTGCTGACTATGGATTTCTTATTGTATCCTTACATGGTTAGAGCATTCGTTAGCTAATTCTATGATGTGTTTTTTGGTTGCTTTCAAGTTTAGCAAGGATTTATTTTCATATAACAAGGTTAAAGTTGGGAGAATAGGAAAAAAAAGAAATATTTCCTCATCCCCTTATGCAAGAAGTGGGAGTTAGAGTCACTGACCCCTTCTATGAGTGCACAAATCCCATTCATGAGGGCCCTACCCTCATTCCCTGATCACTTCCCAATCATAACAGAGTTTAATAGTTCAACATATGAATTGAGGGGGGGGGTTATGGATATCCAATTCATTGCATTGTCCCTAATAAAGCTTTTTGTGCACTAGGTGGTACCAGCACACAGTAAAGTATTTACTGAATAAATCCACGAACAAATGGGCACTTAGACACTGTGCTTTGAGACTTCAGGAGCCAGGCACCGAGTGTGTGCCTTGATTACGTCACAGAGTTTTCAACCCAGTCTTGTGTACTGTCTATCGCTGTCTATATGGAGACCAGCATCCAGTTGCCCTGGATGCCTGGAATTGTGAAGTTCTGCTATGGGAAGCTGGAGTGCTCCTGAATGTATTTTACAAATCTATTAGGGTCACATCTAGGGGATGCTTTGGCTGTTCTTTGTCAGTCTTAGCATCATGCACCACCATGCATGTTGCTTTTCCCAAGGTTGGCCACTTCTACCTCATTTCCATGCCTCTCTTCCTAGGGTGGCTTACATCATCTTCATCCTGTAATGCTTCTGCATGTCTTCAGAGCTTCATGGCCAAGGTCACTTCATATCCTTCTCATTTGTTGTTTCCACTTCCCCATCCTGAGAGCCATTTCCTAAAGTGGCTCTCCCTGGAACATTTCAGAACCTGCTCTTGACCAGACAGGAGGAGATCTACATCAGCCTGCAGAGCCTCCTATCACAGCCACGCACAGGAAAACTGTTTGTGGAGTGTGCAGCTTTTCCAAACGTTTGTGTCTGGGAAAGTGTTTTTAAAATCCAGTCATTGCAAGTGAGCTTGGAGTGGCCTGAGACACATTTTTCCATTTCTAATGCAATTCAAGACCTTTTCCAGCAGAATCCTCTGCGACCATTTTCCAAGGAGCTCTAGGAGCTTCTGATGGAACACTGTGTTCGCTTCAGCAATCTGGAGAAAAGAAAACAAAATTTAAAAAAAGAAAAGAGCAGGGGTGTGAAGTGGTTGCCTGGCATCGCATCTGCTCTGGTTCTTCTGGAAGGAGATAAGATCTGCTTCGTTTTCTCCTCTGTTCTTGGTGTTTGGCCCATGTCTGACATCCCCAACATGAAATGTACTTCGTTCTGCCTGTAGCAGCCCAGGACCATGCCAAACTAGAAACACGAGCTCGCCGTGGTGCCTGAGGTCCTGCCTGTGATCTTTCCCCACAGGCTGTCTGCTCCTTCTGAGGCTCCCAGGGAACAGATGCCCCCATTAGCTCAGCAATGAGCCACCGAAGGGCATATCAAATTAACGAGAGATAAAAGACCTTGCTTTTCAAACTGAGTGCCAAAGAATAACGATCCCAGGGAGTGGGACCAGGCTTATAGCAGGAGTCAAATCCATGTGCCTCCAGGCCCATGTCTACCGAGACAACCTGACTCATTTGCCAGCTCTCCTCGCCCCCCAGGTGGGGCTGCCCGGGTGATGGCAGTGAGACCATCTGAGTCAGAGGAGCAGAGGAACTGGGAGGGCGGGCAGGACTCAAACCGTCTATGTCCTGAGACGTGCAAATGCACGTGCAGGAAGGGGCGTGGCTATGAATGTACCCAATGCTGCATCTTACTTCTCAGTCTTCCAATTGAGAAGTGTCATCCTTCGATGAACTTGAAGATAATAGAGATAGGTAGATTCACTTAAATGCAGAGATATTCTCGTGCATACATAAAAGCACTCAGAGAATCCATGATCCTTCATGGTCTTGCTTGAAGCTTGATCTATTGGTTCTATATCCAGTGAGGAATTGATAGGCTTCTGTCTGCCTGAAGCTAACTGCAGTGTTAGGAGAAGACTGCGGCCTTGTGGTGACCACCTTCACAAGGATCTGACAAGCAAGGGAATGTTCAGAGCACCGAAAAGGATAGAGAGCAGAGACTTCGTTGAGCTCACCACACAAGCTGTCTGAGCTGCTTGATAGTAGCTGCTTAATTTGAAAGGTTTATAGACGTGTTCGAATTGAACCTGAGCCAAATCTCAACAACGAAAACGCTACTCAGAATGACTTATAAAATTCACTGAGGGTTATTTACTGTTCCAATCAAAGGTGGCAAATTCATGACCTCTGGCTAAACCTTGTTAACTGTCTGTTTTGGTAAATAACATTCTCTTAGCAGGAGTCGTTCCCATTCAGGTACATATTGTCCAGCACCCCTTCCCATGGCCACTGTAGCAGCAAGAGGTGGCACAGAGACCTTCAGGCAGAAAAAGGTTAAAATACTTACTACACAGATTTTGAAAGAAGAGGTTTGCCAATCTCATTCTAAATATAAGTAGCCAAAATAATAGTAGAAAGTATAGAAATTTAAAAGTTCCAGGATTAATATGGGACTTGATTCAGTTATTTATTCAAGTTAAATATCTTCCTCTTCCTACAAAGGATTTGAGCACGAATATGAAAACAAACTATAATAAAAACAAAGGAATTAATAAAAATCCTAGTCAGAGAAGATATAAATGAAAACAAATCTGGCTTCAGTTAGAATTTAAGCTTTTAATTCTATATCACTTTGTATTCATATTGTACCACTGCTTTTTTTTCTATTTGCCATTATATTAAATCTACTTAGTTCTTTCAACACTTTTAAAATTATCAAATATTTTAAACTGTTGAGAAATACTATAAACTCCTATGATGCCCTAGTCAACATTTCTCCTGTTTTGATCACATTTTCTAATATAAAATAACAACCATATTCATTTACAGACTTAAAAAAATTACAACATTGGCTGGTGTAATAGTTCTCCCCCATCCGGCTTGCTTCTTCCATCAAAGAGAAACTTTGTCCCTGAGGTGGTTTACATTCCTCCAAACCAAATCTTAAAATAAGTAATATGTATGTGTATTCATGTATACATCATACATGGTAATCATGTGTTAATTTTGACTGTCAATTTGATCAAATTGAAAATCACTTAGAAGTTTAGTAAAATACTAATCAGTCTGTCAGGGTGTTTCCAGATAGGATTCTCTAAGTAGGAAAGATGTTTCTAAATATTAGTAGCATTATCTTATAAGATGGTGGTCTAAATGGAATAAAAATGAATGAAAGGAAAAAGACATCTTCTCAGGTATGTGTTCTGTGTGCTTTCTATCATGACATGTAGCTCTGCTCTGCCATACCTCTAAAACCACAATCTAAAATAAATCCTTCTGTACAGTGATGCAAAGTCTAACTAATACTGAAAGCTGGTATCAGAAAAATAAGGTTGAACCTGACCTATGGTTCTCAAATCTTTGGAACTGGTTTGTGGGAAGAGTTTGGGGAATCAGGTTAGAGAAGACCTTGAATGCTATAAACTCAGCTTAGTGGGTTATTGTGGTGGGAGCTCAAAAGACCAGAATGCTGGTCTCTGTGGACACTGGGGATTGTGCTCACAAGGGCTCAGATGAGGGCAAGTATTTCACTGAGAACATGGACTGAGCGCCATTCATGTTTCGTTGTGGCAAACACTTGCCTACATTTCATTGATGTCCTGAGATTTTTGTGGCTGATTGATGTTAAAGATGATGGACTAATTAATCTGGCAGGGGAAATTTCAAGGCAGTCACTTCATCATTCAGACTATGGCATTGTCATTGCTAGCGGCATTTATCCAAGTTTGTATTGAGGATTGTGGGGGTGGGAGGGGAGGGAAGATTTGGAAAAGATAGTTCAGCTGATATGAAGGAAGGTATAGTTTCTTAAAAGACTTGTTAATTTTTTTAAGTCCATGTATTTTGCATGAGAACAACAGTAAAGATACTTTAAAGTGATCTTAGGCTGGTGCAGATGGCTCACACTTGTAATTCTAGCTGTTCAGAAGGCTGAGCTCTGAGGATCTTGGTTCAAAGCTAGACTGGGCAGAAATGTCCACACGACTGATATCTCCAATTAACCCAAAAGGGAGAGAAAAACAAGAAAAGGAGCTGTGGTGCAACGTAGTAGAACACTACCTAGCCTTGAGCCCAAAAGCTCAGGGATAGCACCCAGGCCCTGAGTTCAAGCCCCAGGACTGGCATGGGGGAAAAAAAGAAGGAACAATACCCCAAAAAGCTAAAGAAGTGATCTCAGGATTCAATGAAACTCTATCCATTGTATTCTCAAGGGTGTAAATGTGCAAATTCACTTAACAAACTTTCCCTTGAGAAAGGCAAGTCATGACCCCTTGGTGACCCACCTCAACTGAGGAAGTTGTTTTCCCAAGATTCATTTTACCATGCCCAGTCATTCAGGCACTCAAAGGCAAGTACAGCCATTGTCCAAAATGGCTCAGCTACTGCTCTGCCAGCAGCAGACATTGACTTCATTCATGAGATGCAGGTTTTAAGTGCATGCAGAATCAACAAATTGCAGTGTCATGAAGGCTTCCACCTGGATTTCATAGGAAAGCCAGCACGTGGTGGTGGTGGGGGGTAGATAGGCAATATGTATCATGTCTATGTATACTATGGATGATAAATGTGGATCTATAGGATTTACAATTTGCCCTGCTTTTGGTCTGAGACTTCTTTGCTATTCTCTCACTATTTTCTATTGGAATGGAAATTTTTATACTGTATCATTATATACTAGAATGTTCTTTTTAAAGCATTATAAAGATTCACAGCTAAGAGTTCCCCTTAATTTTGTATATATATATATATATATATATATATATATATATATATTATTGTAAAGATACTGTGCAGAGGGGTTACAGTTACATGAGTAAGGTAATGAGTACATTTCCTATAGAGCATTGTTACCTCCTCCTTTGTTTTTCCCCTACCATCCCTTCCCTCCCCACCTCCCGGACTCAGTTTTCAGAAGAGACTGTGGACATAGACTTTTGAGCAGTGTTGGAACTAAAGGAATTCTTGGAGATGCATTTTGCAATCATGAACTCTTGGCAGCCAAGGGTGGAATGCTACCTATGGAATGCTACTTGGAGTTAACAGTGGGTCAAATTATGATGGTTAATCCTGAGTGTAAAATTGATTGGATGGAGAAGTGCCACGAGTACTAAAGAAACCATATCTCTGTATATGTCTGAGGGTGAGAGAATTAACTAAAGTTGGGGAAGACCCACCTCGATTATACGGGGTAGCATCACACAGACTGGAGATCTGGATGGAATCAAAGAGGAAAGAAAGAAGGGTTGCATTGCAGGCATTCCCCGCCTACACCCCCCTATCCCTATCTGTCTCTCTATTTCTCTATCTCCCTCTCCCACTCCCTCTTTTTCCTTCCTTTTCCCTCTCATCTTTCTCTCTGTGTCTCCTGCCATGATGTGAGCCATTCTGCTCTGTCTTTCCTACCATGGTGGACTAAAACCTCTGAAACAGTGAGCTGGAGTGCCTAGTTGTGCCTCACCATTGAGCTTCCCCCATAATTGAGGAAACAGATGCCAGGACTTTGTTTTGCCCCAACTGGCCTCAACTGCTGCACTCTCCTAATCTCTGCCTGCCAAGTAGCTAGTTTGATTTGAGCCACTGTGCCAGGCTTACTTTTCTTTGCCTTTGTTTTTGTTATTGTTGGTTTGCTTTGTCATACAGGGAAGGGCTGGTGATGCTCAAGTTTGAACTCATGGCTTCTCATATGTTAGAGCATTCTACATTTGAGCCACATCCAAGTCTTTTTTCCTTTAGTTATTTTTCAAATATGGCCCTACATTTTTGGCCATGGAGAATGGCCTTAGACTGTGACCCTTCTACATTTTGGGACTAGAGGCATGCCAGTCACCAGTGTCTGCTTCTCATGACCATATATTTTGATTGTTTCCATAAGAAATTAATCCCAGATCCTGTCAGAATTTTCCAGTTTCTCATAATTTTGCTAACATGATATAGAAAAGAAGTTTTGAAACCTCACTTTCATTGTTTTAGTAGATAACTGAGTATGCTTTGGATTTTCTTCTGGTCTTGATAGCTTCTTAAGTCAAGCACTAAGAGTTGGGGGAGCGGGTCAAGCAGTAAACTAACACAAATGGTAGTGGTAAACTACTTGTCTAGCAAGTTTGAGACCTTGAGTACAATTCCCCAGTGATAGAGAGAGAGAGAGAGAGAGAGAGGGAGAGGAGAGAGAGAGAGAGAGAGAGAGAGAGAGAGAGAGAGAGAGAGAGAGAGAGAGAGGGAGGGAGGGAGAGAGAGAGAGAGAGAGAGGGAGAGAGAGAGAGAGAGAGAGAGAGAGAGAGAAGGAAAGAAAGGGAGGGAGGAAGGAAGGAAGGAAGGAAGGAAGGAAGGAAGGAAGGAAGGAAGGAAGGAAGGAAGGAAGGAAGGAAGGAAAGAAGGAAGGAAGGAAGGAAGACAGGCAGGCAGGCAGGCAGGCAGGCAGACAGACAGGCAAAAGCTCTGTTCCAAACATCACCCCTTTGAATTTAGACCTAGAAACTCTGATGAAGCCTCTGTCTGTCTCTGTCCTTTGTGGGAGTCAGTGGTACCAACTTTCAAGGACTTCCTGCATATAGTCATTTGGCCTGGATATACGCTCTATGCACATGACGAGGAGTGTGGAGAAGTAACACTCTTGGGTCATAGCAACAGCTTTTCATCAAATCCTACTGCACAGACAAATGCCCCTCCCTCCCTGTCTGGCCTGAGCAGCTGCTGCTTTCTTAGGCCAGATTTCCCACCTTTTTCTCATGTATTTCACAGCAGGAAAAGGAAAGACTTCATCTCAGGAAAGTCTCTCATCACATAGATGAGAGAACTGAGTCCCAGAGAAGTCACGTGACATGGGCGGAGCCATAAACGCCACAAGGTCCCCTAAGAAACCTCACCAAGGGCAACATCTATTGGATACCTAGGTGTGCATCTCTAGGTCCTATGACTAAAAAAAAGAGTAGCGAGAAACCTAAAGTATGGCCTCTGCCTCCTGGAAGCTGCTGGTCTATTCTTTCTGACCATTGAAACTCTAAAAGTGCCTTGCATATCTGTTACCCCAACATTTGGAAAGCAGAGGCACTAACTAGGCTACAGGGTGAGAAGTTGTTCCAAAACAAACCAAAAACCAGAGGATTTCAAAGAGCACAGGGGCACAGCTGACATCGTTCCCCTCATGGAGTACTTTGCAATTGCTCAGTGAATTTCAGCATCTATCCTGACATTACTACACTGACTGAAGGAATTCTTCTGAATGCACATTGAGAGAAATGCTGCTACTCTGAATGAATGAATTCCTCTGAATGGTCGCTGAGATACCTCCTATTGTTTCTCCCAGATTTTCTGTCTTGCCTGGGGCACAGTTCACCCCATTGCCACACTGAGTATGTATTGTGACCACCAGCTTCTTGACTATGGATGATCTCAGAGCTGGCCACTGTGGCTTCATAAGGGTTAACTTGGGGAAAGCGCGTGGGATTCCAGAGCCTGCAGTTGATTTTCAGGAGTCCCTCCTTGCGGGGCTAATGCCAATACAACATCTGGCGTGCACCTGAATAAATTCAAGAAGTTTCCTTTGCAATATTGTATAAATTCTGCACCTTGACTCATGGCTATTAAACACACTGTGGTAAGATCTCAGGCAAGCATGGCACCTTCATGAGGGAAGACCACTCCAAGGATAGCAGCATGAAACCATCTCCACTCCCTGTGCTCCAAAGCCTCCAGGACCAGACAGCTGTCATCTAGGCTCTTCTGCCAGTCATTCCATTTAGCTTACTTGTTTTTTTAAGCAAGCTTGCTTTTCAAAGAAATTCCACTTGGGGAAGGACCTTTTCTGCTGTCCCTAGGTTCCTTCACCATTCAGACATAGTTTTCCCCTAAAAGTCACACCCATGTCTACCCGATCTATCTCCCCCCATGTATTCCTGTCAGCTAAGCCTTGTCATTCAGGCTGGCTTCAGTTAATTCACACCCTTTGAAAAGAATCATTGACTGTGCCTTCACCTTGTACTGCTGGACAAAGTTCTAGGGACACATGACTACTCATGATTCTGGCCTCCATTTGCTCCCCTAAATGGTAGCTACAGCTGGAACTGTAGTGTATTGGAGGTGAATGTGTCTCATGGGGTAATTTGGTTAGGCAGATGCAGAACCAGACAATCAAGGTTTGATTGTTTCCCAGACAATCAAGATTTCTCATGCCTCATGGCCCACTGGTACCCTGCCCTCTACTTTACATAACCACCATCAGATGAGTTCTACCTCCTCATCTTCCACCAAGCTATAATGGCACTACTTCCAGGGATGTTTCTCCTTCTCCTCACCCAGACCATCCTTCCCACCATGGAATTCATTATTTTCTCTTTGGATTTCCTAATTCTTCTTAATACTTCCAGTACAGGTTTGTACAGTGTATTAGACGTGCAGTGTGCCTTAGTTCATATCCTTTCTCTAGAAGCGGATCCAAGACAGATTTTAATTCCAGCCTTAATTTGAGAGTCAACTGGGAAAACACCAATGGGAAAGGAGCAGGGAGGGAAACATAAACAATACTATGAGGTGCTGAGGGTATTTTGCCTACAGAACATGCAGACTCAGTCTGCTTCAACCTCTGAGCAGTTTGAGAACTTGCCACCAAGCAGGAAAGGAACAAGGGGGCTAGTGTTTTTCTCTGATTTTAAGTGCCTCATTGGGGGAAAGAAGATTGCTCCTAGCTCATGAACATTAGGGTCCTTCCAGTGTCCTCAAACTCCTAAGCTTGAAGATGGTCTCAGACAAAAAGACAGAGCCCAGAACTGTCTCCTGAAAATATCCAGTGTGGATCAGGGCACCAACAGTATCTTCTGCTGATGCTAACTTGTTTGTGTTCCCTGGAGAGGTAGAGCTTGAGTTGAATTCTTCTTACAATTTTCTTTTTTCAAATATATATATATATATATATATATATATATATATATATATATATATATATATATACTCTACAGAGGGGTTACAGTTACATGAGTAAGATAATGAGTACATTTCCTATAGAGCATTGTTACCCCCTCCTTTGTTTTTCCCCTACCATCACTTTCCTCCCCGACTCCCCCTCCCCTGCCCCCCATCCCTCGCCGCCAAAGTTGTAAAGTTTGTTTTCAACATAGTGCCTTGTACATCTCGTTGTTACAATGGGTCATCCTATATCCTTATTTTAGCATTTTGCTATTTCACTTCCCCTCCCCAAATTAGAAAAATGTATATATAAGATGCAGGGCACTGACATCAAATACAGTGAAAACAGGGGTTATACCATGGGGGAAGAACATACAAAGAAACAAAAAAGTCACATAGTACATTATAAGTACATTTACAAGAACAGCAAGAAAGATAAAATCCCTTGTGTTCCTGTCTTGGGGTTCATTTCTTTTAACATCAACTTACATGGTCATATGTACGTAGCTTTTGACCTCTTCTGCTTGACATGGCATTTGCCAAGCAACCTGATCATTTCATCTGAATTTGGAAAATAAATTGAACCAACTAATGACAGCATACAACTAAGAGACATAGCAAATTTGAAGTCAAGATTTTGACTCGGTATGTTTTCAAGGGACTTGTCAAGATTTTAGCCAAATCATTCCACTTCTCCTATCAGAGAAGTGTGGATAAATACTCTCCACTGTCTTGGGTGGGTGACTTAACCCAAAGGAGTTTGCTCTTTTAGTGTTTTTGTAAACATTTTAATTGTCAGTTTAAACTTAGCTATCTTTGGTATATTTTTTCTAGAAACTGATGTTCCAGAATGGTTTTCTGCTGAGAATAGTACTTTGTATGTCTCGTAGTTCATACCAGCCCCCAGGTATAGGGTTATACGACCTCTTTCCACATGAAAATTACATGTGATAGAGGATTGGCTCTGTGATCTCTGCCATATTGGATATTAAAAGTCTCTTAGGGCTGGAGGCATGGCACAGCAGAGGGTCTACCAAGCAAAGACAAAGCTCTAAGTTCAAACCCTGGTATCACCAACATTAAAAAGTCCCTTTTCTGGGCACAGTGGCCCAGACTTATAAACCCAGCTACTTATGAAACTGCAGCTGAGAGGATTATTATTCAAAGTCAATCTTGGCAAAAACTTTATGAAACTCCTTCTTAACTAATAACTGGGCATGGTAGAATATACTTATTTTCCCAGCTTTGCAAGAGGGTCAGATTAGAAGGATCACAGTTACAGGCCAGTCCCAACAAAAACACCTACAAGACTCATCTCAACAAAAGAAGCTAGCCCCGGTGGCATGCCTGTCATCCTGGTTATGGCAAACAATATAAAAATAGGATATCATGGCCTAGATAAAGAGCAAGACCTTGTCCCAAAATAACCAGCACAAAAAGGGCTGGAGGAATAATAGCTGAGTGGCAGAGTCCCTGGTTGGCAAGCAGAAGGCTCTAGTTCCAACCTCAGTAGTGTCTCCTACCTTTAGCCCTATTAGGATCAGTGTTGACAAAGGAAGGTTGTTTGAGGCACTAGGCTCTTCCATGCTCCTCACTCCACTTATGTGTTTCCCAAAGTATAGAGCTACAGTCCAAGCAGATGAAAGTTGTATCATCATAGGGCGAAGATTAAGGAACAGGTGCATAAGAGGTAAGACAGAATGGGATATTCTCAAGGAGCTGTTTTACGCTTGCTTCTTTAATCCTGATCGTAAAGGGACGGGCAGTCTTAGAGTTCTCTCTTGTAGGAATAAAGAAAAATAAATACTGATATGAAGAAAGTACCCATTTCATGAATTGTTTTTCTTATCCTCCATGATGTGAGAATGGAGGGAAAAAATGGTCCTGCTGCTTCAGCTGGGTGGGTGCATACACCTTCTAAGGTGGCATGGTTTAGCCTTCGAGTAAACAGAAAAGGTAAAGGGGAAGAACATTTCTGGGGACAGGACTCACTTTCCTGGAAAGGCTTCAATAGTGAAGGATTCAGAAACACCCATGATCGATCTATAGCTGCAGAGCTCAGGAGAGATGGGGGAAGTACCTGCAGAAGATTGCAGAGCAGGTGCTACAAATAGCTGACCCATCAGGGAGCCCTCTGCTGGCTGCTATGAGAGCTGCCATACTTACCATGGTGGTTTCTCTGGAGGATGACCCAAACCTCTGACCTTTGCCCCTTATCCTCCAGCATTGGAGCCAGAGATGAATCGCTGTGTTCTATGAAAATAAACCTCTCTCAATTTAGGCAAAACAGACTCTTCTTTCCACATGAAACTTACATGTGTGTGTGAAATTTATGTAATCACTTTATCTCAATTAAAAAACTCACACTACATAGTTTCTACTTCTCCATTACTTTCCTACTTCCAGAGATCTTATTAAACTCCTTATCAGTCCCTTCCCAAGAATCCTCTGTACAAGGAAAATTCAATTTGGCTAATTCCTTTATTAAAAAAAATTAAGAGTGGCTTTCTTTTTGAGAAGCAAGGATTGATTGACCATGCCAATTGTATTTTGGAATATTCTTGTAGAAATCCTTTCAGAAATCCTCATAGTTTAGATACGCTAATTTTGAAGATTCTAAGAGACACGTTGGCGAAGAGTTTGAGGGAAATGGTGCTGCTCTGTCTTCTGAATTTCATGGTACAACTGAGGCACCATCTGTAGGAATCCAGGCATGGAAGTAAGGTCAGAGAGCTGAACGTGACATGGGAAAAGGACTGACACAGACAAATGAGTAGGACCAAATCTTCCACGACTGCCCTGACTCTGGAAATAGCACCCTGAAGAAAGCCAGAGAAATCCAGGATCATGTTAATAATAGGCCCAAATGACAGCTACACATAGTTAGCCCTTCTACCTGCACATACACACATGCAGAAATGGGATCTGTGAAGAGGAGCACCACACCTTTTAGCTCCTAGAGCTGCAAAATTAACAAAATGATGCTGACCTCACCATTCTCAGTACATGTTAATTTTTCACTCTACCTGTTATGATTTGGATACAAAGCGGCCCCTCCTTATTGTTGAAAATTTGGTCCCCAGCTGGTGGATCCAATCATTAAGAGATGATTGGCTCCTGAGTGCTCCCACTTAATCATTGGGTTACTCCCTTAATGGACTCATTATTGGGATATGGGTGTGTCAGGAAGCACGCCTTCAGAAAGTTTCTTGTCCTTGGCCCTTTCTTATCTCCTTCTCTGCTTCCTGGACACCATGAGATGAACATCTCTGCTCCACTATATCCACCATCATGATGCACATCATGGTATATAGTATGCACCACAGACTCGTAGCAATAGAGCCAATCTACCAAGAACTGAAGTCTCGGAACCTCTGAGAACCATGAACCAAAATATCTTTCCTCCTTTTAAATAGATTCTCTCAGGTACTTGTCACAGAGATGGAAAACTGAATAACACATTGCTTTCATGCACATCAGACAACAGATCCCTGGTCAGCTGGCACTGGCTACAGCACGCCTGTTGCTGTGGGCCTTTCTTCCCTGCCCCAAAGAGCTGATGCTTTTACTTTACTGCTTGCTTTCAAGATGGCTAGCCAGCAAAGGAAGAAATGACCTCAATTAGCTTTGTTTCCTTTATATGATTCTAAAAATAACTACTTCTCCTTTTATGTTTTATTCAAAACTGGCCCATGAATTCACAAGGATGCATCTCCTTTTCATGTGTGTTAATTCAGGATCCCCAAAAGCAACCACAGAAAAAGATAAGTGTTTTGACATGTGTTATTTTTCAATTCTTTAAGATCTGAGAAGCTAAAGGCAAAATATGTTCAAAATCAAATGAAAACATGTGAAGCCAAAATGTGCCTTCTGTCCTCTGAATATGCTCTAGCAGGCCGTGTCCTGAATGGCTTTACCTATCCTAATCCACCAAAGCACCCTTCCCAGCTCAAGGCTTTTAGGTAATACCATGTGATCATTCCAACTCAGAACATTCTCTCCCTGTCTGATATATCTGATTCTTAAAAGTATCACATAGGGAAGTGTGGTTGAAATGGCCAAGAGAGCTGTCTAGAACTTATTTCAAACCTTGCTCCTAGGATATACAATGATCTTGGTGGATGCATCCAGGATTTAAATAACCTGAGCCAGTTGCATGACTTCTCAGTTGCATGACTCCTATAGTATAGCACTGTATTTAGAATGAAAGTGAAACAATAAACCTCAGCAGCCAGGCAGCACAGACTCCAGGCATATGTTTTCCTTCTCCTTCTCCTTGCCTTCCCTATGTTACTCATTATATTTTCTGTGAGGAATGTGCATGTCATGGTTTTCAACTCAATTGTTAGCTACTCTTGAGAAGAAGATCTTAGTACAAAGAGTTTCTTTTGGCTGGTGATCCCAGGAAAGCCCCAGAAATGGGTGAGAAAATGATGGAACAGGAACAGGACCATCAAACAATTCAGAAAATTATCAACCAATTCCCCACAGTAGTTGGAAATCAGAGCTTAATGCAGTGGAGAAACTCAGCAAGGTGATATAAAATAAGTACACATCTTAAATCCATATCCAGGGTCTAGATATTAAAGCAACAACCCCGTCTGTCATTGGCTAAGGGATGTTCCAGGGAATTTCCAACCTACTCTGTTCTCAGAATGACCATCACAGATTCCAGAGAAAGATTCAAGGAAATAGTTGCAGCAAAATTATTGAGGTCAGAAAGAAGTGAAATGGCAAGGTTTTGACAGAATTTGCTACAGCTGCCTTTAGCAAATGAAGAAGAGAAGAAGGAGGAGGGAGAGGAGGAAGAAAAGGAGGAGGAGGGAAAGGAGGAGGAAAAGGAGAAGGAGGAAGAGGAGGAGGAAAAGGAGGAGGAGGAAAGAAAAATAGAAAGAAAAAGAGAGAAAAAGAAAGAAAGAGAAAGAAAGAACGAAAGAAAGGAAGGAAGGAAGGAAAGAAAGAAAGAGAAAAGAAAAGAAAGAAAGAGAAGAAAAGAAAAGAAAGAAAGAGAAAGAAAAGAAATCTGACAGTCACTAGCTGTAAAACTATATTTTGAGTTTGGGGTTTTTTTTTTGTATATATGTATGTCAGTCCTGGAGCTTGAACTCAAGGCCTGGGTGTTTGTGTTGTCTCTTAGCTTATTTTTGCTTAAGGCGATGGATCTACTGCCTGAGCCACAGCTCTACTTCCAACTTTTTGGTAGTTAATTGGAGGTAAAAGTCTCAAGGACTTTTCTGCCCAGGACAGCTTCAATCCTTCATCTTCAACTCTCATTTTCTTGAGTATCTAGGATTTCAGGTGTAAATCACCAGCACTTGGCTTGAATTTGAATATGAACTTTGTATTGTGGTCTACTTTTGCTGACTAACATTGGGGGAAATAAAAGTAATCTCAATTTTGCATCCACGTTAGTATTTAAACCTACCTTTTACGACTTTTTTCACATACCATAGCGTGGCCACAAGTAATAAAGAGTATACACAATACACCTATACATACATATATATGAATATGCCCAATGATACCTAGAAATTTGCATTTGCTTTCATTTCAGTAGCATTTAAATAACCATCAGTGCCCAGTACCTACTGCATGGGAGAGTGCTGCTTTTTGAAGTGTGGTTTCAGGAACTGAATACAATTCATCTCCTAGCTAAATTGTCTGGCACAGAACAGCACTCCCCATCTGCCTTCGTCTCCCTGCTCTGTGGTGAGATCTTGGACTCATAAGCCAGGTCTCCATTTCCAATGCTAATTTAAAATTGCCTCTTCCACAGCACTATGTTGGGTTCCAATGTGGCTTGCCGCCAGCCATCCCCACGGGGAGTCATGACATTCTTGGCAACCTTCCAATGCCATGATTGACTTGACCAGTGGAAGACAATCTCCAAATGGTAGCCACTAAACAGTATGAAACATCTCAATTTTACCCTAAACCAGGGGAAAGAACAGACTCCAAGCCTGCAGAAGGAGAGCTCAACAGATGACCCAAAAAGACAAGAAGAAAAGCCCCTGTTTAAAGAATAACAATCAGTGGCTGAAAGCTATTAAGTTCACTCTTCTAGTTCAAAGGGATTTGAAATGGCAATTTGTCAGGCAACTGTTGTCACTTTAGATGCCCCCAGTTGCTTTCTTTGAAGCCCTTGATTGACTACAGGAGGCTATGCCAGATTCTTCTAAAGACAGGATTTCCACAGTTGAACACATTTATGTCACAGTAATTATGACTCTTCCCAAATTTAATCAACAAAAGGCAAAAAGAGTGCAAGTGTGTGTGAAAACCTGCAACATGCTTTCCACAGTCCAGCCAGTGGCCTGGTGGCTGTGCACAAAGCCAGATGGCCACTTGGATGGTGCTGGCCCCTTCATGGAGCTGCTCAGATGCTAGAGGAAGTTTGCTTGTTGGAGAGGTAGAGGGAAGGTTAGAGCCTGGGGAGCTCTTCCCCAGGCCTGCTTATTCCATCTAACAGTGAAATATATTTCAACTTGAAATAGATAGTTTCTAGGGAAAAAAATCCAACAGAGAAGGAGTAAACCACCTACTTAACCATCACAATATTATCTCGTAAGTTAGCAGAGGCAGATCGAGAAGGAAAGCTGTAAGATGTTTCTGAAAAATAGGCACAGAGGCAAAATAGTACCTGTGAAGTGACAGATGGAGTTCTGGTCAAAGGAAAATTAGTGAAAGTGACCCTAGAGAGGACTGAAGTTGTGATAGCCCCTGTTCTCTAAGTGAAGACTACCACGCATAAAACTGAGAGTGAGAAGTCCCCCCCCCCCGAGACATTTGTGCATTAGGAACAGCTATTTGCAAGTTAAATTGTCTATTTGTAGGGCTCTCCAGGACTTAACGTATCAATAATAGGAAGCATGTTGGTGAGTATGCAGAGTAGAGTGTTTATAGTGAAATTGCTCAGAGCCATAGCCACCCTAAGCTTCAAGAGGCAGGCCAGGCGAGAAATGACTGGAGTTAGAAAGGTATAGAAGCTGTCCTCAAGCCCAACCACTTCCTAACCTTCTTATTGCTCTATATCTTTTGTAGCAGTCACATGCTAGATGGACAGGGATGGAGTTATGTTAGTCATGAGGTAGGCGCATTTATGGTGAAACTCCTGTGTTAACATACTTTCAAAGCTCCCTTTCTTTTATTTTCAGTTAAAATTCTACGAGTGTGTCCATTGTAACCTTACAAACACATGTTCCATGACCTTGAGCTAAGTAGGCTCCAAAATAAGTCTTCCATCTTTCCTTCAACTGAAGTTTCTCAGGAATGCACCCATCCCCAAAGTGCTCTCCTATACTAATGTGTATGTGTTCCCCATGTTTCCTTTGTTTGGAGAGGGCATGCTCTCCATACCTGCTGCAGGTAATAAATCTTTCTCCACTCTTTTATTTCATGACTGTGCTTGTTTTGGCTTTGTGATCTCCAAGAAGCAAACCCATGGCATTCCATTACAGTGATACAGATGGAAAAGATGGGAGCTGAGGTCCTCAGGAAAGACCAGTGAGGTGGACCTCTGCTCAGCAGCTGTGTGCCAGATGTCCCTGCTGTGCACCCATGGGGACACATCCACGGCAAGTAGCTGCAGAGAAGCCATAGTAGTGGGGGAGGAGGTGATATCCGCATAGGACATGTGGAGATGAGGCCAGGAGCAAGGTCAGGGGGAGCAACTCACAAAGGCAATGATGAACAGATGCAAAGAGGCAAAGATGGTGAAGCTAGGAAGATCTGTAACCATAGGAAGCAGGAAGTGCCACTATGGCTGTTTCATGGTTGCATACTACCTGGTAAGAAAGGCAGGTGGCAACATAGCAAGGGATCATAAGTCAAAAGCCATCAAGGCACCTGATCATTCAGTCTACAATAAGTGCATATGGACCACCCAAGGAGCACGCCCCAACCATGTAGTACTATGCAAGTCATAGATCCAACATCAGCCCTGGGTTTATGCTCATTGTTTGTCTCACAGCACCACAAAATACCACTCACTTCCCCAGAACAAACCCAGACAAAATTATTCCCTTCCTGCATGAGATTCTGTATAAATTACTCAATGCAATTACTCAATTACTTTATTGCTGACAAATTCTTTATTCAGAATTGGTCCTTGAAGAAAAAGAAAAGATTTCACCTTCCAAGTAAGGAATCAAGGTGGAAAAGATTTTCCCTGGCTTTTTCATCATCACCCCCCAACCCCAGTCAAGATAGATGCCAAGAACTCCAGTTAAAGAGGGAAAGCCAGAGTTGTGCAGAATTTTATACAAGGTAATTTTTGGATGCTAATGGAATAACAGATGTATCCATCTCCTGAGATATTTGCAGATGGTTCTCTAAGAATAAAAATGATATGCTAACTTCACGCAAAGTAAATATGAAAGCTCATGAAGGAAGTATCTGCTTTAATTATTATCTCTCTAAACTGTGCTAAGATACACTTCATATAAAACTGCCCACTTCAGTGGCCGCAAGCACAATCACAATGTGTGATAGACATCCCCTCCGTCTACCTCCATATCTTCCTTCATCTTGCAAAACGGAAGCTTGGTGTCCATCTTTTCAGGCCAATTTAGGACCTGAAAATGTAGAGTAGGAAAACCCTACTCTAGCCTTAGCATCATGAATTTGACTACTCAAGCATCTCAGTGTGATGTACTCATATAGTCTTTTTTATCTAACTTACAAGGTGACCAAACTTAAGAATAATTTGTCCACAGTTCCTATGATAGCATTTGCTAGAATGTCCGTCCCTTTAAGACTGAATAATATTCCATTGCCTGCATAAACCACATTTTGTTTATTCATTTATATATTTATGAGCATTTGTGTGGATAGCTAAGAACTAAGCTGTTATTTTAGAGATCCTGTTTTTAATTCTTTTGAGTATAAAGCCAGAAGTGCAATGCTAACTAGTGCTGTAGTTCTACCCTTAGTTTTTTGGTGACTTTTGTTTTGTTTTGTTTTGTTTTGTTTTCTTTTGCTGAAAAAAGAAAACTGGCTTGAACTCAGGGTCTGGGCACTGTCCCTTAGCTTTTTGCTCAAAGATGGTGCTCTACCATTTGATCTTCAGCTCCATGTCAAGCTTTTTATTGGTTAATTGGAAATAAGGGTCTCAAGGACTTTGCTGACAGGGATGGCTTTGAATCTCAGTCATTATTTTAGCCTCTTGAGTAGCTAGGATTGCAGATGTGAGCCAGTAGTGTCTTGCTTTGGCTCAGAGTATTTTGATGAGCTTCTATACTGTTTTCCACAGTGAATGTACCAATTTACATTCCCACTAACAATATACCAACATTGCTATTTATCATACATTTGTGGACACTTATTACTTTTGTTTTCCTTTCTTCTTTGTTTCTTGACTCTAGTCATCCTAATGAGTATGAGGTGGTATGAGTAAGATGCCTTTATTTATATAGAACTTCCAGGGCTTGCTGATTGGTTGATCGATTGGTTCATACACTCAGGACATAATTATTGTAGAGCCACATCTGTTAATCAGTGCTCTTTTGTTTCTGCCTTTCAACTAGTTATTAATTCATATTATGTCTAGATCTTATACCATCAGAAATATGCTACTTGGAGTGAGCAGAAAATAAAAAGTGAGTAACAGCTGATGGATCTAGGGACCGATAATAGCAGATCATACAAAGAATCCAAAAAGTAAAGGGAGGACCTTTAAAATTGGATGATAAGAAAAAAAACCTCTCTGATGAGAAGCCTATCTCAGAAAGAGCCCAAGAATAGGCATTCCAGGAGAGGGAACAGCAAATGAAAGACCCTAAATAGGAGGGACAACACTGAACACCTATCTTCTATGTAGCTTGAATTTCCAGACTTATTAATAACTTTTGCCGGGATTTTCTTGTTTAAGGCATTTGTGATCTTCATCCTGGGATCATAGAATAATGAAGGGTCTCATATTCCCATGTTTAGTCACATATGTCCATGTCATTCCCACTACATGACTTACTTGGCCCATTTACCTGTGCGTGTATACTTGTGGACAAACCAGAATTTATCCTTGTAAGAGAAAGAAAGAAGTTACAGCTGAGCCTTGAAGCAAGGGCTCCTGCATTAAATCATCTGGTTGAAGTTCTGCTGGAATTTATATGCTAGTTGTCCACTTTTAGGGAGATGGCTCATTTTCTCTGAGTCCTAATTTCCTCAATTCCAAAGTGTCTGTAATAATCGATCTCTCTTGGGGTTATCATGATGATCTCATGAGTAAATTATGTGCAAAGTGCTTAGGACAGTGCCTGACACAGGATGCACTCTGCAAGATTTAGCTAGTTTTTAAAATGTATTTTCAAAGGTATTTCCAGGACACTTGCTGATATGTGTATAGGCATAGGGTGATTAAATAGACTTGGAAGACAGTTTATTTTACCCTGCTTGAATCCCTTTCAACCTTATCCTGCCCCTCATCCAAGTGGGTCTTCCAGATTTTAAAACTCCTACCACAGAGCATTTTACTGAAACCTGTGGAAATCCTTGTATTTCATAGAAATTTCTTAACTATGTTGAAGTAAAGCTTTTGTCTCTCAGTTTATTCTTCCTGGTTCAGATTTGTTCAAACAAATATGGTCCAAAAGCCATGTTGCAAGAACTTTAAGTTAATTGGCAAAGTCTCCTGGATCTTTTTCTTCTCCAATCTAAATACTCTACAGGCTTTGTCGACATTTCTTAAAACAGCGCCTCCCATTTCTCAGTTGGCTCCTTCCAGACACTGTCTCACCAAAATCTACACCACTTGAAATGTGGTACCCAGGAATGACTACAAGTTTAATTCAATCAAGGCAGGGTACAACAGATAATGCCCTATTTTCTTCATTCAAGATCCAATGGCTCTTGTAAGGTAAGCAATATGCAAGTCCAATTTATGGCTACTAGATCTTATGTTTCCTCCTAAAGATCTTATGGTAAATAAGCACCATTAAGAAATTTTTAGAAACTCAGCCCCTAGGCAACTTTACCACCATTTTATTTAGTATAATTGAAACATGAGTCCCAAGTACTTTTTTTTTATTCATTTTTCCCCTGCCAATTGTTTGAACAAGTGTATCGCTTTTTTGAAGTTCTGTTTCGTTTGGCCATGTCACTAACACCCTATTGAATTTTTCATCTAAGTTACTAATAGAACAGCATAAGTCAACAGGCAGAGTTAGGCCCCTGATGCATTATTAGGATCTTCCATTGGGATTGATGCTTCTTCCTCTATTGGATATTTGAGATACAGTCTTTCAACAAATTACTGCTCCAAGCAGTTGTGATAAAATTGGGATAAGATCCTTTCTCTATTACCCACCATTTTTCTTTTCTAAAAGGCATTATGAAACATCCCATGGGCTGGGAAGGTGGCTCAGTGGTAGAGTGCTTGCCTTGCATGCATGAGGCCCTGGGTTCGATTCCTCAGCACCACATAAGCAGAAAAAGCCAGAAGTGGTGCTGTGGCTCAAGTGGTAGAGTGCTAGCCTTGAGCTGAAGAGCTGAGGGACAGCGCCCTGGCCCAGAGCTCAGGCCCTATGACTGGCAAAAAAAAAAAAAAGAAAGAAAGAAACATCCCATGAATGATTGAATGTATTCTAGCAGGCCACAGGGCCTCTTGGCTGTTAGGCATGCTAAATAGCTTCTTCATCAATGACCGTAGGAGTTTGTTGAACCATTGCTCAAAGCAGGGGAACGTGTCATATTGTACATAGTTAAGTTCCATGAGTATTAAGTGATGTCCATAGAGCTTTTCTAAAAAGCAGAGGTCCTCTCACTTAGCTTCAGAAGGGCAGATTCCTGTATCGATTGTGAGGGTCCAGCCTCAGATTCAAGCGGTCTCTGGGGAGCCAAAGAATTTACATTTCTGACCAACTCCCAAGTGATAACTGCTACTTCTTGGAGCCACACTTTGAGAACCACTGACCTAGATGAATGTCTTTTCCTGCCATTCATAAGGGGTGAGCTGAACCCAGATTTCTGCTCACACCTTTGAGACTATCCAAATCCAAAATCTCTCTAGTGGCAATCTTATATCGTTCCTAGGATTATCTGTACATTTTTTTAAATCAAATTCTTTTACTCTTACCTATGTCTTGTTAGGATTGTAATATAGTTGGGGTTTTTTTTCTACTCTCTGTCTTGTAAATAGAACCTATTGATTAATTTACATTCTGGCAAGAAGACAAGAGTCTTCTCTGATCTTTGGCCAAAACTTTCCCTAAAACATAATGCCCACTACATGGTTTAATCCAGTATTCCTTTTTAAAAAAAGAAATAGGGGCTAGTGTGAAATTGCTATTTCTCAGTGAACTCATGCGAGTTTCTTGTGATCATAGATTCCTTTTAAGAGGGGAAGGAAAATGAATAATATATTCCAGAGTCTTGCCTGAGACAGGCATGTGAGGTAGGTGTCTGCACCCCAGATCAGAGTCCCCGCTGATGCAAAAAAGAAACTGGAGACATTTCTTGTCCTCCAAGGTATCCATCAATGTACTACTATAAATTCCCAATAAGGCACTGTGCCTCTGATTAGCCTTTTTCTTCTGTCATGTCTTCTTGGGGCCCTTATTATCTAGTATCATCATGATCTGATGCCCATTCAATACTTGTCAGGTTCATCTCTCCCCTGTAAGAACCTTCTTTTTCTTCCTAGTCTGTATCTCAGTGACAGGGTTGCATTGCCAAAGGTTCTTTGTGGGCCTGTCTCCTTTCCTCACCTTCTCAAGAATTTCATAGGGGCTGGGAAGGTGGCTCAGTGGTAGAGTCCTTGCCTTGAATGTATGAGGCCCTGGGTTTGATTCCTCAGCACCACATAAGCAGAAAAAGCCAGAAGTGGCGCTGTGGCTCAAGTAGTAGAGTGCTAGCCTTGAGCTGAAGAGCTCAGGGACAGCACCCAGACCCAGAGTTCAGGCACCACAACTGATAAAAAAGAAAGAGAATAACTCCTAGATATTTTGACAGGCATGGTGACTCATGCTTATATTCCTAGCTACGCAGAAAGCTAAGATCTGAGGATCACGGTTCAAAGTCAGCCCAGGCAGGAAAGGCTATGAGACTCTGATCTCCAAAAAACCACTCAGAAAACCAGAAGTGGCACTATGGCTCAAGTGGTAGAGCACTAGCCTTGAGCTGAAGAGCTGAGGGACAGTGCCCAGGCCCAGAATTTCATGTGTGTGTGCATGAGAGAGAGACAGAGAGAGAGAGAGAGAGAGAGAGAGAGAGAGAGAGAGAGAGAGAGAGAGAGAGAGAGAGAGAGAGAGAGAGAGAGAGAGAGAGAGAGAGAGAGAGACAGAAAGACAGAAAGAGAGACAGAGAGAAACAGAGAGATAGGGATTGAGGGTGTGTGTGCATTGGGGCTTGAACTCAGGCCTGAGCACTGTCATGTAGTTTTTTCACTCAAGTCTGGCACTGTACCACTTAAGCCATACTTCCATTTCCATGTTTTGCTGGTTAATTAGAGATAAGAGTTTCACAAACTTTCCTAACCAGGGTGGCTTCAAGCTGAGATACTTAAATCTCAGCATCCTGAGTAGCTAAGATTACAGGCATGAGCCACCTGTACCAAGTGAAGAATTTCATACTCTTGACAGCAGTCAGCTACAAATGCCTAGTTGGTTTTTGATTATGTCCAGGGTCATCTATACCTTGGTGATGTACTGAGAGAATGTCAAGCAAGTAGACAACTGCAGGTCAAGACAAAAAATGTTTGGAGCTGATACTATCCTACCAACAGACATGATCCCAGATGCATCCATTTTTAACCTAGAAGTCTTACGTAAGTCTGGAGAAATTGCTTATTTACAACTTGCTGAACCCCAGTGGCTCACACCTGTAATCCTAGCTACTTAGGTGGCTGAGATCTGATGATGGAGAGTCAAAGCCAGCTGGGCAGGAAAGGTCTGTGAGACACGTATCTCCAATTAACTACCAAAAAGCCAGAAGTAGAGTTGGGGTCATGTGTCAAGTACTAGTCCTGAACAGAAAATCTCAGGGAGGGGTCCTAGGCCATGAGTGCAAGCCCAGAACCAATGCAAGTGGATGTGTGTGTGTCTGCATGCGCGTGCACGCACGCGCACACACACACACACACACACACACACACACACACACACACAATTCTCCATGCTGTGGACTCCTCAAAAGTCCCTAGGCCCTCCCCAGAGTCACTGTATCTCCAGTTTTTAGTGTATCTAAGTGGCCTCAAAAGCTTTCTCAGCTTTTTTTTAATTTCACAAGCCTATGGGCACTGACATGGGGACCTTATGGCATGAACTTGCCCGTAAATAGGTGTAAGTAATTTTGGGTCCTCTCTTGCTAGAGTTGTCCTTACAAAAGTTACTACCTAAAATTTTAGGCAGAGTGGAAAAAAACCAAGAGAATTTGGCAATTCCTAAAATATCCTCTGATGTATAGGCATGAACTTCTACAAACACGAGAGTCATGAACAGACTCTTGGCAAGTGTGTTCCATACCCTTTTATTTTAAATTTTATAGAAAATTTGGCTGACATCATTTGGTTGGCATAGCCCTCTTTCAAAAACTAAGAAACTGAGGCTGAGAGGTGTGCAGATGGTAAGCTAGTTAGTGGGAGTAGAACTGGGTAAGTCTGACCTCTAGTTCTGTATTATCAGTTCAAATTCAGCCCAACCGTCCTCAGAGAAAGCAACAAGAGAAAGCCTGCCTTCACATTAGGCTCATTTCAGAAAGACCACCCAGTCCAAGTGATCCAGGCCTTGACATCTGGACCTTCCCAGAGCCTATCAGAGCCTGTGGTTCAGAACCACTGGCATCTGTAGACCTTTTTCCCCTTTGTTCTCTCCTCAAGACATGGACCCTTCATTTCCACACTGGCATGGCCAGTGGGACATCTGTGTTTCTGCACCACCTCGTACTCATGTGCACAAATAAAAGATGGCACAGCCAAGTAGACACCTGTGTATACAGTCACCTGCCTTAGCCAGACAGATATTTATTTGCCATAGTACAAATGAGGAAAATCTGCACTCAACCCTGAAAATTTGGCCACGTTGGATCATCCCTCCTCTTCCCCAGTGATTTCTTCACTGAAAATGGCAACAGTCTGTTGATACTTCAGTTGTACTCTTTGCTAAAAAAGAAAAGTTCAGTCTTGTGAAGATCTGTTTTGCACCTGTACCTGTGCCTCATAAGGTGCTTAAGACGTCAGGAAAATCCTGCACAGTGAGGCTAAATCAAGCTGTACATGACAGGGAGGAAGTGCTTTTACAGGCGGGTGTCTAATCCTGTCACACATTATTTTATAGGGATGGCCCTTTAAAATAGAGTCTGTGTAATGGGGCTTGCTTTAAAGGGTTTGGTCTGTCTCGCTGGGTTGAGAGTGGAAAAAAACAAGTCAGGAACATAAACCAGGAATTTCAAGTTCTACTCACATCTTTGTCCCACCCCCAGCAACCTGTCCATGCTCGACTTAGGAGCTCTCATTGAAATGACAGGAGAGTGTTCATTCAAAAGCACTCTTAGATAAAGAAGGTGATGATGACCTCCCTTCCAAAATGATAAGGCCAATTGTTACCTTTCTTAACTATTTGTCATTTTCTTTTATTAGTTTTGCCATTACTGGGGCTTGAGCTCAAGGCCTGGGCACTGTCCAGTAGCTTTATTTTGTTGCTCAAGGCTAGCATTCTAGCCTATACATTGTACTTTCTTACTCAGGCTGGCTTTGACTCATGATTCTCAGATCTCAGTCACCTGAGAAGCTAGGATGATAAGTATGAGCCACTGGCACCTGGCCACTTCTAGCTTTTTGATGGCTAGTTGGAGATAAGAATCTTGAAGAAGAGTTTCTTGCCAGGACTGACGTCAAACCTCCATGATCAGATCTCAGCTGCCTGAGAAGCTAGAATTACAGATGTGAGCCACCAGTGCCAGGCTTCCTAACTTTTTTTGTATGTAATTATTTTAATGGATTCCTTTTGAGCAGCAGAATTTCTAGAAATGCTACAAGCCAATGGTTTCTAACATATGAATAATATAATCAACGCATTTTAAGTTTTAAAATGTTTTTCTCTGGTAGAACCGTTGTTGACGGGTCATGTGACCCATGACCCAGGATGCAATAATCTGCTACCCTGGAAGGAGCAAAAGAAATCACAGTGCAGAAAGCACTGGGCTGGAGTTGCATTCATTCCAGGGGTGTCCATCCTGGTCATATTCATCAGGACCCTGTCATGGACTCTGTCTGGGCTCCATTAGGTCACGAAGCTCATAGGCTGCTGCATGCACACCCAGAACACTAATAAGGAATTAAATTCTCATTCCTAAGGTTTATCTGCAGATTTTTCTGCACAATGAGGCCACCTTCTTCTACCCAGCACAAGAATCCCTATTTTACAAACACATCCCAGCAACTCCTTGCTAACTTGTGACTATCTTTTTTGCAGGGTTCTCTCCATCTGTGAGTGTAGCCTTAGTCTGCGCTTGACTCAAAGTTGTTCTGGGTATGTTTTCCAACATCACCACTGACACCCTAGGAACCACACCTTGTCCATTCCCTCTGGATTTTTCCATGCTCTGAGGAGTCTGCCAGTGCTGCCCACAGAAGTGCCCTGCAGCAAGGTTGGGGTTACAGGGAGGTGGGTGGGACTCTGTAATGACCAGCTGGGTAAACAGTGCTTGACTCAACAGAAGCTAGTCATCTTGCAACTTCATCCAGATCATCATCTTCCAAGGTGCCCTCTGTCACCTCCGCTGAGACAGAGGGAGCACGCAACACACAATGTGGGAAAAGAGGGGTGGAAGTCTTTACTGTAACAAGCCACTTAAAATTCTTACTTCACACACAGCCATCCTTTGGAGACTATTTTCATTAAATATTCAGTAAACACAAAAATACTATAAAATCTTAGGTGAGAAAAACAATACAAAATTCATAGGTTATTGTTAAAGAGGGAGATTATTTATTATTACCCACAGGGAAACAAGGACAATGAGATTAACTTGGAGGCATTTCATTTTTCCTGTTAATTTTGCTGGGGATTAAACCCAGAGCCTTGTTTGTGCTACACAAACCCTTAACCACGGAACTACACCCATTTACTTATGGGAGGTCTTCTATGGGCATCCGGTTCATCTCATTTTCTTCTACTTGTTGTAAGATTTTTCTTGAAAGTGCATCTGTAATATAGCTTGGGAATTAATTGAGTTTCTTTTTTTATGTCATTAAGCTCATCAACCCATGGTTTCCCTTATTTGCAATAACTAGTATACGTCTAGGATAATCTTACTAGACAAGCGGAAAAGGTCAAAAGCTATGTACATATGACCATATAAGATGATGCTAAGCAAATTGAACCCCAAGATAGGGACACAAGAGGTTTCATCTTTGTCACTGCTGTTTTTAATGTACTATGTGATCTTTTTGTTTCTTTTATATGTTCTTTCCCCATGGTACAACCCCTGTTTTCATCATATTTGATCCCGGTGTCCTGTATCTTGTATATACATTTTTTGAATTTGGGGAGGGGAAGGGAAATAACAAAATGCCGGAACAAGGATACAGCCTGACCCATTGTAACAATGAACTTTACAACTTGGCAGGGGAGGGAGGAGTTGGGGAGGTGGAGAGGAAAGGGTTAGTAGGGGAAAAACAAAAAAGGAGATAACAATGCTCGATAGGAAATGTACTCATTACCTTACTCGTGTAACTATAACCCCTCTGTACAATATCTTTACAATAAAATATTTTAAAATACAATAGAAAAATATAAAAAAGAACATTACACTGTG
This sequence comes from Dipodomys merriami, assembly GCF_024711535.1. Classification (NCBI taxonomy): domain Eukaryota; kingdom Metazoa; phylum Chordata; class Mammalia; order Rodentia; family Heteromyidae; genus Dipodomys; species Dipodomys merriami. The sequence goes on along the minus strand of NW_027206290.1, from coordinate 52,405,651 downwards.
TGTTCTTTGCTGCCACTTGCTTTTATCACCCAACATGACCTGGCTGAAATGTATTCATTTTTGTACAGCTGTCATTCATTCATCTGCTGACATGAATAGATGGGGTTTCCCTCTGCTGGACATGCAACCATCTAACAGGGTATTTCTTTTTGTGGGAATTTGGGTTTCTTCTAGTTTCTGTGTCTGCGTGTGTTAGGAAAATGAGAAGAAAGGAAAAGGAATAGGCTGGACTCAATGTGCAACCAGCTGGGACTATTTATTGAGGTACCTTGAGGGGTATAACCTTCCCATGGGAATGGAGGTTGTGCAGGGAAGTGGGGTTGGAGTTGGGTTTTATGGGGTCTGAGCAAGGAGACAGTGGTTATTGACAAGGCTATTAGGGATTGGGGAGGTACGGACTTTCAGTTCGGACTACAATTAAACGTTTACAGCCAGGCTTAGGTCAAATAACCCTACCTGCAAGTCCAGCATGTCCACGCATACCTGGGGTTTGCCTGATGTCTGTGTGCAACTGGGATAATAGTGTGGGAGTCAATCCTTCATATGCCATCTTTAGATACATAAGAAGATTGGCCGAGAGGGGAGAAGTAAGTCCTTCAACTGATCATCTGGAAAGTCTCTCTTCAAATGTTTTGTGTTTACATCTTTGGATCATTTTCATGTTTCTCTTTCTTTTAGCATTTATGGCACACTATCTTTTCTATATACTAATTCATTATCCGTTGATTGTGCTGCGAAGGTCTTGTCACAGCTTTTCTTTTCATCCCCATGTCAATGTTTCATTCACCTTACTTCTTAATTAAAATGCAGTTGAATTGGGTTATGTTTCCCCTTTCAGTTGGTGCTTCTTGTGAAATCAGAGCTCATATCTATTTCAAAGGCCATTACAAAGTTCTCCTACCTTATCTATTTAAAAATATATGATTTTTCATTTTCATGTTTAAATTCTTTCTCTCTGGCTGGGCACTGGTGACTCACACCTGTAATCCTAGCAACTCAGGAGGCTGAGATCTGAGGATCACAGTTCAAAGCCAGTCCTTGAGACTCTTATCTCCAATTAACCACTAGAAAACCAGAAGTGGCACTGTGGCTCAAGCAGTAGAGCACTCCCCTTGAGCTGAAGAGTGCAGGGATAGTGCCCAAGCCCAGAGATCAAGCCCCATGCCCGACCAAAAAAAGAAAATTCTTTCACCCTGTTGTTATTATTTTAATATGAGGTAGAGTTTTAAACTCATGTTTTCCAATAAGGATAATGCTGTGAATGTGCGTCTTCCCCCAAAATCTTATTTTTGAGACATCAGCAATGCAATGAAATGAAGAGATTGGTGGTGGAATCTTGGAAGAGGTCCTCTTAGGAAAGGGACTTAACACTGTTGAAGACTGGAAAGTGCTGACTCATCATTGCTGCCCTTCCTCCTTCCACCATCTTGGAAGTCAACACTGAATCTACTGGAGACTTCATGGAGGCTTTCTAAGCCTCCAGAACTGTGGAAAATAAATGTCTGTCATTTATAATTTCCAAGTCTAAGGAAGTTGGTTGTCATAGCAGGAAGAGATTCAGACATCTGCATCATTTGTTGAAAGCTCTTTCTGTCCACTAATCTGCTCTACCAACTCTGCCTTAAGTCACATTTGTTTTTAGGTATTCTTCTAAAAGCTCCACTTAGTTCAGTTTGGTTTGGTTTTGGTTTTCTGTCTATCCCTATACAAGTTAAACACTTCTGGGGTCAAGGCCTGGGTACTGTCACTATGCTTTTTTGCTCTACCACTTGAGCCACAGCCTCACTGTTGGCTCTTTTGGGTTGCTTAATTAGAGATAAGAGTCTCATAGACTTCCCTGTCAGGGCTGGCTTCAAAGCATGATGCTCAGATCTCAAGATTCATGAGTAGTTAAGATTACAAGTATGAGCCACCAGCACCCAGCTTAACACTTTTTTAATTACTATAGCTTTAATTAATCTGACATACTTTCTGATGGAGTAATTCTCCAACATTGGGAAAGATTTTTCCTTTATAGCTCTGCATGGACTTGAGAATCAACTTGACGAATTTCTAAAGTAATTTGGACTAGAATTGCACCAAATCTGTATATTACCAGAGAGTATTAGCATTTCTTCCCAATTTAAGCTGCCTCCAAGTGAAGTCTTAAGCAGAATTTCCCTCTAAAGCAAACAAGGAAGAGTGGATCTCATGAGGACAGCCACAGGACAGCAGGTCAGACATCACCCAGGATTGACTGCTCAACACCTCCAGGCCTTGCTTTTGTAAATCTGAGCATTCATAATGTGACAGAATTGCTTGGGTAGAAATGGAAAAAAGACAGAGCCAAGATTCAAATGGGAGCAAATGTCAAAGAAAGTAAGACAAAAGTGCACTCTGAAAATTAATTCATCTTTCAAACAGAAATAATTTGTTATACAAGCCACGAATATCAAATAAGATTGTATTGAACCAAATCAAATTCAATATTAATAAATGTATTTTGCTGAAACATATTTCCACAGGCTGTACAAAAGATAATATTTTTTCAGTAGGTTATATAATCCCATCATATTTTCAATGTTTGAATAATATTGTATCTGTAGAGAGGAAATTGGAATCTTTACTTTGTGATAATTGAACTTAATTAACCTACATAAAATTTACTTTTCTCATTTAAAAATGAGGTCAAATAATACCTGCTTTATGGAAGCATGATAAATTTAAGTTAAATTAAGTATTATTATTATTATTTGGCATGTTTCTACACTGTAGAAGTTTCTTCACCAAAGCTCTCCTCCATGGAAGCTCAATGTGGAGACATTCAATAGCTGGAGTCCATCCTTAGTCCATGAAGAGTCAGAGGTCTTCCTCCCCTCCCTCTGCTTCTTACAGTCTCCGCACCTCCAGGAACTTGCTGTGTAGAAGAATCAGGGTAATAACAATAATTAAGGTCACAACAGAGGAGGCAGAACTAGAAGTTTAGGGGTCTAAGTAATTCAATAGGAAAAAGGAAGTAATTTTCTACACGCTTGTGTCTACTCAAAATCTGAGATCTAAAGATCTTGATTCCAAACCAACCTGGACAGAAAAGTTCTAGAAGCTCTTATCAACAATTAACTAGTAAAAAAAAAAAACCCTAGAAGTGGAGCTGTGGATCAAGTGATAGAACATCAGCCTTGAGCAAGAAAGCAACAAAAGAGCCCAAGGCTTTGAGTTTAAGTCTCGCCTCAGTATTAGGACAAAAGAAAGAAGGAAAAGGAAAGAAAGAAGGAAGGAAGGAAAGGAAGGAAGGAAGGGGGAGGGAGGAAGGGAGGAATGGGGAGGGAGGGAGAGAGAGAAAGAAAGAGAGAAAGAAAGAAAAAGAAAGAAAGAGAGAGAAAGAAAGAGAGAAAGAAAGAGAGAAAGAAAGAAAGAAAGAAAGAAAGAAAGAAAGAAAGAAAGAAAGAAAGAAAGAAAGAAAGAAAGAAAGAAGGGAAAGGGAAGGATGGAGGGAAGGAAGGAGAGAGGGAGAGAGAGAAAGCAAGCTAGAAAGAAAAAAGAGAGAAAGAAAAGAAGAAAAGAAAATAAAAAGAAGGAAGGACAGATAAAACAGATTAGAGATAAGGGAATTACAGGAAGTAGATGAATCAAGGAAGAAAAAAAATCCACTCTACCTTCAAGAGCTAGATTGTTTTTATTCAAACAAGAAAAGATGCTGTGGAATAAGCACTGTGAATGAAAGCAAGATAGAATCTAAAAATACAGCCTCTAAAGAAAATGTGTGTGTGTGTGTGTGTGTGTGTGTGTATGTGTGTGTGTGTGTATGTGTGTGTGTGTGTGTGTGTGAAATTCCCATAAGGCCGTTGAAGATACTTGAGAAAATGAAGTAAAGATTTAAATTGTCCTCTATTGGTTGTGAGTTTGTGCAAGAGCTAGAACTCACACCAGCTGCTTGCTCTGCAGTTTATAAATAAAACTCATAAAGGCAGGCTACTCCTGTTGAACTGTGCATGAGGAATCAACAGATTCTCTGAGATGATGCTGAAGATACCTTCAACTCCTTGAGGACCAAGAGCAGGCATAAACTGCAACCTGGGATAAAGTTAGACATGCTTGATGAAATAGAAAGTGTCATGCACATGAGACATGATTAGTTGGGAGAAGCGGTAGCTACTCTTGATAAAGCATGGCCTTCACCTCCTTGGAGACCTTCTAAATGCACAATCCTATCCTGAGCCTGTCTAGCCCGGCTGTCCTTTGGGGGAGATTCTTCACCTTATTCATATATACCTCAAATTTTAAGAACCATGGTGGAAGTAGAACAAGCAATTTCCAAATTCTAGCCTATATCTTCACTTCCTGAACTGACTTCAAACCCCAGTCCTTAGATCTCAGCCTCCTGAGTAGCCAGGATTACAGGCATGAGCCACCAGTGCCCAGCTAAGAGCAGTTTGCATCTGTAATAGGCGTGACTTGAAGTAATAAGGGTAGATTTCACCCTTTTTAATTAACCTCTAATTTCTAGAATCATGAAGTCTATTGTGCATAAAGTCTGAACTGATATTTTGGTTTGCACATAGGTGGGTGATCATTTGTCAAATGAAAGAGGATTTTGTTGTTGTTCATAACAATGAAATTTTGATCAATTTGCATCATGGTACCAAAAATTACTCATTTCAAATATAGTTATGTGATGATTTTTAAAAATTAAATATTATTGGGCTGGGAAGACAGCTCAGTGGTAGAGTGCTTGCCTTGCATGCATGTGACCCTGGGTTCGATTCCTCAGCACCACATATGCAGAAAAAGCTGGAAGTGGTGCTGTGGCTCCAGTGGTAAAGCATTAGCCTTGAGCTGAAGAGCTCAGGAACAGCGCCAAGCCCCATGACTGACAAAAAAAAAAGTATTTTTATAATCAGCCATCTTCTCCTTACTCCCCAATTTGGGAGCTACCCAAAGCCATTGACAATTAGTAGCCAGGACAGTTTCAAAATAGACACAATTTGTAGCACTGCCATCTAGTGACTGAACAGGCAAAATACACCAGCATGATTTCATACTTGATTTTATACTAAGGTGTTTCTGTATGGAGTTATTTGAGGTATGGTCTGGAAGAGCTGTTCATTTGTGTCTTTTCTCCTCCTTGATGACATTCCAGGGGTGCAAAGTCATACCACAGTCATTTTAGAACTAGTTATCTATTTACTTACATGACTCACAAGAGAAATCAGGGATGCCAGCAACTCTCAGGGAACAATCTTAATTTGATCTATGCCTCAGTTTAGATAACATCTCTACATGGGAGCTTCCTAGTGTTTTTAATTTTGACCAAGCACTAAATAGTATTTAAAATTCAGCTTTCTAAGTAGTGTACTGCACTTACCCAGGTAGATGTGCACTTGGCTTTTTTAAAAATTTCAATCTGCTAAAAAAAATTATTAAAGAATCAAAGAAAGCAACAGAATGTTTTACAGTCTAGATCAGATCTGAAAACAAAGTTATCTCCCTCTTAATTTGTTAAAAATTCAGTAAGCAATTCCCTCTTATATCAACTCTAATTATTAGAGGGGGAAAGTTTATAAATACATGGAATTTTAGGTGCTGGAGAAAAGGGTTTTCTGGACCAATGGTTAGCAAATCTCCTCTCTCACTTCTGTGACCTATCTCACATCCAAAAACAACTATGAATTCTCACAGTTGTTTAGAATAACAGGATAGTGATTGTTCTTTGTATGTTTCTTTTCTTCCAAAAAAATAGTAGAGGTAAGACACCCCTAGAAGACTTATCTATCTGTAAGTTTTCAAGACTCAGAAACTAGTGATTCTGTTGAATAGCTGATAGTCTTCTCTTTTTAATCATGCTCCTAAATGAGGAAAAGAGTATTGTCATGGTAAAAAATCAAGCCCTACAATTAAGTTATATACCCTGAGGAGTATTCTTTTTAGATTATTTTTTTTAGATTCCAACCTACTGTTTGGGTTAACTTCTTAAGCAGCAACCACTCTTGAGCCAGCAAAATTTCCAGCAGGAAACTTGCTGGTTCCCAGGATTGGAACCAGTTTGCCACCTAATGGCAATTTCTGAAATTGCTGTTTATCCCAAAAGAGCACTTGAAAATTCCTTCTAATGCTTGTGTACTTGCTTGAATTGGGTAAGACATTTGCTCCTTATATTTTCACTTACAAGGAAAATCATTTCATTCATGACTTTCAAATCTTATTCTTTATTAGACTAGCTGATTAGATAAGAAATATTAAGTTGACCTGATTTGCTGTTAATTTCATTTTTTCTCTTTAATTCCTCTTTGATAAATATATAACAAAGGTAAAGAAGAATTATCCAACATGATTCCTAATGCTCCAAGTGAAGTGAAACTCATCTAGAATCATCCCTTTTCGCATGGAAGCTCCATAAGGTCATTCATTTGACATAAAGAAAAAAAATAATTCATCTCAAGGTTAACACCAGCAAAACTGGGACACAACAGCCCTGGCGTATACCCTAGGAAGACACAGAAAGACATACAACATCATTTCTGTGGTTCTCCTAACAAAAAAAGACATTAGAGAAATCCAAGTTGAGTGACATTCTGCAATATAATTGGCCTCCACTATTTAAAGGGAATATATGTATGTATGTATGTATGTATGTATGTATGTATGTATGTATGTATGTATGTATAAAGAAACTTGAGGAACTGTTCCAAAAGGAGTCTAAGGAGAGATGTTTGGTATAGCCAAGTGCAATTAGATCCCAGCATAGGGAACTAGGTTGGGCAAGTGATGCCACTTGAAAATGGACTCTTAACTAACAATAACATTGCATCAAGGTAATTAATTTTATTTTGATGATACAATTCTGATTATGTCACAAAATATCATTGGCCACAAGACACAGACATCATGAGAAAATCTGTAACAGCTGAATTTACATGGAATGCAGAATGTTGAAGTGATTCTACTTGTGACATGGAATAAGAAGAAAAGCTCAGGACAGTAATGATCAGAAATCTAGGCTTCCTGCTCCTACCTTTATCTAGGCCTGGCCCTCAGACTCAAGTCCTTTGTGCCTACACATCTGTCTTTATAAGGAGAAATAATTTTCTTATTCCTAGGCATCCTGCCTTAACCTCCTTACCAAGGATGCTCTGGATATTGAGTTAGACAATAGTATAAAAATAGTTCAGAATTGGTTCACCCCCTGCATGGTAAAAATGAAGAGAACAAGATATAAAGATTCCTCTACTAGTAAAGGCAAGAACATCTAAAAAGTGAGATTAGATGGCAGAACAAAACCAGTCTGCAGGCATTTGTGTGTGTGTGTGTGTGTGTGTGTGTGTGTGTGTGTGTGTGTGTGTGTGTGTGTGTGTGTGTGTGTGTGTGTGCATGCTGCATCTTGAACTCAGAACCTGGGTGCTTTCTCACTAAGGTCAGTGCTCTACCACTTGAGCCACATATCTTCATCCAGCCTTTGGCTAGGTAGTTGGAGATAAATCTCATGGACTTTCCCGATAGATCTCAGCCACCTAAGTAGCTAAGATTATAGGTATGAGTCATTAGCACCGCATGGCATTTATATCTTACATACTTACAAGGAGTCTCAGTTTCTGGCCTTTTTTCTCTTCACATTATCTTACCAGATTCATGCAATGACCATTGGCAAGTTGTAAAAATATGGTAAGTGATAACTGATTGTAGATGTAAATAAGGTTTTCATGTCTGAATGACAACACCTCGGTTTTGTTTTGTAGGAACCAGTCTGGCTAGAGCTAGGGTGAGTTTATAAGACAACTAACTGTCTCCAGGATGTTTACTGCTCCTTAATTTGATCCAAGATACTTACTTTGTATATGTGTCATAGTATTGCAATAAGAGATTGATCTTTAGAACATTCTAGGAATACATTGACATTTTGCCCTACAACTTCCTAATCATGCTGCCTTCAGTTAGTTACTTTACCTCTCTGGGGCTCCCTTTTGTCATGATTTTATGCGCTTAACTGTGTATGTTTGTGTTCCCATAGTGTTTGCTAGTGTTTGGGGCATGTTTACTCATAATAATGTATGTAATTTATTAAAATTTATTGTAATTTATTAAAATATAATACAGTTATGTTACAGAAATTGTCATGTCCAAATGGGATTGCATGAAATTGCAGAGCTTCTGCATGGCAAAGGACATAGCTAGCAAGATCAATAGAAAGCCCACGCATTGGGAGAAGATCTTCACTAGCCATACAATGGACAAGGGTCTCATATCTAAAATATACCTGGAACTCAAAAAATTAAATCCCCCAACAACAAATCCTCAAAGAAACAACTGCCCAATAAATGAGTGGGCTAAAGACTTAAGGAGAAACTTCTCTGAAGAGGAAAGAAGGATGGCCAATAGACACATGAAGAAATGCTCAACCTCTCTAGCCATAAAAAAAATGCAAATCAAACAACATTGAGATACCACCTCACCCCAGTTAGAATGGCTATAATCAAGAACTCTAGTAAGAACAGATACTGGAGGGGATGTGGACAGAAGGGAACCTTACTGCATTGTTGGTGGGAGTGTACACTTGTTCAACCACTTTGGAAAGTAGTATGGAAGTTCCTCAAAAGACTTCACACAGAGCTGCCCTATGACCCAGCAATCCCACTTTTGGGCATTTACCCAAATGATCACAAACAAGACCACACTAAAGCTACCAGCACAAGTATGTTTACTGCAGCCTTATTTACCATAGCTAAGATATGGAACCAACCCAGATGCCCCTCAGTAGTTGAATGGATCAAGAAAATGTGGTATATATACACAATGGAATTCTATGCCTCCATCAGAAAGAATGGCATTGCCCCATTTGTTAGGAAAAGGAAAGACAGAAAAAATTATATTAAGTGAAGTAAGCCAGGCCCAAAGAAACATTGGTCCCATGGTTTCCTTTATTTGAAATTACTAGTATATATGTCTGAGACAAGCAGGAAAGGTCAGATAAGCTGATGTTAGGGAAATGAACCCCAAGATAAGGATTCAAATGTTTTTTTTTTCTTTCTTGTGCTTGTTTCTAACATATTTATAAGATGAGTTTTTGGTCATTTTTGGTCAGGGAATGTGGCTTAGTGGTTGTGTTTGCTTAGCATGCATGAGGCCCTAGGTTCAATTCCTTGGTACCACAGAAGATTAATAAAATAAAAGGAAAAATAACCCTTAAAATTATTTTTTTAAAGATGATTTCTTTGTTGCTTTGTATGTCCCTCCCCCATAGTATAACCCTTGTTTTCACTGTATTTGATGTTGGTGTAATTTGTGGAGGGGAAGGAAAAAAACAACTTGTTTAAATAGGGATACAGGTGGACCCATTGCAACAATGAGATGTACAAGTCGTTATGTTGAAAAATTAACTTTGCAACTTTGGCGGGGGGGGGGGGGTGGGGGGGATATGGGAAGGGATGGGAAGGGGAAACAAAGGAGGAGGCAACAATGCTTGATAAGAAATGTACTTATTATCTTGCTCATGTAATTGTAACCCCTCTGTACAGTATTTTCACAATAAAAAAAAAGAAATTGTCATGTCCCAACAGTTCTGTAGAGAATACACTCATGGCATCAGCCCCCAGGGCGTGGGAGTGGGCATGACCCACACCCTCGAGCCCAGTTTTCTGTACTATTAGTTACACACATCATTCTATTGGACACACGATTTGGGGACTTGCCTCTTTCATTCAATATTATATTTTCTTCAGCTCCAAACTACAGTGTGGAATTTAGTTCAAACAAAGAATGACAATTTGTGTGGAATGTTTTGTTTTAAGTTTGTGATTTAGCTGGGTGATGGTGGCTCATGATTGTAATCTTTGCCACTCAGGAGGCTGAAACCTGGACGGTCACAGTTCAAAGCCAGCCGTGATGGAAAAGCTCAGCAAGAGCAAAGGCCCTAAATTCAAGTTCCAATACTACAGAGAGAGAAAGAGAGAGAGAGAGAGAGAGAGAGAGAGAGAGAGAGAGAGAGAGAGAGAGAGAAATGAACATTCCAACTCATTTCTTCTACTGCCTAACACCAGTAAACCATTCTCTCCAAGCTGTGTGGGTGGCTGTGCTGAATTCTACATCACTGCAGTTGCTGCATGGGAAAGAGAAAGTTGTAGAATGTCCCTTAAATAGATGTTCTCTGACAAGCCATTTCTAATACCTCATCTCCCAAAGGAATATCCTTTCCTTTCTCTTCATTAGAACTCATTTCAGAGAGTCATGGATGTTTGCCAAGCCTTTTGTCATCACAAGGTGTCCCTTTTAGCTAGCCTTGGCCTTTACTACATAACTCAGCTAAGTGAACTAGATAAAATATCAGGCTACAAAAGAGTCCATTTGTAGCCATTTGTTCTTCTGTATATCTCAGCACTCGGGATGCAGAGGTTAGAAGATCCCAAGTTTGAGACCAACCTAGGCCACAAAGCAAGTGCCCTGTCTCAAAACAACAACAACAAAAACAAAGTTCTAGCTCAAAGTCAAGTCTTCCAATGTAGAGACACCAGGCACATTTCCTTCGTTCTGCCAAAGTGTTGGTTTTCTGTGGTCCCATTCTTTTTTTCTTCTTCATCCATTTCAACAAAACTTAAATCTGTCAGCATTTGACCATGCCCTCTGCCAGTGGAGTGGTATTTGTATTTTCAAGTGTGGAAGGGATGTGCAACTACAAAGCTCAATAAATAAATTCCTCCACTGCTTCTCCTCATGGATTTGTATAATGATGTCAGACAAAATGGAGTGTTTGTATGAGACCATGATTGGTGTGTGTTGTGTGTGTGTGTTGAGAGATGGCTTCCACCCACACTGAAAGGAAGTTCTGAACACTTTATGGTCTGATAAATGAGACACTGAAGGAGCCAACTGTCTAAAGAATCAGCACCTCATACTTCACTGTAAGAAACTAAAATCAGCCAGGCACTGGTGGATCATGCCTGTAATCCTAGCTACTTAGGAGGCTAAGATCTGAGAGCTATGGTTCAAATCTAGCCAGAGCAGGAAAGTCCATGAGACTCTTATCTCCAATTAACCACCAGAAAGCCAGAAGTGGAGCAGCAGCTCACAGTGGAAGAGTGTTAGCCTTGAGCAGAAAAACTCAGGGATCACACCCAGGCCCTGCTACCGACAAAAAAAAGAAGAAGAAAAAAGAAATTAAAAATCAGGAAAAATTTGGTATGCATGTGGACAGTATCATATAACATAAGCATAGCTCTCCCCTAATCTGGTACGAGAGAAACTTAGTGAATACAGCCCCAGAAAGAGCAAGTGCCTTGTTAAGTACCACATAAGTGTCAGTGACTAAATGCCATTTTCCACTAATAGAATTAAGGGTCAGTGGAGAAATGGTTGGACAAGGCAAGGCCAAAATGAGTCTTGTACTCATTTTGAAACATAAAGTCAGAAAGTACTCAAAGAATATTATAGGCATGCTGTCTGAGTCTACCCAGATTGTCATTGCAAAAACAAATATAATAAGTATATAACACATAATATATGTATACTATATATATATATTAGACTTGGATTATTTAAATAACAGCAATCTATTTTTACAATTCTGGAGTCTAGAAGTCCAGGATCATATTAGTGGTAAGAGACTGTTGGACTTAACAAGAAGCCCTTACAACTTCCTGTCATCTTAATTACCTCCTCAAAGGTCCTGTGTCCTAGTACAATCAGACTGAGGGGTAGAGCTTCAACATGTAGACATGGACACTGAGAGACATAATTTAGTCCATGATACATGGGAAAGGTACAAAGGCTCATTGGCAAAATTTGCAACCATTTCAACTTCAAAACAGATCATGATAGCAAGAGAGTTTATTACCTTGAATCAAATGAGAATCTATGCATCCATTCTGATATAGCTAAATTAATTAATATATTAAAAGTAGATGAATTAGAGAACTCTTCCTGGCAGTAGACCGTGGGTTAGTCAATGCATATGGATAATGGAGTTAGACAGCCACATCATTCAGTGGTCACCTTAGTAATCTCCAACTCAAGCAATGCCTGACAAAGGTAGTGAGTTTTATTGGGAAATGGAGTATTTCTAATGTCTCAAAGGTCTCTTCCACATAAGATACACTCTACAGAGGGAACAATAATATAACACAGTAGAGAAACCATCTTCAACAGCTGATCAAAGCTAGCTACAATGCCAGCTCTGGGGAGGCGGAGGTGGAAGGATTGTAATTTCAAGACAGGCTAGGCTACATTATCTAATTTTAAAAAGATTAAAAAAAGAAAAACTAGCAACTATAGAGATACCATTTCTGAGGGATTCCCTGTCAAATGTGTGTGTGTGTGTGTGTGTGTGTGTGTGTGTGTGTGTGTGTGTGTGTGTGTGTGTACAAGTGTGTATATGCATGTGCCAGTCCTGGGGCTTGAACTCAGGGGCTGGGTACTCACCTTGAGTTTTTGTGTTTATTGCTAGTGCTCTACCACTTGAGCCACAGATGTCGCTCTTTAGTAACTAGGGTTACAGGCATGAGCCACCAGCACCCCAGTTCCCTGTTAAATCATTAGGTCATAATGAAATAACTAGCAAATTAAAATCAAGCAAATTCTACAGGTGTTCTGGACACCTGAACACTTGAAATATGACAAGGTCATGTAAAATAAAACTGAGAAACCATTCCAGACTTTCAAAACTTAAGAGACATGACAAATGAAAGCAGTGTGTGATCTTGGGTTCAATTTTGAACCAGTAAACACATCATCCATAGGCTTGCATGTCCACATATATTATAAAGAATATTGAACAACTGATGGAGTGTGAATAAACACTTATCATTGGATAATAGTATTACATAAACATAAACATATGGATAAAGGAAGATAATATAACTTAAGTCAAATGAAAAATGCGGGTGTCTGTGTATATATAATCTATTCTTATGTTTGTTCTAGATAGGTAGATGGATGAGTGAATAAAAGACTGAATGGATGGATGGATGCACAGATAGACAGATAGAGAGATATGTAAATGGAACCAATTTTGAACTGTTAGTGGATCTGACTAAATGGTGCAAGGAAGTTGTGTGGGCCATTTCTGCAATGCTGTGTCCATTTAAAATTGTATCACAATAAATAAGAGACTTGAGTGCAAAAAGAGCCACATAGCTTTACATATGACCATATAAGATGATGTCAAGCAAAATGAACCCCAAGATAGGGACACAAGTGTTTTTTTTCTTGCTTGCTATTGTTTTTAATAATGTACTATGTGATTTTTTTTGTTTCTTTTGTATGTTCTTCCCCCACGGTATAACTCTATTTTCACTGTATTTGATTCCAGTGCTCTGCATCTTGTGTATACATTTTTATAATTTGGGGAGGAGAAGGGAAATAACAAAATGCTAAAATAAAGATACAGTTGACCCATGGTAACAATATGATGTACAAGACATTATGTTGAAAATAGACTTTACAATTTCAGGGGCGGGCAGGGAGGAATTGGAGAGGTGGGGAGGGAAGGGATGGTAGAGGAAAAACATAGGAGCAGGTAACAATGCTTGATAGGAAATGTACTCATTACCCTACTCATGTAACTGTAACCCCTCTGTTCAGTATTTTTACAATAAAAATATATTTGAAAAAAGAAAAAGAAAAAATATTTTAAAAAGAATCAAATAGTTTTAATGAGAAGTGACCTAACATACTTCTTGGGTCCCTAGCTTCAGATGTATTCAGATGAAAGGGATGAGTAATGATCTGACATTTGTTCTCATGTCTGCTTCACTTTTATAGCCCAGTAATTCAAGTCATTCTAAAACACTCTCTCCTTTTCACTTAGAATGTGCTGAATGATAACTAAATTCTGTTTGTTGCAAACCACTTGCCACATGATGATCAAACAGAGGGGAGCATGGGTCCAACTACACAACTTCAACCACAGCTAAGTCCCACACAGAGCTTGTAACAGCCCATCTTACACTGAACTTTACTCCATAACCACTGGCCCATGCCACAACCTCAAGTATATTTTCCTTCTGATGGGGTCCCAGACTGAAAGGCACATTCAGAGAAGTATATTCAGTGTTTTTAACTGCAGGGGGAGAGAGAGAGATAGAGAAAGAGAGAGAGAGAGAGAGAGAGAGAGAGAGAGAGAGAGAGAGAGAGAGAGAGAGAGAATGACTTACTGTAGCTCAAGATGTATCATTCACTCCCTCTTCCAGTATATATGTTGCCTTATCTTCCTAAAATAAAACCTAAAGCCAGGAAGTGTAGATGCTCAAGCACCAGTGTCTTACCATGGTACAATGTGAAAGGATGTTTTGGTAAGATTTTTGACAAATAGGTTCACTGTGTTGCCATTCTGCACTAACAATTTATTCCTTTAGTGTCTTGGGTTATAAATGTCTCCTTTAAACTATAATTATTGAGCATCTATGTTACACTTTGGATCCAAAATGACCCTTGAGGCTCATGAGGTGGAAACTGTAGCTCATTGCAGCAGGTCTAGGCTTTGGAACTTTGGAGAAGTGATTGGGTCATGGGGGTTTTGACTTCATCAATGGACTAAAGAAGTGAATAAGATAGTCCAGTCTAAATATGCATGACCAGATGGATGAATCTGACTCATCATTCATTAATCTATAGGTGATTAATGGATTAATCCAGTGATGGACTCATAACTCCATGGGCAATCAGGAAATGGCAGAAGCTTTAGGCTGTGGGGTTTAACTGGAAGAAGCAGGTCACTTTGAGTAGGACCCTGAAGGATATATTTTTCTCCAGCCTCTTCCCACCCCTCATTCTTCCTGGCAACTGTGAGGTGAGCCACTTCCTTCTACCAACTTACTTTCCACCATGATGTCCTGCCCTACCATGGACTCAGAAACAATGGAACCCAATGAGCAGATACTAAACCCTCTGAAATGGTGAGTCAAAATAAACCTTCCTTCCTTGTAAGTTGTTTCTTTGGGGTATTTTGTTACAGCAGTGGAAAGCTAGCTAACACAGTTCTCCTCTCCAAAAGGTAATTGTCCAGCATGTATTCAGTAACTGACCTCATGATGAGTTCATAACCAACCAGTATGAGTTGAGTAAGAATAAGAATAAGACTGAGAAGAAACTGCTCTTTGACAGAGAAGGTAGGAGAGCTTGATAAACCAAGTCGCTGCCTGCCACATCAACTGGATAGCACCAAGGCCATGCCAGAGAACAATTTGAAGTACATTGAAAAACTAGGCACACAGTGCCAGTACCACATGCATACAAAAATCCCAAGGGGATTGGGCTGGGAAGTTGGCTCAGTGGTAGAGTGCTTGCCTTGCATGCATGAGGCCCTGGGTTCGATTCCACAGCACCACATAAGCAGAAAAAAGCTCAAGTGATAGGGCACTAGCCCATTCCATGAAATCCAACATTAACCATTTTTCTGCTGTTGTAACCACTGAGTTGCCAGGATCCACATTCCCTCTGGTGAAGACCACTGCCCTTCTGCCAATTGCGATCCCTTCTTAGTGACTGACAACATTGTTTATATGTCATCTAAGATGAGCCATTCCAACTAAGTTGATAGCAATCTGGCCCTCTCAGTTCTTCATTCCACTCCAACTCTTTCCCTTCTCCTAGTTGTCTTGTCTCTATCATACCTCTAAGGGTATTTGATTTTATTCTTCATGCTTGTTTAATCTTAAGATTCACTTTTTCTTGCACCCTTCTAGTTCCAAGCTTGTCTCTGGAGGTTGTGTGTGTTTGCTACAGCAGGAGGCAGGAGATAAGAGGCAAAGTTCTTTTGTTATGATGACTTCTAATTATTATCTGTGTTCAAAGTATTCCAAAGTTAGGTAACACCTTATTGTAAATCAAATATATATCTGTCCAGAACAGCACCACCCATCAATCAACCTGATATTTGTGAGAAAATAGAAAGAATTCTAGTTTAGTCACTTAAATCCTTCTGTGGACTTGGCTATTTTTCTAAACCTTCCAACTCCTAGTTTTCTCATCTGTACAGAGGGAGTAC